>NC_034179.2:67765147-68115084 GCF_002021735.2 Oncorhynchus kisutch
ACAGCTTCATGTCCTCTGCATCTATGGGCTCCTTTCGCCACATGTCCATGTCTAGTGGAGGTAGACACATCAGCGCCATGAGGGGTGGCAGCGTGTACGGGGGTGCCGGTGGGTCCGGGGTCCGGATCTCCAGTGCCTCCAGCACCTTCTCTGCTGGTAGTGAGTCTGGTGGCAGCTCCAACCTAGCCGACGCTGTCTACCTGAACGGAAATAAGAAGGCCACCATGCAGAATCTGAATGATCGCCTAGCCTCCTACCTGGACAAGGTCCGCTCCCTAGAGAAGGCCAACGCTGATCTGGAGGTGAAGATCCACCAGTCCCTGGAGAAAAAAGCCACACCTGAGACTCATGACTGCACTGCCTTCAAAGTCGTCATCAGCAAACTCCAAAACCAGGTAAGGCCCCCAAACAATCCTCTGCTAAACAGGTAGCTTCTATTGAACAGAGTCAGACTGTTATGAAGGGAATGGTAGAGGGAATGTGGAAGAGGTTTAGAAAATGGGGCTTTAGTGTCACTATAATGGTGTGAGTGTCGTCATGCCCTCTGTGCTCCCTTTAGATACAAAATAATAAGCATTCAGAAAAGACTGTTGCTTGGATACATTCATTTTTTAAAATCAATTTGAATAGTGTTCATTGACATCAATGGATAAACTTAAAGCCATTTTATGCACAAAATGAAGCACAATGTTTATATTACTTCCAACTCTGTTGGATTAGACCCCTCAGTAAGATAAAAGCTGAGTGGGTAATTTTGCATCAACTGTTTTTTCTGTTTCCACTCACTCTGAGCCTCATCTAAACCACAGGAGGTTGGTGGCACCTTAATTGGGAAGAACAGACTCATGTTACTGGAGTGGAATGGTATCGTATACATCAAACCCAAGGTTTCCAATGCCATTATTATGAGCCTCCAGCCTCCTGTGATCCAAAACTGAGTTTCCCTGAGGCCTATAGACATATTAAAAAGGGTTTATTTGGTAAGGGATACTTTCTTTTCTTCATTTTTGGACATAAAATACTTAAAAATCTCTAGGAATTCACCTACATGTTTTATTTAGGAAAACTATTCCCAAGTATTCCCACTCATAAACAGAGAGGTATACAGTATGTGATCATGTACCAATGTAATCAAGGTTTGAAATGGTTATGTTTTTGTCAAATACAATATCTGTTCTGGCTTCTTGCGTCAATTTGCAGAGTATAAATGATTTATAATTATGTTCCAGCCCTCTGACCATCCGCTCAAGAAAAAAATTGGCCATGCCTTAGGGGGTAACATATGAAGGTTTTCCTTCTGTGTTGTTAAACTTTTGAAAATTACCCAAATAATGCCAGACACTGTAAAACAAGCGTGAAGACAGGCTACCTGAGTCTGTTTCATGTCAAATTGAATGTGTTCTCTCTTTTTGCATCCCATGCAACCCATATTAGCAGATTTCAGAATAGTTTCTGTTTATTTTACAGTAGGTTTGTGTAAATCTCTGTACAGTTGTGATCCAGATAACATTTCTTGCCAATTGTTCTTTACATTTATCCCAACATTTGTGATTGGCATTGTACCCGTCTTCTTTCTATACCATTGTGACAGTGACATTCCTCTGTGCCCCCTTTCAGATCTTTGATGCCACTCATATGAATGGAGGATTCTACCTGGCTATTAACAATGCTAAGTTGGCAGCAGATGACTTTCAAGTCAAGTGAGTGTGAGAATGACTGTGGTATAGCTGTAAAATACATCAGCAACTATCCATTAATGCAACCTCTATGAAAATGGGAAAAGGGTGTGGTACATGAAGTATAGTACAGATGTTGCCAAACAAAAAGGCAACCTGTTGGTGTTTTGATGTTACACAGGTATGAGAATGAGCTGGCTATGACGCAATGTGTGGAGGCTGATATTGCTGGGCTGAGGCGGGTGAGGGACGAGCTGACCATTGGAGGATCCAACCTGGAGATGGCGGTTGAGGAGCTGAAGGAGGAGTTGGTCCATCTCAAGAAGAACCACAAGGAGGTGTGCCTGAATGATTGTACTAAGTACCAAGTAATCAAAGCTTCTAAGCTGGGGAGGGGAGGTTGACACTTAGTCTTCTGTTATTTCTTCTTCAGGAGGTCAAGGACCTTCGGGCGCAGGTGGTTAATCAGACGGTCAACGTGGAGGTTGATGCTGCCCCACAGGAAGACCTCACCAAAGTCATGGCTGAGATCCGTGAGCACTACGATGCTGTTACTGCCAAGAACCAAAAAGAACTGGAGAGCTGGTTCAATGCAAAGGTACAATACCAGATCTTTTATTTTTGACCAATGATATGATACATTTTTTAACTAATTGTTTCAAATTTTTCTTCAGTGAGTTTGATAGCTTACTATGCCCTTTCTGTCCTTTACAGACAGAAGAAATCCAGAAAACTGTCGCCTGCAGCACAGAGAACGTCCAATCATCCCAATCTAAAATCACTGAAGTTAAACGCATAATGCAAAGTCTAGAAATCAAATTCCAATCTGAACTCAGCATGGTGAGATGAACTACAAACACCAAGTTGAATTTTTATTTTTTCGGTTTATTAACCACCAATCTTCTACAGTATGTCACAGCACCTATTCATTTCTCTTTTCCCTATTCTTGTCTAATAGAAAGCTTCCCTGGAGGGCACCCTGGCTGACACACAGAACCGCTATGCCAATATGCTATTGAGTTATCAGATGCAGGTGACCAGCTTAGAGGGCCATCTTGGTCAGATACGTGGTGACTTGGAGCGCCAGGGACAGGAATATCAGATTCTGCTGGACATCAAGACCAGGCTGGAGATGGAGATCACTGAGTACAGGAGACTGCTGGATGGAGAAATGACAAGCAGGTGAGCCTGGGCTTCTACACCTCATCCCACACAAATCTTCCAAAGTATTACATTCAATTGAAGTAAAGATTGGATGGCAAAAAACAATTGAGCCAAAGTAAGTGTACCTGACAATCCTGTCTCTGACCTTTGCAGTGTCTCGACAGCCACCAAAACACACAAGGTGGTGACTATCATCTTGGAAAGTGTTGACGGCAAGGTGATCAGTGAGACCAAGTGAGACATCTTAAAACGGGGAATTCACAGAACAGAACACGATCCCACTGATTCCTACTGTCAACCTTTCTCAGAAGCTGTGATTCAATTGGGTTGCGTAAACTTGTATCTTGGGATTTATATACGTCCTCTGATACCTTCAGAGAGATTTGTCAATAAAACTAAGCCCTAAAACTTTTGTTTCATTTTTGTTTTGATTTGACGGAATCATTTTATAAAATTAAAGCTATCGACAACATAGTTGAGGCAATTAGGCCAAGATTGATTCTATTGCTGTTTTGAATAGTTGAGTAGGCTGTATCATGATCTCTATTGACAAATTGTTATTTTTCTACAGTATAGCATACTCTGTAGAGTTAGGCTATGCCAAACAGATGAGCCTAGATCCTAACATAATATACACTAACATAATTGATCAAGTCGATTTCACTGAAAAATGGCAAAGGTCTACACCAGAGGAGGCTGGTGGGAGGACCTATAGGAGGATGGGTTCATTGTAATGGCTGGAATGGAATAAACAGAACAGTATTAAACACATCAAATTCATAGAAACCACATGTTTGACTCCATTCCATTTATTCCATTCCAGCCATTACAATGAGCCTGTCCTTCTAATGCTCCTTCCACCAGCATTCTCTGGCCCAACATTGCATTTTTTTTTGAAACTGCAATTTTTTTGCTCCCTATTGTATGTGGTGTCATACTGTTTAATCAGAGGCAATTGCTGCCCTCTTCTGCCATGACATAGTAATGCAGTTCCATCACTTCTATGGCAGAGGGCTTCAAATAGAAAAGCCATCTGCCTCATAGGATATGAATGTGATTCAGTTTTATTTTTCTAGCATGGATAGTGTAACTAGAAATTGATGAGCAGGGCTATAAGCCTGCTGTAGGTTTGTTGGCCTACAGTAAGCTAGCTAGCTAGCTAGCCCCTTTCCAATGCTCAGTCAGAGATTGAACAATTATTTGAGTTCACTCAGATTGATGGCTTTACTTTTAGAAAAATTGACATTGAGTTTTTATTCTTTATGTTTGCTCTACGTCACATATATTTTCTCCTCGAGTATGGGTCTAACTTAGCTTATTATGCTAACATTACAAAGCTAGCCAGCTTGATTCAACGAAGCTTAATGGCTTAATTTATTACATGTTTTTCAGAACAAGATGACGGTAGCTTGTATGAAAGGACCATAAAACATGGCAAAGCAAGTAATATGACTACAGTTAACTACCTATCTACCTAAATTAGCTAACTTTAGCTTTCACTAAACTGCCATTTTTAGCATGGTGCCCTTCAACTGTCATGATGTTTGAATTTTGCACTCGCAGTGGCCACAGATTCAAGTAAGCCCATTAGAGTTTGACTTGTCGGCTAACTCCAGGTTGGGCCCTGGCCCCTGGGATAAAGGGATAGTTAAATCAAAATACAAAATTGCATATTGGTTTCTTTACTCTGTAAGCAGTCTATGGACAAGGTATGACAACAATCCATGCTTTGGTTTACAGTGCCTTGCAAAAGTATACCACCCTTGGCATTTTTCCTATTTTGTTGCATTACAACCTGTCATTTAAATGGATTTTTATTTCGATTTCATGTAATGGACATACACAAAGTGAAATGAAAAAAATATCTGTCACATGATCTCAGTATATATACACCTGTTCTGAAAGGCCCCAGAGTCTGCAACACCGCTAAGCAAAGGGCACCCCCAAGCAAGCGGCACCATGAAGACCATGAAGAACCAGGCAAGGAGGGCATTAATCAGAGAGGCAACAGAGAGACAACAAAGAGACCAAAGATAACCCTGAAGGAGCTGCAAAGCTCCACAGCGGAGATTGGAGCATCTGCCCATGGACCACTTTAAGCTGTACACTCCACAGAGCTGGGTTTGACAGATTAGTGGCCAGAAAAAAAGTAATTGCTCAAAGAAACAAATAAGCAAACACGTTGGTATTTGCCAAAAGGCATGTGGGAGACTCCGCCAAACGAAGAAGGTACTCTGGTCAGGTGAGACTAAAATTGAGTTTTTTGGCTATCAAGGAAAACGCTATGTCTGGTGCAAACCCAGCGCTTCTCATCACCCCGAGAACACTTCCCCACAGTGAAGCATTGGTGGTGGCAGCATCATGCTGTGGATATGTTTTTCATCGGCAGGGACTGGGAAACTGGTCAGAATTGAAGGAGTGATGGATGGCGCTAAATACAGGGAAATCTTGAGGGAAACCTGTTTCAGTCTTCCAGAGATTTGAGATTGGGATGGAGATTCACCTTCCAGCAGGACAATGACCCTAAGCATACTGCTAAAGCAACGCTTGAGTGGTTTAAGGGGAAACATTTAAATGTATTGGAATGGCCTAGTCAAAGCCCGGATCTCAATCCAATTGAGATTCTGTGGTATGACCCAAAGATTGCTGTACACCAGCAGAACCCTTCCAACTTGAAGGAGCTGGAGCAGTTTTGCCTTGAAGAATGGGCAAAAAAGTATTGACTTTGGGGGGGGGGGGGGGGGGGAATTATGCACGCTCAAGTTTTCTGTTTTGTTTTGTCTAATTTCTTGTTTGTTTCACAATAAAACATATTTTGCATCTTCAAAGTGGTAGGCATGTTGTGTAAATAAAATGATACCAACCCCCCCCAAAATCTATTATAATTCCAGGGTTGTAAGGCAACAAAATAGGAAAAGGGGGGTGAATACTTTCGCAAGCCACTGCAATTTCCCTGGCACCGTTTCCAAATGCTAACATTTTAGCATTTGTGTCAATAATCCCATTCAAGTTATGGTACTGATATGAGCATTTTTCACACATCAAATCATCTATAAATTACCTTTTTGAGCTCCACAGTCAAATGTAGATACTTTTGGATCTACAGAGAAATGGTATAATGGGTATTAGGTTACTGACATACTCTTTATTTGGATATTGAATACATTGAGATAAAACATTAGGCTAATCACCATTTAAGGATTTGCAGATAGTCAAAATTATATAGATTGCAATAATAAAAAAGTTACACGTATGTTTAAAAAATTACTGCTTTTTCGACACTTTTGTTTCCAAATGTTGTCAGTTTGATGTCATTGAACTCGGCAGGGCACTGAGATACCATATGTTAGTGTTCTGGTGTACAATCATTTTCTCTGTTGGAGGTTGTAAAACTTAGTTACGAAGGTGTAGAAACTGGTTTGTCACCTCTGTCAACAGGATTTCTCATGAATAGGGATGTTTTCTCTGTAGCATCATTAGTATTATACACTGTTACGAGTTCAGCTTGCCTTGCATACTTTGAATTAGACAGGTCATGCTTGTGTTGCTTTCCTCCAGGTGTAGCCTGTACAACAGGTACAGTATATCCTACTTTGATGAATGATACAAAAGCTCTTAAAAGGGTGTGTGATGTTTTTGGCTTCAAGTTAGCGTCACCCTCTTTTTCATTGGAACAAACCATGAAGTTTCACTTGTTGGTGGAAAACTACGATTTTATCAGATATGGTTCTTAGTGTAGTTTAGGTATTGCATATGGTAGAAACAATCTTAATTAACTTGAGCATTTCAATGAAAAGGGCAGAGTTCTCACGCGACTCCAGAAATGTAAGGAAATGTGCTTAAAAAATATTATATTTGGCCAACCTTACAAAACCGTTCTAAACATAATAATATATATTTTTTTAAATCACAGTAAACTTTAATAAGGACTTGGCTGTAATGTAACGTATACGTAGGGAGTCAGGAAGCAGGAGCAGGTGAGTTTAATAATGAAACGATACAAAAGAACAAACATGAGAAGTGTACTGAATGTGAGAGAAAACAATACTGCCTAATGGGGCGGTAGGGTAGCCTAGTGGTTAGAACGTTGGACTAGGAACTGGAAGGTTGCAAGTTCAAACCCCCGAGCTGACAACCCCCGAGCTGACAAGGTACAAATCTGTTGTTCTGCCCCTGAACAGGCAGTTAACCCAATGTTACTAGGCAGTCATTGAAAATAAGAATTTGTTCTTAACTGACTTGCCTAGTTAAATAAAGGTAAAATAAAAAGGGAGAGTAATCAGGGTGGTGATGAAGTCCAGGTGTGCTTAATGGGGAGCAGATGTGCGCAATGGTTGCCAGTTTTGTGCAATGATGGTTGCCAGGACCATTGGTTAGTGAACTGGCAACATCAAGGGAGGGAGTAGGCGTGACATTACCACCCCTGATGCGCGGCTCCAGCCATAGGAAAAAGCTGTCCACGAGGACAAGGAATGGGCCGTTCCGGACGGCTGAGATGGAAATCCCGGATGATGTTGGGGTCCACTGGTCCCCAAGAGCACTCCTCAGGACTGTACAGTCCACCAGATACTGGAGCCGACCCCCACGACGTTGGAAGTCAAAATGATTGACACTCCAGAGGACCTTGAGGGCCCCCCAACCCGGGGGCTCAGCTTCCGGCAGGGCAGGTCTCTTATTCTGTTTTAATAATCCTACTGAAAGTGTTGACCTCTACTGTGTTTTAAAAAGAACATATATAAAAAGGGACAATGCCACTAAAACTGTTGTAGGGTCGACCATCTCGGGGAAGGTTCCTGGTGGAGAGCCAGAAGCGATCACAAGGATGGAACACGTTAGCCTCACTGCGGTGGCGGTCCGCCTGATCCTTCTGACGGTAGACGGCACGCTGGAGCCTCACGAGGGCGGGGTTCCACACCTCCTCTGTGTGCCAGAATCACTCGTCCACTGCAGGGGCCTTGGTCTGGCTCAGAGTCCATGGAGCCAGGGCCGGCTGATATCCCAGGACACACTGGAAGGGAGTCAGCCCAGTGGAGGAGTGGCGAGGTGAGTTCTGGGCATATTCTGCCCAGGGAAGTAACCAGGCCCACTCTGCCTGCCAGTCCTAGCAGTGACTCCTTAAGAACCTCCCCAGCTCCTGGTTGGTCCTCTCCACCTGCCCGTTAGACTGAGGCCAGTACCCGGATGTGAGGCTGACCGTGGCCCGCAGCTTCTCCATAAAGGCTTTCCAGACCTGCAACGTGAATTGGGGACCACTGTCGGAAACGATGTCCTCCTAAAGGCCATAGTGCCAGAAGGTAGACCAGAGAGAGGGATAACTCGCTCCTTATTCCACTGAACCGCTTAGGCGTAACAAACACAAGTCCAACATTTATCGGAAACTGTTAAACTACATGTTCGCTACCCTCCTGCTCTCCGGGGATGTACAACTCAATCCTGGGCCCAATATCACCGAGCCAGTGATACGCACCGGAGTGGAGAGCGGTGGATGGCCTCGTCCACTGGTCGTCGCCGCAGTGGAGGTGGGTGAGTGCTATGGTCCTATGGTTTCTCTCGACTCACCCGGTTCCAGGATAGATTTTGACTCTTCAAACATACCAGAGTCGCTATATGCGATCCCTGACTCTGCTTCTGGTACGCAAGCTATTTTAATTAGTTCTCCGCATCCAGTGCAGGCGGGAGGGATTGTTAATTGCGCTACCGAACTGCCCCTAATCAAAACGAAACAAAACGGCCTAAACCCAGCCGTCAGAAAACACAGAAAATGTAACTTTTTTCAATGTGTCAATCACTCTCGAGTCATCTGGGACCCACGAGCTAAGCCCAAGGGACTACTAGGGGGGCACTTGAACATTCGTAGTGTCATTCCAAAAAGTGATCAAATTCAACATCTACTCACAGACTCCAACCTTGACTTTCTCTGCCTCTCAGAGACATGGCTTCATAAACACTCTCCATGTGCTGCTTTGGTTGTGCCTGGCTACAATGTTTTCAGGAGAGACAGGATTGAGGGAAAAGGAGGGGGTGTGATGATTTACATTTAAGTACATATCCGATGTAAACAAATTGAGTGGTCATGTGATAATGAACTAGAATGTATCGGCCTGAACGTTACACTGTCTCCCCAAATGTCTTTTACCCTCATTGGAATGTATAGGCCACCTTCCACCAAAAGTGTGTTTTTTGATCAGTTTAATACCATGCTTAGGGAATGTGATTTTGGGAAAGAGGTCATCTTAATGGGAGATTTTAACATTAATTATGAAGACAAGTGTTGTAGGAAAACCCTCAAACGGATCACTAATACCTTTGACCTTACACAGCTAGTTAAAGGGCCAACCAGGGTGACTTGTTGCTCTAAAACACAGATTGATTTGGTGTTCAGTAATAAACCAGAGAGAGTGACTAAATCATTCAATATGGTTACTGGGCTGTCTGATCATAATCTGACACTTATAGCCAGAAAGCTGTCTAAGAGCAGGTTTAACCTCTCTACTGTTAGAAAGCCGGATCAACTCAGAATACCTAAGAGTGAATAAAATAATTTTGAAAAAGCAATTAAGGGAATAAACTGGAATGATCTCTTGTCCTATACAGACGTGGAAGCTGATAGTCAGGTTTTTCTATCCACAATCCAGACTACAATAAATGGCTTCCTAAAGAAAATCAAATCCAAACCTGGCCAAAAGAGCACTCTTCCTTGGCTAAATGGAGAAATCTGGAAATTGATGAAAGAACGAGATTATGCTCTAAAAATAGCCCTAAAATCTAAATTAGAGCATGACAGATGTAGGTTTACCATGTTGAGAAATAAGGTGATGAAAGAAATCAGACAGGCCAAGGCAAACTTTTTTATTAACATAATTGGTGAAGCAAAGGGAAATTCTAAATTGATATGGGAGAATCTAAAAAAGTTAACAGGGAAAGACCATAGTAACACTGCAAAAAGACTAGAAATCATGGTGAATAACAATCTAACACAGGATGCAGTCGAAATAGCAATAGCCTTCAATTCCTACTTTATTGACTCTGTCAGGGTACTGACACAGAACCCCTCCACTTGTTTCTTGGGCTCAGTGCTAGTGAATGACACTCAACCTGTCTTCATCATAAGGGAGGTTTCTGAGTCAAAGGTGAACAAGGTGATTAGCTCACTAAAGAACTCTAAAGCCAAAGATGTGTTTGGGATGGACTCTACCTTTCTTAAAAACTACAAAGAGTCACTCATTGGCCCCATTACTAAGGTCACTAACACATCTATTGGTCTCGGTGTGTTTCCAAGGGTATGGAAGTCGGCCATAATAACGGCCATCTTTAAATCAGGAGACCCTGCTAACGTGAGTAACTACAGGCCCATTAGTATATTACCTGTGGTGTCAAAGGTTGTTGAAAAGTGTGTAGCAGAACAACTGATTGCCCACCTCAACAACAGCCCCTTCACATTACACTCCATGCAGTTTGGCTTCAGAGCGAAACACACAGAAACGGCCAACTGCTTTCTTCTGGAAAATGTGAAGTCCAAGATGGACAAAGGGGGTGCTGTTGGGGCCGTGTTTCTGGACCTAAGGAAGGCTTTTGATACTGTTAACCATGAGATTCTCATCACAAAATTGTCCAAGTTCAACTTTTCCCCTGATGCCTTGAGATGGATGAAATCATACCTTGAAGGCAGAACTCAGTGTGTCAGAGTGAGCAATGAGCTGTCGCCCACTCGTAGCTATGATGTGGGCGTGCCCCAAGGGTCAATACTGGGGCCCCTCCTGTTCAGCCTGTACATTAATGATCTGCCTTCTGTCTGTACTGGGTCTGAAGTTCAAATGTATGCAGATGATACAGTGATATATGTGCATGCAAAGAGCAAACAACAAGCTGCACAAGAACTCACTACTGTAATGGTCCAGGTTACAAAGTGGCTCAGTGACTCGTGTTTGCATCTCAATGTGAAAAAAACAGTTTGCATGTACTGTTTGCAAAGAGGGCAACAGATGCTACTGAGCCAGATGTCTATGTGTCAGGGGAGAAGCTCCAGGTGGTATCCGATTTTAAGTACCTTGGCATCATACTTGATTCCAACCTCTCTTTTAAAAAGCATGTGAAAAAGGTAATTCAAATAACCAAATTCAACCTAGCTAATTTCCGATTTATATGAAATTGTTTGACTACAGAGGTAGCAAAACTGTACTTCAAATCTATGATACTCCCCCACTTAACATACTGCTTGACTAGTTGGGCCCAAGCTTGCTGTACAAAGCTTGCTGTTCAAATGTATGCAGATGATACAGTGATATATGTGCATGCAAACATTAAAACCTATTCAGTCTGTCTACAAACAGGCTCTCAAAGTGCTTGATAGGAAGCCCAATAGCCATCATCATTGTCACATCCTTAGAAAGCATGAGCTCTTGAGTTGGGAAAATCTTGTGCAATACACCGACGCATGTCTTGTATTCAAGATCCTCAATGGCCTGGCTCCCCCTCCACTCAATATTTTTGTTAAACAGAAAACCCAGACATATGGCAGCAGATCCACAAGGTCTGCCATGAGAGGTGACTGTATAGTTCCCCTATGGAAAAGCACCTTTAGTAAATCTGCATTCACTGTGAGAGCTTCCCATGTCTGGAATACACTGCCATCAGACACACATAACTGCACCACATATCACACTTTCACAAAATGCTTGAAGACATGGCTAAAGGTCAATCAGATTTGTGAACATGGTCCCTAGCTGTGTGTTGCCACTCCATGTTGTCTGTTGTCTGTAGCTTGTGAGGTGTGGAAACACTGTTGCTTTTATGAATTTTGTCTTGCTGCTTTTTGTTTTATGCTGCTCTGTCTGTATGCTACGTCTTGCTTGTCCTATGTTGCTCTGTCTGTATGCTATGTCTTGCTTGTTCTATGTTGCTATTGTCTATATTGTAATTGTTTTTAATAACCTGCCCAGGGACTGCAGTTGAAAATTAGCCGGTTGGCTAAAACCGGCACTTTTACTGAAATGTTGATTAATGTGCACTGTCCCTGTAAAAATAAAAATAAACTCAAACTCAAACTCAAATAAAACGGCAAGATTTAGAGAATCTGTCAACAACCAGAATAGTAGTAAAACCATCAGAAAGGGGGAGATTCGTACAAAGTCTATGGACAGATGTGACCAAGGCTGCTGAGGCATGGGAAGTAATGTCCCTGCTGGAGCGTGCCGGGGAGATTTGGATTGAGTAGATACCGAACATCAGTTGACATAGTAAGCGACGTCCTTCGCCAAAGTAGGCCACCAGTATTTATCGGAAAGGGATTAGATGGTGCAGGTGATACCTGGGTGTCCAGCGGCAAGAGATGTGTGTGCCCAGGTCAACAGCCGATCTCTTACCCCTGTTGGGATGTAGATATGCTCTGGAGGGCAGGAGCGGGTTCCCTCTCTAGAGTCTGGCAGATGTCCACATCTACGTCCCAAAACACTGGGCCAACAATACAGGAGGATCAATTTATGGGCAGGAGGACACTCACAGGGTCCTCCATCAACGTGGAATCACAGGGTGGGGGAAAGTAGGTCCTCCAGCATTCTGGTCACCAGGTGGTGATTCTCATCTTTGACGAGAAGATGGTGGGGTTATGGAGTTGGAGCCACGGGAGGCCAAGGATGACTTTGTCTACGGGTGCAGTGATGATGAGGAAGGAAAGGCTTTCCTGGTGCTTGGGTCCCACGGTGAGGGTGAGTGGTGCTGTGATGTGCGTAATTGTGCCGGATCCCAATAGTCGCATATCCAGGGCTTGGACCGGAAAAGGAGAGGAGTGCAGGTAAGAAGTTAAGTTCAGGGAGGAGGCAAGGTTGCCACAGTCCAAAAGATTAGGACGTACTCCACAGCGGTCTGGGCATCCTGCTGGAGTTGGAAAAGTCCCTCACCTTCCTCTCTGCGCTTTGGAGGATGGTTTAAGACCGCCCTGAACAGAGCCATGATTCTCTCATAGGAACGCATTTCCTCTCTCCCAGATGGCTATAACCCACTCCAACGGCCTTCCGTTCTGCAGGAAATGACCTCTCGCTGGTGGGGGCTCCCATCTGATAGGCGAAATAGAGGGAGCATTAGAGTAGGAAGGCACGGTATTTCGATGGAGTGCCGTCATACTTCTCCGGAAGGGACAGTAGGTATCTCTGACCTGGCCGGACTGCTGGGTAGGCTGTGGGACTCCATCAGAGGTTTGGAGAACCTCGCTAGTGGTGTTGAGGCGTTGGAGAATGCAGAGGACCTCCTTCATGGTCGTACCCAGTAGAACAGGTGTAGAAGGGGAGTTTAATAATGAAATGATGAAAGAATAAAAATGAGCCGCATACTGAACTTGAGAGAAATAAAATACTACCTGATGATTCAGGATTACTGAGGGCTATATGAAGGGAGAGAAATCAGGGTGGTGATGAAGTCCAGGTGTGCTTAATGATGGGGAGCAGGTTTCTGCAATGATGGTTGCCAGGTGTGCGCAATTTGGGTTGCCAGGACCAGTGGTTAGTAGACCGGTGACGTTGCGCGCCGGAAAGAGGGAGCAGGAGTAGGCGTGACATGTAAGAAGAAGCAGTACGACTTGGCAGGGCCGTGTTTCGGAGGACGCGTGGTTCTCGACCTTTTCCTCTCCCGAGTCCGACCTTTTCCTCTCCCGAGTCCGTACGGGAGTTGCAGCAATGGAACAAGACTGTAACTACCAATTGAATATCACAAAACAGTTTTTACATTAAAATATATATATATATATAAGTGGTTTTGAAATCCTGTCTACTTTACACTCCTTTACAGTGTAAAACAATGTTAAACAAGTCAACCAATGCTGTACTCTACTCTAGAATCTTCACAGAAAAGTTGTGTCATGTTCAGTACAATAGATATGATTTGGAAATAATACATGATTGATTGTTAATGTAGGTGGAGTTCTCACATACAGTAACTGTGTCATCCTTGTCTCACCCTAGTATTAGTCTAAAGATCAAGTTAGGCCTCAAGGCTGTTGGGTCATCCTAACTACCAGTTCTACAGTTAGTGATTACTTTCAAATGTCATCTGTTTCTCAACAGTCAAAAATTATAATTCTATGACTTTGCATTGGTGACATTCAAAAAATCAACAATTGCTTTTGTAGGCTCAACAGGTTTGAGTCCTAACAACTTTGGCATGCCCGGCGTGCCCTTTTAAAGTATGTAATTACTGTATTGAGTTCAAGTGTCGTCTGTGTCCTCCTCTCCTCTCACAGCATAAAAGGAGCTTAGACCCACTGCTCTGCACTCACTTCTCTCCAGCCAGAGCAGTAAGACATCAGCAGACTCCATCAACATGTCCTTCTCCAGCAGCAGCTTCAGATCCTCCTCAAGCAGATCCATGAAGGGCTCATCTATGGGTTCCTCGCGTATGTCCATGTCTGGTGGTGGTGGCATGTCCATGTCCATGTCTGGTGGAGGCAGCCACATCAGTGGCATTAGGGCCGGCAGCGTGTATGGGGGTGCAGGTGGCTCTGGGGTGCGCATCTCCAGTGCCAGAGCCTCCAGGTCCTTCTCTGCTGGTGGTGGCAGTCTCGGTGGTGGTGCTGGCTTCGGTGGAGGCTCCAGCTTCAGTATGTCTGGTGGAGGAAGTGACAGCCATGTCATCGGCAACGAGAAGTTCTGCATGCAGAACCTGAACGACCGTCTGGCCACCTACCTGGCGAAAGTTCACACCTTGGAGAAGGCCAACGCTGAGCTAGAGCTGAAGATCCGCCAGTTCCTCGAGGCCAAGGCCTCCCCCAGTGCTCGCGACTATGGTTCATTCCATGTCATCATCAGAGACCTCCAATCCAAGGTAAGCTTTTGTATGCCAGTACTGTTACACTTTTATTTCATGCCACATATTGAAAAACTTGCACTATGTATTTTATTTAGAATTTAAAAAATAAAATAAAAAGTATCCATTTTATTTTCAGATGCAGGAAGCCATCCGTGTGAATGGTGCTGTCCATCTAAGCATTGACAATGCCAGGCTTGCCACTGAAGACTTCAGAATGAAGTGAGTTCACTCACCAAATTGGCAAATCTTTTGTCCACTCACTCAGACAAATATTGTCTCAATACCAGAATACCAGTACTGACTCAATACCAGAAAAGTGACCGACTGATTCCGGTCTAGTGTACAAATAAAAATATTGATGCCGTCTGTCATGTAAAAAAGCTCACTTCGTGAAATAGCTCAGGTTCAATGATTACAGAGCAAGTTGAGACACACTGGTACACTGTAAATCATTGTATGTTTTATTATGTAGGTATGAGACCGAGCTGTCCATGCGTCAGTCAGTGGAAGCAGACATCGCTGGGCTGAGGTGTGTTCTGGAAGAGCTGAATATGTCCAAGAAGGACCTGAGCATGCAGATTGACGGGCTGAGAGAGGAGTTGGTCTACCTCAAGAGAAACCATGAGGAGGTAGGGTTCTGATTCCCATACTAGCCTATCTATAGTGTCGGGTCTTAAAATAACAGATCCAGCCAGGCATTACTGTACAACATTTGTGAGCAAGTAATACATCATAATCTATGTATTTAAATCCAGAAACATTTGAATAAATCTAGAACCACTTTCTGAACCATGATGATGACCTACAGACCTAAATCTGTTTCATTGTCCTTCTGCAGGAGCTGTTGTCGATGCGTGCCCAGATGACCGGCCAGGTCCATGTGGAGGTTGATGCTGCACCACAGGAAGACCTCAGCAAAGTCATGGCTGAGATTCGCGAACACTACGAGGCTGTCGCTGCCAAGAACAACAGAGAACTGGAGGGCTGGTTCCACGCCAAGGTAATACTTTTTGTCATTATAAAAATTATTCCATAATTTAGGTTCACGATGTCCAAAATGTCCCATCAATTGAATTGTTCATGTAAAAACATTATTTTGGATGGTGTTTTCCACAGACCGAGGCGCTGAATAAGGAGGTCGCAATCAGCACAGAAGTTATCCAAACGTCCAGATCTGAAATCTCAGAAGTCAAACGCACACTGCAGAGTCTTGAAATCGAACTGCAATCACAAATAAGCATGGTAAGACTGTTCAAGAATGTTTCAATGTCTGCCACCCATCAATAAATTTGCACAACTACTTCCTGATGTTTGGTTTAACTCTTCATTTCTCTCCAATAGAAATCATCCATAGAAAATACCCTCGCAGAGACAAAGAACCGTTTCTCCATGCAGCTGTCGGGTTATCAGATGCAGGTGTCTAGCTTGGAGGAACAGTTGGTAAATCTCAGGGCTGACTTGCAACGCCAGGGCCAGGAATACAAGATGTTGCTGGACATCAAGACCAGGCTGGAGATGGAAATCGCTGAGTACAGGAGACTGCTGGACGGAGAGGCCAGAAGGTGAGCCAAACAAGCCTATTCTATTAGTCTATCAAATGTTATTCTTAGGCTATCAAGGGTGTTTTGATTCTAAACTTTGAGCAGGTTCCAGGCTAGACTCACTTACTTTCTAAAAAGCAAAACAGTGGCCCCACCAGTTTGTACACTACCAGTAGAATCATGTCAAAACCTTGCAAGGTAAGACCTTGCCATATTGTGTTGGGTACAGTCGATTATGTGCTCATTGGTGTTTTCTGTTTGGTCCACAGTGTCTCCTCCTCCTCTACCAGCACCAGGAAGGTCATCACAGTGGTAGAAGAGGTGGTGGATGGGAAAGTGGTCTCCTCCACCCAATCCTCAGCTTCTTCATATGCACGCCGCTGATGCAGTACATGAGTGTACTGAGGGAAATACAACAACTTATTATCTGACTCACTAAACATCCAGTGCATATCTGGAAGGCAACAGCAATAAAAAAAAATATACATCTGAAATCCTTTGTTTGTTCAATTACTTTGTCTTCATAACAGGCTAAAATTATACTATTGTTTTTTCACAAATTTCTGCTTTGGTTTCATGAATGATTTCATTTGTGCCCATTTAATTCAACTTCATGAAATAGTTTCAGTTGTGAGTGGTAAGGTGGAACTTGGTGTTAGCCTGATTACTAAGTACGGGTGTCACCTAGTGTTGGGTTTAGGGATGCAAGTAGATGTTAAGCAATCCTACATACACAGTGGGGCAAAAAAGTATTTAGTCAGCCACCAATTGTGCAAGTTCTCCCACTTAAAAGATGAGAGGCCTGTAATTTTCATCAAAGGTACACTTCAACTATGACAGACAAAATGAGAAAAAAAATCCAGAAAATCACATTGTAGGATTTTATATGAATTTATTTGCAAATTATGGTGGAAAATAAGTATTTGGTCACCTACAAACAAGCAAGATTTCTGGCTCTCACAGACCTGTAACTTCTTTAAGAGGCTCCTCTGTCCTCCACGCGTTACCTGTATTAATGGCACCTGTTTGAACTTGTTATCAGTATAAAAGATACTGTTAAGGCTTTCTTCCGGTGAAGGAGAGGCGGACCAAAATGCAGCGTGGTTATTTCGATACATGTTTAATAAAAGATAAACATGAACAATACAAAACAATAAACGTTACGTGAAAACCTAAACAGCCTTATCTGGTGCAAACAAACACTGAGACAGGAACAATCACCCACGAAACACTCAATGCTGGCTGCCTAAATATGGTTCCCAATCAGAGACAACGATAAACACCTGCCTCTGATTGAGAACCACTCCAGGCAGCCATAGACTATTCTAGACAACCCCACTAACCACAATCCCATGACCTACAAAAAACCCCAAGACAAAACACACCACATAAATAACCCATGTCACACCCTGGCCTGACCAAAATAATAAAGAAAACACAAAATACTAAGACCAGGGCGTGACAGAACCCCCCCCCCCCAAGGTGCGGACTCCCGGCCGCACATCTAAACCCATAGGGGAGGGTCCGAGTGAGCGTCTGTCCAAGGTGGCGGCTCCGGCGCGGGACGTGGACCCCACTTCAACAAAGTCTTAGTCCGCTTTATACGCGTCCTTAGATATGCGACCCTCGCCGCCGACCTTGGCCTAGTAACCCTCACCAAGGGCCCCACTGGACTGAGGGGCAGCTCCGGACTGAGGGGAAGCTCGGGACTGAGGGGAAGCTCGGGACTGAGGGGAAGCTCGGGCAGGTTGATGGCTCTGGCAGATCCTGGCCTGCTGGCGGTTCCGGCAGATCCGGGCTGACTGGCGGATCCAGCAGATCCTGGCTGACTGGCGGTTCCGGCAGATTCTGGCTGACTGGCGGTTCCGGCAGATCCTGGCTGACTGGCGGTTCCGGCAGATCCTGGCTGACTGGCGGTTCCGGCAGATCCTGGCTGACTGGCGGATCCTGGCTGAATGGCGGATCCTTGCTGAATGGCGGATCCTGGCTGACTGGCGGATCTGGAAGATCCTGGCTGACTGGCGGCTCTGGCTACTCCATGCTGACTGGCGGCTCTGGCTGCTCCATGCAGACTGGCGGCTCTGGCTGCTCCATGCAGACTGGCGGCTCTGGCTGCTCCATGCAGACTGGCGGCTCTGGCGGCTCCATGCAGACTGGCGGCTCTGGCGGCTCCTTGCAGGCTGGCGGCTCTGGCGGCTCCTTGCAGACTGGCAACTCTGGCTGCTCCTTGCAGACTGGCAACTCTGGCTGCTCCTTGCAGACTGGCAACTCTGGCTGCTACTTGCAGACTGGCAACTCTGGCTGCTCCTTGCAGACTGGCAACTCTGGCTGCTCCTTGCAGACTGGCAACTCTGGCTGCTCCTTGCAGACTGGCAACTCTGGCTGCTCCTTGCAGACTGGCAACTCAGGCTGCTCCTTGCAGACTGGCAACTCTGGCTGCTCCTTGCAGACTGGCAACTCTGGCTGCTCCTTGCAGACTGGCAGCTCTGGCTGCTCCTTGCAGACTGACAGCTCCTTGCAGACTCCGGAGACTCCAGCAGCGCTGGAGAGGAGGAAGGCTCTGGCAGCGCTGGACAGGCGAAGCGCACTATAGGCCTGGTGCGTGGTGCTGGCACGGGTGGTACTGGGCCGAGGACACGCACAGGAAGCCTGGTGCAGGGAGCTGCCACCGGAGAGCTGGTGCGTGGAGGTGGTACTGGATAGACCGGACAGGCGCACTGGAGGTCTTGAGCACCGAGCCTGCCCAACCTTACCTGGTTGAATGCTCCCGGTCACACTGCCAGTGCGGCGAGGTGGAATAACCCGCAATGGGCTATGCAGGCGAACCGGGGACACCGTGCGCAAGGCTGGTGCCGTGTAGGCTGGTGCCGGCTTCATGACACTTGGCTCGATGCTTACTCTAGCCCGGCCGATACGAGGAGCTGGTATGTACCGCACCGTGCTATGCACCCGCACTGGAGACACCATGCGCTACACAGCATAACACGGTGCCTGCCCGGACTCTCTATCCCCACGGTAAGCACAGGAAGTTGCCGCAGGTCTCCTAACTGGCGTCGCCATACTCCCTGTGTGCCTCCCCCAATACATTTTTGGGGCTGACTCTGAGGCTTCCGTCCGCGTCGCCGTGCTGCCTCCTCATACCAGCGCCTCTCTGCCTTTGCCACCTCCAGCTCTTCTTTGGGGTATTATGATCAGAAAATATATTTGTAGGCCTAAATTGTGTGTGTGGGGGGGCACTAATCATGTTTATGCAACCTAATAGTCACCCTTAAAATACTTCCAGGAACAATGTAATTTTTATTTCAAATTGAGAAAATCCACAATAAAAATTGGCCCACCCTAGTTATAGGAATGTGACATTGCACTGGAGAAAGAAGGTTTATTCTTCTTTTTCTTCTTGATTTCAATATGGAATTTGTTTGTTCTGTTTCATGTTGATTAAAAGGCTAATTTTAAGGAGTTCATTTGTATAATTTTGTTATATTTGTTTTATAACAATAGCAGCAGTTAATTCAATTGGGGCAGGCGTGGGGCATGGAGGTGCATGAGGTTGGAGTCATTAAAACTCGCTTTTGAACCACTCCACAAATTTCATGTTAACAAACTATAGTTCTGGCAAGTCGGTTAGGACATCTACTTTGTGCATGACACAAGTAATTTTTCCAGCAATTGTTAACAGACAGATTATTTCATTTATAATTCACTGTATCACAACTCCAGTAGGTCAGAAGTTTACAAACACTAAATTGACTGCCTGGAAAATTCCCAAAAATTATGTCATGGCTTTAGAAGCTTCTGATAGGCTAATTGACATCATTTGAGTCAATTGGAGGTTTGCCTATGGATGTATTTAAAGGCCTACCTTCAAACTCAGTGCATCTTTGCTTGACATCATGGGAAAATCAAAAGAAATCAGCCAAGACCTCAGAACAAAAATTGCAGACCTCCACAATTGCAGACCTTGTTCATCCTTGTGAGCAATTTCCAAATGCCTGAAGGTACCACATTCATCTGTACAAACAATAGTACACAAGTATAAACACCATGGGACCACGCAGCCGTCATACCGCTTAGGAAGGAGAGGCGTTATGTCTCCTAGAGATGAACATACTTTGGTGCGAAAAGTGCAGTTAATCCCAGAACAACAGCAAAGGACCTTGTGAAGATGCTAGAGGAAACAGGTACAAAAGTATCTATATCCACAGTAAAATGAGTCCTATATCAACATAACCTGAAATGCTGCTCAGCAAGGAAGAAGTCACTGCTCCAAAACTGCCATGAAAAAGCCAGACTACGGTTTGCAACTGCACATGGGGACAAAGAGCGTACTTTTTGGAGAAATGTCCTCTGGTCTGATGTAACAAAAATAGAACTGTTTGGCCATAATGACCATTATGTTTGGAGGAAAAAGGGTGAGACTTGCAAGCCGAAGAACACCATCCCAACTGTGAAGCACGGGGGTGGCAGCATCATGTTGTGGGGTTGCTTTGCTGCAGGAGGGACTGGTGCACTTCACAAAATAGAAGACATGATGAGGCAGAAGAATTATGTGGATATATTGAAGCAATATCTCAAGACATCATTTAGGAAGTTAAAGCTTGGTCACAAATGGGTCTTCCAAATGGACAACGCATGCTTGCTAAGTTGTGGCAAAGTTGTGGCAAAATTGCTTTAGGACAACTTAGTCAAGGTATTGGAGTGGCCATCACAAAGCCCTGACCTCAATCACATAGAAAATGTGTATGCAGAACTGAAAAGTGTGTGCGAGCAAGGAAGCCTACAAACCTGACTCAGTTACACCAGCTTTGTCAGGAGGAATGGGCCAGAATTCACCCAACTTATTGTGGGAAGCTTGTGGAAGGCTACCCAAAACATCTGACCGAAGTTAAACAGGTGGGAAGGGGAGTTTAATAATGAAATGATGAAAGAATAAACATGAGAGAAAAAAAATACTACCTGATGATTCAGGATTACTGAGGGCTATATGAAGGGAGAGAAATCAGGGTGGTGATGAAGTCCAGGTGTGCTTAATGATGGGGAGCAGGGGTCTGCAATGATGGTTGCCAGGTGTGCGCAATTTGGGTTGCCAGGACCAGTGGTTAGTAGACCGGTGAAGTTGAGCACCGGAAAGAGGGAGCAGGAGTAGGCTTAACATGTAAGAAGAAGCAGTATGACTTGGCAGGGCCGTGTTTCGGAGGACGCGTGGTTCTCGACCTTTTCCTACCGTATGGGAGTTGCAGCAATGGAACAAAACTGTAACTACCAATTGAATATCACAAAACAGTTTTTACATGTAATATATATATATATATATATATATATATATGGTGTTGAAATCCTGTCTACTTTACACTCCTTTACAGTGTAAAGCAATGTTAAACAAGTCAACCAATTCTGTACTCTACTCTAGAATCTTCACAGAAACTTTGATTGTGTCATGTTCAGTACAATAGATGTGATTTGGAAATAACACATGATTGATTGTTAATGTAGGTGGAGTTCTCACATACAGTAACTGTGTCATCCTTGTCTCACCCTCACCCTCATCCTTGTCTAAAGATCAAGTTAGGCCTCAAGGCTGTCAGGTCATCCTAACTACCAGTTCTACAGTTAGTGATTACTTTCAAATGTCATCAAACATCATCTCAAAAATTATAATTCTATGACTTTGCATTGGTGACATTCAATGAAAAAAACTGTCTAAAATCAACAATTGCTTTTGTAGGCTTAACAGGTTTGAATCCTAACAACTTTGGCATGCCCGGCGTGCCCTTTTAAAGTATGTAATTACTGTATTGAGTTCAAGTGTCGTCTGTGTCCTCCTCTCCTCTCACAGCATAAAAGGAGCTTAGACCCACTGCTCTGCACTCACTTCTCTCCAGCCAGAGCAGTAAGACATCAGCAGACTCCATCAACATGTCCTTCTCCAGCAGCAGCTTCAGATCCTCCTCAAGCAGATCCATGAAGGGCTCATCTATGGGTTCCTCGCGTATGTCCATGTCTGGTGGTGGTGGCATGTCCATGTCCATGTCTGGTGGAGGCAGCCGCATCAGTGGCATTAGGGCCGGCAGCGTGTATGGGGGTGCAGGTGGCTCTGGGGTGCGCATCTCCAGTGCCAGAGCCTCCAGGTCCTTCTCTGCTGGTGGTGGCAGTTTCGGTGGTGGTGCTGGCTTCGGTGGAGGCTCCAGCTTCAGTATGTCTGGTGGAGGAAGTGACAGCCATGTCATCGGCAACGAGAAGTTCTGCATGCAGAACCTGAACGACCGTCTGGCCACCTACCTGGCGAAAGTTCACACCTTGGAGAAGGCCAACGCTGAGCTGGAGCTGAAGATCCGCCAGTTCCTCGAGGCCAAGGCCTCCCCCAGTGCTCGCGACTATGGTTCATTCCATGTCATCATCAGAGACCTCCAATCCAAGGTAAGCTTTTGTATGCCAGTACTGTTACACTTTTATTTCATGCCACATATTGAAAAACTTGCACTATATATTTTATTTAGAATTTAAAACAAAAGTATCCATTTTATTTTCAGATGCAGGAAGCCATCCGTGTGAATGGTGCTGTCCATCTAAGCATTGACAATGCCAGGCTTGCCACTGAAGACTTCAGAATGAAGTGAGTTCACTCACCAAATTGGCAAATCTTTTGTCCACTCACTCAGACAAATATTGTCTCAATACCAGAATACCAGTATTGACTCAATACCAGAAAAGTGACCGACTGATTCCGGTCTAGTGTTCAATGATTAGGTTCAATGATTCAATGATTACAGAGGTTCAATGATTACAGAGGTTCAATGATTACAGAGCAAGTTGAGACACACTGGTACACTGTAAATCATTGTATGTTTTATTATGTAGGTATGAGACCGAGCTGTCCATGCGTCAGTCAGTGGAAGCAGACATCGCTGGGCTGAGGTGTGTTCTGGAAGAGCTGAATATGTCCAAGAAGGACCTGAGCATACAGATTGAGGGGCTGAGAGAGGAGTTGGTCTACCTCAAGAGAAACCATGAGGAGGTAGGGTTCTGATTCCCATACTAGCCTATGTCGGGTCTTAAAATAACAGATCCAGCCAGGCATTACTGTACAACATTTTTGTGAGCAAGTAATACATCATAATCTATGTATTTAAATCCTGAAACATTTGAACAAATCTAGAACCACTTTCTGAACCATGATGATGACCTACAGACCTAAATCTGTTTCACTGTCCTTCTGCAGGAGCTGTTGAATATGCGTGCCCAGATGACCGGCCAGGTCCATGTGGAGGTTGACGCTGCACCACAGGAAGACCTCAGCAAAGTCATGGCTGAGATTCGTGAACACTACGAGGCTGTCGCTGCCAAGAACAACAGAGAACTGGAGGGCTGGTTCCACGCCAAGGTAATACTTTTTGTCATTATAAAAATGAATCCATAATTTAGGTTCACGATGTCAAATGTCCCATCAATTGAATTGTTCATGTAAAAACATTATTTTTGATGGTGTTTTCCACAGACCGAGGCGCTGAATAAGGAGGTCGCAATCAGCACAGAAGTTATCCAAACGTCCAGATCTGAAATCTCAGAAGTCAAACGCACACTGCAGAGTCTTGAAATCGAACTTCAATCACAAATAAGCATGGTAAGACTGTTCAAGAATGTTTCAATGTCTGCCACCCATCAATGAATTTACACAACTACTTCCTGATGTTTTGTATAACTCTTAATTTCTCTCCAATAGAAATCATCCATGGAAAATACCCTCGCAGAGACAAAGAACCGTTTCTCCATGCAGCTGTCGGGTTATCAGATGCAGGTGACTAGCTTGGAGGAACAGTTGGTAAATCTCAGGGCTGACTTGCAACGCCAGGGCCAGGAATACAAGATGTTGCTGGACATCAAGACCAGGCTGGAGATGGAAATCGCTGAGTACAGGAGACTGCTGGACGGAGAGTCCAGAAGGTGAGCCAAACAAGCCTATTCTATTAGTCTATCAAATGTTATTCTTAGGCTATCAAGGGTGTTTTGATTCTAAACTTTGAGCAGGTTCCAGGCTAGACTCATTTACTTTCTAAAAAGCAAAACAGTGGCCCCACCAGTTTGTACACTACCAGTAGAATCATGTCAAAACCTTGCAAGGTAAGACCTTGCATATTGTGTTGGGTACAGTCGATTATGTGCTCATTGGTGTTTTCTGTTTGGTCCACAGTGTCTCCTCCTCCTCTACCAGCACCAGGAAGGTCATCACAGTGGTAGAAGAGGTGGTGGATGGGAAAGTGGTCTCCTCCACCCAATCCTCAGCTTCTTCATATGCACGCCGCTGATGCAGTACATGAGTGTACTGAGGGAAATATAACAACTGATTATCTGACTCACTAAACATCCAGTGCATATCTGGTAGGCAACACCAATAAAAAATACATCTGAAATCCTTTGTTTGTTCAATTACTTTGTCTTCATAACAGGCTAAAATTATACAATTGTTTTTTTACACATTTTTCACACATTTCTGCTTGAATGATTTCATTTTTGCCTATTTAATTCAACTTCATGAAATAGTTTCAGTTGTGAGTGGTAAGGTGGAACTTGGTGTTAGCCTGATTACTAAGTACGGGTGTCACCTAGTGTTGGGTTTAGGGATGCAAGTAGATGTTAAGCAAACCTACATACACAGTGGGGCAAAAAAGTATTTAGTCAGCCACCAATTGTGCAAGTTCTCCCACTTAAAAAGATGAGAGGCCTGTAATTTATCAAAGGTACACTTCAACTATGACAGACAAAATGAGAAAAAAAATCCAGAAAATCACATTGTAGGATTTTATATGAATTTATTTGCAAATTATGGTGGAAAATAAGTATTTGGTCACCTACAAACAAGCAAGATTTCTGGCTCTCACAGACCTGTAACTTCTTTAAGAGGCTCCTCTGTCCTCCACGCGTTACCTGTATTAATGGCACCTGTTTGAACTTGTTATCAGTATAAAAGATACTGTTAAGGCTTTCTTCCGGTGAAGGAGAGGCGGACCAAAATGCAGCGTGGTTATTTCGATACATGTTTAATAAAAGATAAACATGAACAATACAAAACAATAAACGTTACGTGAAAACCTAAACAGCCTTATCTGGTGCAAACAAACACTGAGACAGGAACAATCACCCACGAAACACTCAATGCTGGCTGCCTAAATATGGTTCCCAATCAGAGACAACGATAAACACCTGCCTCTGATTGAGAACCACTCCAGGCAGCCATAGACTATTCTAGACAACCCCACTAACCACAATCCCATGACCTACAAAAAACCCCAAGACAAAACACACCACATAAATAACCCATGTCACACCCTGGCCTGACCAAAATAATAAAGAAAACACAAAATACTAAGACCAGGGCGTGACAGAACCCCCCCCCCCCAAGGTGCGGACTCCCGGCCGCACATCTAAACCCATAGGGGAGGGTCCGAGTGAGCGTCTGTCCAAGGTGGCGGCTCCGGCGCGGGACGTGGACCCCACTTCAACAAAGTCTTAGTCCGCTTTATACGCGTCCTTAGATATGCGACCCTCGCCGCCGACCTTGGCCTAGTAACCCTCACCAAGGGCCCCACTGGACTGAGGGGCAGCTCCGGACTGAGGGGAAGCTCGGGACTGAGGGGAAGCTCGGGACTGAGGGGAAGCTCGGGCAGGTTGATGGCTCTGGCAGATCCTGGCCTGCTGGCGGTTCCGGCAGATCCGGGCTGACTGGCGGATCCAGCAGATCCTGGCTGACTGGCGGTTCCGGCAGATTCTGGCTGACTGGCGGTTCCGGCAGATCCTGGCTGACTGGCGGTTCCGGCAGATCCTGGCTGACTGGCGGTTCCGGCAGATCCTGGCTGACTGGCGGATCCTGGCTGAATGGCGGATCCTTGCTGAATGGCGGATCCTGGCTGACTGGCGGATCTGGAAGATCCTGGCTGACTGGCGGCTCTGGCTACTCCATGCTGACTGGCGGCTCTGGCTGCTCCATGCAGACTGGCGGCTCTGGCTGCTCCATGCAGACTGGCGGCTCTGGCTGCTCCATGCAGACTGGCGGCTCTGGCGGCTCCATGCAGACTGGCGGCTCTGGCGGCTCCTTGCAGGCTGGCGGCTCTGGCGGCTCCTTGCAGACTGGCAACTCTGGCTGCTCCTTGCAGACTGGCAACTCTGGCTGCTCCTTGCAGACTGGCAACTCTGGCTGCTACTTGCAGACTGGCAACTCTGGCTGCTCCTTGCAGACTGGCAACTCTGGCTGCTCCTTGCAGACTGGCAACTCTGGCTGCTCCTTGCAGACTGGCAACTCTGGCTGCTCCTTGCAGACTGGCAACTCAGGCTGCTCCTTGCAGACTGGCAACTCTGGCTGCTCCTTGCAGACTGGCAACTCTGGCTGCTCCTTGCAGACTGGCAGCTCTGGCTGCTCCTTGCAGACTGACAGCTCCTTGCAGACTCCGGAGACTCCAGCAGCGCTGGAGAGGAGGAAGGCTCTGGCAGCGCTGGACAGGCGAAGCGCACTATAGGCCTGGTGCGTGGTGCTGGCACGGGTGGTACTGGGCCTAGGACACGCACAGGAAGCCTGGTGCAGGGAGCTGCCACCGGAGAGCTGGTGCGTGGAGGTGGTACTGGATAGACCGGACAGGCGCACTGGAGGTCTTGAGCACCGAGCCTGCCCAACCTTACCTGGTTGAATGCTCCCGGTCACACTGCCAGTGCGGCGAGGTGGAATAACCCGCAATGGGCTATGCAGGCGAACCGGGGACACCGTGCGCAAGGCTGGTGCCGTGTAGGCTGGTGCCGGCTTCATGACACTTGGCTCGATGCTTACTCTAGCCCGGCCGATACGAGGAGCTGGTATGTACCGCACCGTGCTATGCACCCGCACTGGAGACACCATGCGCTACACAGCATAACACGGTGCCTGCCCGGACTCTCTATCCCCACGGTAAGCACAGGAAGTTGCCGCAGGTCTCCTAACTGGCGTCGCCATACTCCCTGTGTGCCTCCCCCAATACATTTTTGGGGCTGACTCTGAGGCTTCCGTCCGCGTCGCCGTGCTGCCTCCTCATACCAGCGCCTCTCTGCCTTTGCCACCTCCAGCTCTTCTTTGGGGTATTATGATCAGAAAATATATTTGTAGGCCTAAATTGTGTGTGTGGGGGGGCACTAATCATGTTTATGCAACCTAATAGTCACCCTTAAAATACTTCCAGGAACAATGTAATTTTTATTTCAAATTGAGAAAATCCACAATAAAATTGGCCCACCCTAGTTATAGGAATGTGACATTGCACTGGAGAAAGAAGGTTTATTCTTCTTTTTCTTCTTGATTTCAATATGGAATTTGTTTGTTCTGTTTCATGTTGATTAAAAGGCTAATTTTAAGGAGTTCATTTGTATAATTTTGTTATATTTGTTTTATAACAATAGCAGCAGTTAATTCAATTGGGGCAGGCGTGGGGCATGGAGGTGCATGAGGTTGGAGTCATTAAAACTCGCTTTTGAACCACTCCACAAATTTCAAGAACAACAGAGAACTGGAGGGCTGGTTCCACGCCAAGGTAATACTTTTTGTCATTATAAAATGAATCCATAATTTAGGTTCACGATGTCAAATGTCCCATCAATTGAATTGTTCATGTAAAAACATTATTTTTGATGGTGTTTTCCACAGACCGAGGCGCTCTGAATAAGGAGGTCGCAATCAGCACAGAAGTTATCCAAACGTCCAGACTCTGAAATCTCAGAAGTCAAACGCACACTGCAGAGTCTTGAAATCGAACTTCAATCACAAATAAGCATGGTAAGACTGTTCAAGAATGTTCAATGTCTGCCACCCATCAATGAATTTACACAACTACTTCCTGATGTTTGTATAACTCTTAATTTCTCTCCAATAGAAATCATCCATGGAAAATACCCTCGCAGAGACAAAGAAACCGTTCTCCATGCAGCTGTCGGGTTATCAGATTGCAGGTGACTAGCTTGGAGGAACAGTTGGTAAATCTCAGGGCTGACCTTGCAACGCCAGGGCCAGGAATACAAGATGTTGCCTGCGACATTCAAGACCAGGCTGGAGATGGAAATCGCTGAGTACAGGAGACTGCTGGACGGAGAGGCCAGAAGGTGAGCCAAACAAGCCTATTTATTTAGTCTATCAAATGTTATTCTTAGGCTATCAAGGGTGTTTTGATTCTAAACTTTGAGCAGGTTCCAGGCTAGACTCATTTACTTTCTAAAAAAGCAAAACAGTGGCCCCACCAGTTTGTACACTACCAGTAGAATCATGTCAAAACCTTGCAAGGTAAGACCTTGCATATTGTGTTGGGTACAGTCGATTATGTGCTCATTGGTGTTTTCTGTTTGGTCCACAGTGTCTCCTCCTCCTCTACCAGCACCAGGAAGGTCATCACAGTGGTAGACAGAGGTGGTGGATGGGAAAGTGGTCTCCTCCACCCAATCCTCAGCTTCTTCATATGCACGCCGCTGATGCAGTACATGAGTGTACTGAGGGAAATATAACAACTGATTATCTGACTCACTAAAAATCCAGTGCATATCTGGTAGGCAACACCAATAAAAAATACATCTGAAATCCTTTGTTTGTTCAATTACTTTGTCTTCATAACAGGCTAAAATTATACAATTGTTTTTTTACACATTTTTCACACATTTCGTGCTTGAATGATTCATTTTTGCCTATTTAATTCAACTTCATGAAATAGTTTCAGTGTGAGTGGTAAGGTGGAACTTGGTGTTAGCCTGATTACTAAGTACGGGTGTCACCTAGTGTTGGGTTTAGGATGCAAGTAGATGTTAAGCAAACCTACATACACAGTGGGGCAAAAAAGTATTTAGTCAGCCACCAATTGTGCAAGTTCTCCCACTTAAAAAGATGAGAGGCCTGTAATTTATCAAAGGTACACTTCAACTATGACAGACAAACATGAGAAAAAAAAATCCAGAAAATCACATTGTAGGATTTTATATGAATTTATTTGCAAATTATGGTGGAAAATAAGTATTTGGTCACCTACAAACAAGCAAGATTTCTGGCTCTCACAGACCTGTAACTTCTTTAAGAGGCTCCTCTGTCCTCCACTCGTTACCTGTATTAATGGCACCTGTTTGAACTTGTTATCAGTATAAAAGATACCGGTGAAGGAGAGGCAGACCAAAATGCAGCGTGGTTATTTCGATACATGTTTAATAAAAGATAAACATGAACAATACAAAACAATAAACGTTACGTGAAAACCTAAACAGCCTTATCTGGTGCAAACAAACACTGAGACAGGAACAATCACCCACGAAACACTCAAAGAATATGGCTGCCTAAATATGGTTCCCAATCAGAGACAACGATAAACACCTGCCTCTGATTGAGAACCACTCCAGGCAGCCATAGAATATTCTAGACAACCCCACTAACCACAATCCCATGACCTACAAAAACCCCAAAACCAAACACACCACATAAATAACCCATGTCACACCCTGGCCTGACCAAAATAATAAAGAAAACACCAAATACTAAGACCAGGGCGTGACAGAACCCCCCCCAAGGTGCGGACTCCCGGCCGCACACCTAAACCCATAGGGGAGGGTCGGGTGGGCGTCTGTCCACGGTGGCGGCTCCGGCGTGGGACGTGGACCCCACTTCAACAAAGTCTTACTCCGCTTTATACGCGTCCTTAGATATGCGACCCTCGCCGCTGACCTTGGCCTAGTAACCCTCACCAAGGGCCCCACTGGACTGAGGGCAGCTCCGGACTGAGGGACAGCTCGGGACTGAGGGACAACTCGGGACTGAGGGGAATCTCGGGACTGAGGGGGAAGCTCAGGTCAGGACTGAGGGGAAGCTCGGGCAGGTTGATGGCTCTGGCAGATCCTGGCTGGCTGGCGGTTCCGGCAGATCCTGGCTGACTGGCGGTTCTGGCAGATCCTGGCTGACTGGTGGTTCTGGCAGATCCTGGCTGACTGGCGGGTTCCGGCAGATCCTGGCTGACTGGCGGTTCCGGCAGATCCTGGCTGACTGGCGGATCCTGGCTGAATGGCGGATCCTGGCTGACTGGCGGATCCTGGCTGACTGGCGGATCATGGCTGACTGGCGGATCCTGGCAGACTGGCGGCTCTGGCTGCTCCATGCTGACTGGCGGCTCTGGCTGCTCCATGCAGACTGGCGGCTCTGGCTGCTCCATGCTGACTGGCAGCTCTGGCGGCTCCATGCAGACTGGCGGCTCTGGCTGCTCCTTGCAGACTGGCAGCTCTGACTGCTCCTTGCAGACTGGCAGCTCTGGCTGCTCCTTGCAGACTGGCAGCTCTGGCTGCTCCTTGCAGACTGGCAGCTCTGGCGGCTCTTTGCAATCTGGCAGCTCTGGCGGCTCCTTGCAGACTGACAGCTCTGGCGGCTCCTTGCAGACTGGCAGCTCTGGCGGCTCCTTGCAGACTGACATCTCTGGCAGCGCTGGACAGGCGGGAGACTCCGGCAGCGCTGGAGAGGAGGAAGGCTCTGGCAGCGCTGAACAGGCGGGATACTCTGGCAGCGCTGGAGAGGAGGAAGGCTCTGGCATTGCTGGACAGGCGAAGCGCACTATAGGCCTGGTGCGTGGTGCTGGCACTGGTGGTACTGGGCCGAGGACACGCACAAGAAGCCTGGTGCGGGGAGCTGCCACCGGAGGGCTGGTGCGTGGAGGTGGTACTGGATAGACCGGACAGGCGCACTGGAGCTCTTGAGCACCAAGCCTGCCCAACCTTACCTGGTTGAATGCTCCAGGTCGCACTGCCAGTGCGGCGTGGTGGAATAACCCGCAACGGGCTAATGCAGGCGAACCGGGGACACCGTGCGCAAGGCTGGTGCCATGTAAGCCAGCCCAAGGAGACGCACTGGAGACCAGATGCGTAGAGCCGGCTTCATGACACTTGGCTCGATGCTTACTCTAGCCCAGCCGATACGAGGAGCTGGTATGTAGCGCACCGGGCTATGCACCCGCACTGGAGACACTGTGCGCTCCACAGCATAACACGGTGCCTGCCCTGTCTCTCATGCAGACTGACATTTCTGGCTGCTCCATGCAGACTGGCAGCTCTGGCTGCTCCATGCAGACTGACAGATCTGGCTGCTCCATGCAGACTGACCTCTCAGGCTGCTTCATGCAGACTGACAGCTCAGGCTGCTCCATGCAGACTGACAGCTCAGGCTGCTCCATGCAGACTGACAGCTCAGGCTGCTCCATGCAGACTGACAGCTCAGGCTGCACTGAACAGGCAGGAGACCCCGGCAGCGCAGGAGAGGAGAAAGGCTCTGTCTGCGCTAAACAGGCGGGAGGCTCCGGCAGAGCAGGAGAGGAGAAAGGCTCCGGCAGCGCTGGAGAGGCGAGGCGCACTGTAGACCTGATGCGTGGTGCTGGCACTGGTGGTACTGGGCCGAGGACACGCACAGGAAGCCTAGTGCGGGGAGCTGCCACCGGAGGGCTGGTGTGTGGAGGTGGCATAGGATGGGCTAGACCGTGAAGGCGTACTGGAGATCTTGAGAGCAGTGCTGGCACAGGACGTGCAAGACTAGGGATGTGCACAGGAGGCCTGGTGCGTGAGGCTGGCACCAACTTCACCAGCCGACTAACACACACCTCAGGACGAGTATGGAGCGCTGACCCAGGTGCCATCAAATCCCCGACACGCTCCTGTTGCCGCTGTTGCTTCTCCTCATACCAGCACCTCTCAGCTCTCGCCGCCTCTAGTTCTTCTTTGGGGCGGCGATATTCTCCAGGCTGATCCCAGGGTCCTTCTCCAAACAATTCGTCCTCCCATGTCCATTCCTCTCTTTGTTGCTCCTGCCTGTTACCACGCTGCTTGGTCCTGTTAGGGTGGGTGATTCTGTACATGGTGGTCTTGTGGTGAAGGAGAGGCGGAACAAAATGCGTCGTGATGATGATTCATGTTATTTTAATGAAGGAAAAAACTATACATGAAGAAACTACAAAATAATGAAAATGTGAAAACCGAAACAGTCCTATCTGGTGCAAACACAGAGACAGGAACAAACACCCACAAAACACTCAAAGAATGTGGCTGCCTAAATATGGTTCCCAATCAGAGACAACGATAAACACCTGCCTCTGATTGAGAACCACTCCAGACAGCCATAGACTTTGCTAGATACCCCCACTAAGCCACACATCCAATACCTAACAAAACCCCAAGACAAAACACACCACAATAAACCCATGTCACACCCCGGCCTGACCAAATAAATAAAGACAAACACAATATACTTCGACCAAGGCGTGACAGTGTGGGAGGGCACTAATCATGTTTATGCAACTTAATAGTCATCCTTAAAATACTTCCAGAAACAATGTAATGTTTATTTCAAATTGAGAAAATCCACAATAAAAATTGGCCCACCCTAGTTATAGGAATGTGACATTGCACTGGAGAAAGAAGGTTTATTCTTCTTTTTCTTCTTGATTTCAATATGGAATGAGTAATGGTATTTGTTTGTTCTGCAGTCAACGTGCTCTGATCATAACCCTCCGGTGTCTTAGCTTTGTCTTTTGAGTTTAGTAGCCATTTTAGATAGGCCTACTACATAGTGGAAGTTATTGAGCTTTTGAAAGGGTTTGGTCTGATCTCATTGTTTTAAGTCTGGCATTTAAACACACTATCAGAGGATTTTCACCAAACTGGGACAAAATCATGTAGATCGTTTTTGTTATGATACTGTAAAACACAGTTATTTTCTGCTGGTGTTTGAAAAGATTGAAGACTATCAAACCAAAAAAATATTCACCACAGCAGGCTAAACCTATCTGAGCATACCACAGATCTCCCTCTCTTCCTCCTCCTCCCTGGGCAGCTGTGGGGTTCTGTCAGCACGGCGTGCCACCCTGCCCCTGTCCTCGCCCCTCCTCCGGACCACACCCTCCCGCAGCTTTATTAACCTGGCTGCCTCCATCACTGCCCGCAGGATGGAGTACTCTGAGAGCCGCACACTAGGGTGAGACTTCATCACACACACAACTCAACTCTGCCCCTCTGTCTTCTCGGCCCCTGTTGACCAGAGGTGATTCTAAAGCCCCACTTTACAGTTCTCAACTTCAATACCCTTCAGTTAACATGTGGTTGGATTGAAATAGACCGGAGCGTATTGTATCTTTCCTATATCACAGGCCAATGTTTACTCCTGACTTGTTTTTTTCAAGTGTACCTGAGTAGTCCTATGAGCATCTTCTTGATGGATCCCCCTATCCTTCCCCATTCAGTTATGACATTAATGTAGAACGGGGAGATTCTCACAAAAACAATGGTGATCTAAGTTTTGCTCTACGACCCCCACAAGTGTCCCGGGTCTCGACTAAAGGTAACCCATACAAATTAATGGAAGTATGGAGGTAGTTTTGTGCCAACAAAAATAAAAGGGTTAAATATGTGTAAAAAAGATATATTTATTTCCTGAGCTTTCTTATATCTCCTAGGTATAGGTCAGACACTTCAAAACCTTATTTCATATAATACATTTTTGACTATCTATTTTTCTATGGGCTATAATGTAGCAGGAAAGGCCAAATTCAAGATTTTATCAAAAAATATACATATATTATTTCTTGATAGATAAAAGGGTCATAAAATTACAAATAGCTACATGATCCATGTTAACAATTCCATATGTCAGCTTAGATCAATCAATGACTTATCTTACTTACAGTTGAAGTCAGAAGGTTACACACACTTAGGTTGGAGTCATTAAAACTCGCTTTTGAACCACTCCACAAATTTCTTGTTAACAAACTATAGTTTTGGCAGTCGGTTAGGACATCTACTTTGTGCATGACAAAAGTAATTTTTCCAACAATTGTTAACAGACAGATTATTTCACTGTATCACAACTCCAGTAGGTCAGAAGTTTACATACACTAAGTTGACTGTGCCTTTAAACAGCTTGGAAAATTCCAAAAATGATGTCATGGCTTTAGAATCTTCTGATAGGCTAATTGACATCATTTGAGTCAATTGGAGGTTTGCCTATGGATGTATTTAAAGGCCTACCTTCAAACTCAGTGCATCTTTGCTTGACATCATGGGAAAATCAAAGGAAATCAGCCAAGACCTCAGAACAAAAATTGCAGACCTCCACAATTGCAGACCTTTTTCATCCTTGGGAGCAATTTCCAAATGCCTGAAGGTACCACATTCATCTGTACAAACAATAGTACACAAGTATAAACACCATGGGACCACACAGCCGTCATACCGCTTAGGAAGGAGAGGCGTTATGTCTCCTAGAGATGAACATACTTTGGTGCGAAAAGTGCAATTCATCCCAGAACAACAGCAAAGGACCTTGTGAAGATGCTAGAGGAAACAGGTACAAAAGTATCTATATCCACAGTAAAATTAGTCCTATATCAACATAACCTGAAAGGCTGCTCAGTAAGGAAGAAGTCACTGCTCCAAAACTGCCATGAAAAAGCCAGACTACGGTTTGCAACTGCACATGGGGACAAAGAGTGTACTTTTTGGAGAAATGTCCTCTGGTCTGATGTAACAAAAATAGAACTGTTTGGCCGTAATGACCATTGTTATGTTTGGAGGAAAAAGGAGGACACTCGCAAGCCGAAGAACACAATCCCAACTGTGAAGCACGGGGGTGGCAGCATCATGTTGTGGGGGTGCTTTGCTGCAGGAGGGACTGGTGCACTTCACAAAATAGAAGACATCATGAGGCAGAAGAATTATGTGGATATATTGAAGCAATATCTCAAGACATCATTTAGGAAGTTAAAGCTTGGTCACAAATGGGTCTTCCAAATGGACAATGACCCTAAGCATGCTTGCTAAGTTGTGGCAAAATGGCTTAAGGACAACAAAGTCAAGGTATTGGAGTGGCCATCACAAAGCCCTGACCTCAATCACATAGAAAATGTGTATGCAGAACTGAAAAGTGTGTGCGAGCAAGGAAGCCTACAAACCGGACTCAGTTACACCGGCTTTGTCAGGAGGAATGGGCCTGAATTCACCCAACTTATTGTGGGAAGCTTGTGGAAGGCTACCCAAAACATCTGACCGAAGTTAAACAGGTTTAGAAGGGGAGTTTAATAATGAAATGATCAAATCAAATTTGATTTGTCACATACACATGGTTAGCAGATGTTAATGCGAGCGTAGGGAAATGTTTGTGCTTCTAGTTCCGACAATGCAGTAATAACCAACAAGTAATCTAACTAACAATTCCAAAACTACTGTCTTATACACAGTGTAAGGGGATAAAGAATATGTACATAAGGATATATGAATGAGTGATGGTACAGAGCAGCATAGGCAAGATACAGTAGATGGTATCGAGTACAGTATATACATATGAGATGAGTATGTAAACAAAGTGGCATAGTTAAAGTGGCTAGTGATACATGTATTACATAAGGATACAGTCGATGATATAGAGTACAGTATATACGTATGCATATGAGATATAATGTAGAGAATAATAGGGTAAGTAACATTATATAAGGTAGCATCGTTTAAAGTGGCTAGTGATATATTTACATCATTTCCCATCAGTTCCCATTATTAAAGTGGCTGGAGTTGAGTCAGTGTCAGTGTCAGTGTGTTGGCAGCAGCCACTCAATGTTAGTGGTGGCTGTTTAACAGTCTGATGGCCTTGAGATAGAAGCTGTATTTCAGTCTTTCGGTCCCAGCTTTGATGCACCTGTACTGACCTCACCTTCTGGATGATAGCGGGGTGAACAGGCAGTGGCTCGGGTGGTTGATGTCCTTGATGATCTTTATGGCCTTCCTGTAACATCGGGTGGTGTAGGTGTCCTGGAGGGCAGGTAGTTTGCCCCCGGTGATGCGTTGTGCAGACCTCACTACCCTCTGGAGAGCCTTACGGTTGAGGGCAGAGCAGTTGCCATACCAGGCGGTGATACAGCCCGCCAGGATGCTCTCGATTGTGCATCTGTAGAAGTTTGATGAAAGAATAAACATGAGAGAAAAAAATACTACCTGATAATTCAGGATTACTGAGGGCTATATGAAGGGAGAGAAATCAGGGTGGTGAAGTCCAGGTGTGCTTAATGATGGGGAGCAGGTGTCTGCAATGATGGTTGCCAGGTGTGCGCAATTTGGGTTGCCAGGACCACTGGTTAGTAGACCGGTGACGTTGAGCGCCGGAAAGAGGGAGCAGGAGTAGGCGTGACATGTAAAAAGAAGCATTAGGACTTGGCAGGACGCGTGGTTCTCGACCTTTTCCTCCCGTACGGGAGTTGCAGCAATGGAACAAGACTGTAACTACCAATTGAATATCACAAAACAGTTTTTACATTTAAAATATATATATAAGTGGTTTTGAAATCCTGTCTACTTTACACTCCCTTACAGTGTAAAGCAATGTTAAACAAGTCAACCAATTCTGTACTCTACTCTAGAATCTTCAGAGAAACTTTGATTGTGTCATGTTCAGTACAATAGATATGATTTGGAAATAACACATGATTGATTGTTAATGTAGGTGGAGTTCTCACATACAGTAACTGTGTCATCCTTGTCTCACCCTAGTATTAGTCTAAAGATCAAGTTAGGCCTCAAGGCTGCCAGGTCATCCTAACTACCAGTTCTACAGTTAAGGATTACTTTCAAATGTCATCTGTCTCTCAACAGTCAAAAAATATAATTCTATGACTTTGCATTGGTGACATTCAATGGAAAGAACTGTGTAAAATCAACAATTGCTTTTGTAGGCTCAACAGGTTTGAATCCTGACAACTTTGGCATGCCCGGCGTGCCCTTTTAAAGTATGTAATTACTGTATTGAGTTCAAGTGTCGTCTGTGTCCTCCTCTCCTCACACAGCATAAAAGGAGCTTAGACCCACTGCTCTGCACTCACTTCTCTCCAGCCAGAGCAGTAAGACATCAGCAGACTCCATCAACATGTCCTTCTCCAGCAGCAGCTTCAGATCCTCCTCAAGCAGATCCATGAAGGGCTCATCTATGGGTTCCTCGCGTATGTCCATGTCTGGTGGTGGTGGCATGTCCATGTCCATGTCTGGTGGAGGCAGCCACATCAGTGGCATTAGGGCCGGCAGCGTGTATGGGGGTGCAGGTGGCTCTGGGGTGCGCATCTCCAGTGCCAGAGCCTCCAGGTCCTTCTCTGCTGGTGGTGGCAGTTTCGGTGGTGGTGCTGGCTTCGGTGGAGGCTCCAGCTTCAGTATGTCTGGTGGAGGAAGTGACAGCCATGTCATCGGCAACGAGAAGTTCTGCATGCAGAACCTGAACGACCGTCTGGCCACCTACCTGGCGAAAGTTCACACCTTGGAGAAGGCCAACGCTGAGCTAGAGCTGAAGATCCGCCAGTTCCTCGAGGCCAAGGCCTCCCCCAGTGCTCGCGACTATGGTTCATTCCATGTCATCATCAGAGACCTCCAATCCAAGGTAAGCTTTTGTATGCCAGTACTGTTACACTTTTATTTCATGCCACATATTGAAAAACTTGCACTATGTATTTTATTTAGAATTTAAAACAAAAGTATCCATTTTATTTTCAGATGCAGGAAGCCATCCGTGTGAATGGTGCTGTCCATCTAAGCATTGACAATGCCAGGCTTGCCACTGAAGACTTCAGAATGAAGTGAGTTCACTCACCAAATTGGCAAATCTTTTGTCCACTCACTCAGACAAATATTGTCTCAATACCAGAATACCAGTGTTGACTCAATACCAGAAAAGTGACCGACTGATTCCGGTCTAGTGTACAAATAAAAATATTGATGCTGTCTGTCATGTAAAAAAGCTCACTCCGTGAAATAGCTCAGGTTCAATGATTACAGAGCAAGTTGAGACACACTGGTACACTGTAAATCATTGTATGTTTTATTATGTAGGTATGAGACCGAGCTGTCCATGCGTCAGTCAGTTGAAGCAGACATCGCTGGGCTGAGGTGTGTTCTGGAAGAGCTGAATATGTCCAAGAAGGACCTGAGCATGCAGATTGAGGGGCTGAGAGAGGAGTTGGTCTACCTCAAGAGAAACCATGAGGAGGTAGGGTTCTGATTCCCATACTAGCCTATGTCGGGTCTTAAAATAACAGATCCAGCCAGGCATTACTGTACAACATTTTTGTGAGCAAGTAATACATCATAATCTATGTATTTAAATAGCGAAACATTTGAACAAATCTAGAACCACTTTCTGAACCATGATGATGACCTACAGACCTAAATCTGTTTCATTGTCCTTCTGCAGGACCTGTTGTCCATGCGTGCCCAGATGACCGGCCAGGTCCATGTGGAGGTTGACGCTGCACCACAGGAAGACCTCAGCAAAGTCATGGCTGAGATTCGTGAACACTACGAGGCTGTCGCTGCCAAGAACAACAGAGAACTGGAGGGCTGGTTCCACGCCAAGGTAATACTTTTTGTCATTATAAAAATTATTCCATAATTTAGGTCCACGATGTCCAAAATGTCCCATCAATTGAATTGTTCATGTAAAAACATTATTTTGGATGGTGTTTTCCACAGACCGAGGCGCTGAATAAGGAGGTCGCAATCAGCACAGAAGTTATCCAAACGTCCAGATCTGAAATCTCAGAAGTCAAACGCACACTGCAGAGTCTTGAAATCGAACTTCAATCACAAATAAGCATGGTAAGACTGTTCAAGAATGTTTCAATGTCTGCCACCCATCAATGAATTTACACAACTACTTCCTGATGTTTTGTATAAATCTTCATTTCTCTCCAATAGAAATCATCCATGGAAAATACCCTCGCAGAGACAAAGAACCGTTTCTCCATGCAGCTGTCGGGTTATCAGATGCAGGTGACTAGCTTGGAGGAACAGTTGGTAAATCTCAGGGCTGACTTGCAACGCCAGGGCCAGGAATACAAGATGTTGCTGGACATCAAGACCAGGCTGGAGATGGAAATCGCTGAGTACAGGAGACTGCTGGACGGAGAGGCCAGAAGGTGAGCCAAACAAGCCTATTCTATTAGTCCATCAAATGTTATTCTTAGGCTATCAAGGGTGTTTTGATTCTAAACTTTGAGCAGGTTCCAGGCTAGACGCACTTACTTTCTTAGAAGCAAAACAGTGGCCCCACCAGTTTGTACACTACGAGTAGAATCATGTCAAAACCTTGCAAGGTAAGACCTTGCCATATTGTGTTGGGTACAGTCGATTATGTGCTCATTGGTGTTTTCTGTTTGGTCCACAGTGTCTCCTCCTCCTCTACCAGCACCAGGAAGGTCATCACAGTGGTAGAAGAGGTGGTGGATGGGAAAGTGGTCTCCTCCACCCAATCCTCAGCTTCTTCATATGCACGCCGCTGATGCAGTACATGAGTGTACTGAGGGAAATATAACAACTGATTATCTGACTCACTAAACATCCAGTGCATATCTGGAAGGCAACAGCAATAAAAAATACATCTGAAATCCTTTGTTTGTTCAATTACTTTGTCTTCATAACAGGCTAAAATTATACTATTGTTTTTTCACAAATTTATGCTTTGGTTTCATGAATGATTTCATTTGTGCCTATTTAATTCAACTTCATGAAATAGTTTCAGTTGTGAGTGGTAAGGTGGTGTTAGCCTGATTACTAAGTACGGGTGTCACCTAGTGTTGGGTTTAGGGATGCAAGTAGATGTTAAGCAAACCTACATACACAGTGGGGCAAAAAAGTATTTAGTCAGCCACCAATTGTGCAAGTTCTCCCACTTAAAAAGATGAGAGAGGCCTGTAATTTTCATCAAAGATACACTTCAACTATGACAGACAAAATGAGAAAAGAAATCCAGAAAATCACATTGTAGGATTTTTTTATGAATTTATTTGCAAATTTACAAAAAACACTGTAAACAAATCTATCATGTGGTTAAATCTATCATGTGGAAGTTAGTCCTTGCATCTAGATCACTGTCTATGAATCTGAGAGGGGTTGAATTTCCCTAGCCCCCTCCCTCAGCTGTTTACCAAAACAAGTGGCTGGGACCCCATCTAGTTGTTTTTCAAATCGCCTACTGTGACTTTAACACTCACTGGCCCAAGATGTCTTCTGTTACACTTGCATGGCCACTCCCATGACCAACCTTAGAAATAATCCACTCGTTATGCTCACCTCTCAACACATTGAACTGGTTTTATGACCCATTTTTTCCAAACATAGAAGTCTAGTCCTGGACAAAAAATCTGATGTTCAATGCGAGTTTTGCATTGACCATCCTTTAATTTTGGATAGATTTTGATCTAACATCAGTTAATAATAGAGGGTTTCATAGTATGTCAAATCTAGGCCTATACATAGCAAGGAAACTATGGCAAAGAAAGATTTGCCTAAATGAAAAACCAATACACGCAGCAAATAACAGATTTGTGTGACAGTGAAGTTAGTGAAGTGCCCTGAAGGGAGTTACATTATATTTTGATGTGTACCAGTAAGATAAGGTCATGTACCAGGTGTTTCTTTCTGCATTGTGAGACTGCATTCTCATAACACTATCATAGCAGTACATATCAACAATATATCTTTCATGTAAAGGATTAAGATATCTTAGTGTTCTATTTTCATCATTTTTTAAATATATATATATATTTTTTAATTTTCTTCCACTTTGACATTACAGAGTACTTTATGTTGATTCTTGACAAAATGATTTTAACATAACAAAATGTGGGGAAAGTCAAGCGATGTGAATACTTTCTGAAGGCACTGTACATGCACACACACACACTGTTCTCGCACTCCAACTGTACATGCACACACACACACTGTTCTCGCACTCCAACTGTACATGCACACACACACACTGTTCTCGCACTCCAACTGTACATGCACACACACACTGTTCTCGCACTCCAACTGTACATGCACACACACACTGTTCTCACACTCCAACTGTACATGCACACACACACTGTTCTCGCACTCCAACTCTACATGCACACACACACTGTTCTCGCACATAAACTGTACATGCACACACACACTGTTCTCGCACTCCAACTGTACATGCACACACACACTGTTCTCGCACTCCAACTGTACATGCACACACACACTGTTCTCGCACTCCAACTGTACATGCACACACACACTGTTCTCGCACTCCAACTGTACATGCACACACACACTGTTCGCACTCCAACTGTACATGCACACACACACACTGTTCTCGCACTCCAACTGTACATGCACACACACACTGTTCTCACACTCCAACTGTACATGCACACACACACTGTTCTCGCACTCCAAATGCACATGCACACACACACACTGTTCTCTCACTCCAACTGTACATGCACACACACACTGTTCTCGCACTCCAACTGTACATGCACACACACACTGTTCTCGCACTCCAACTCTACATGCACACACACACTGTTCTCGCACTCCAACTGTACATGCACACACACACTGTTCTCACACTCCAACTATACATGCACACACACGCTGTTCTCGCACATCAACTGTACATGCACACACACACTGTTCTCACACTCCAACTGTACATGCACACACACACTGTTCTCGCACTCCAACTGTACATGCACACACACGCTGTTCTCGCACATCAACTGTACATGCACACACACACTGTTCTCACACTCCAACTGTACATGCACACACACACTGTTCTCACTCCAACTGTACATGCACACACACACTGTTCTCGCACTCCAACTGTACATGCACACACACACTGTTCTCACACTCCAACTGTACATGCACACACACACTGTTCTCGCACTCCAACTGTACATGCACACACACACTGTTCTCGCACTCCAACTGTACATGCACACACACACTGTTCTCGCACTCCAACTGTACATGCACACACACACTGTTCTCGCACTCCAACTGTACATGCACACACACACTGTTCTCACTCCAACTGTACATGCACACACACACTGTTCTCGCACTCCAACTGTACATGCACACACACACTGTTCTCACTCCAACTGTACATGCACACACACACTGTTCTCGCACTCCAACTGTACATGCACACACACACTGTTCTCACACTCCAACTGTACATGCACACACACACTGTTCTCGCACTCCAACTGTACATGCACACACACACTGTTCTCGCACTCCAACTGTACATGCACACACACACTGTTCTCACACTCCAACTATACATGCACACACACGCTGTTCTCGCACATCAACTGTACATGCACACACACACTGTTCTCACACTCCAACTGTACATGCACACACACACTGTTCTCGCACTCCAACTGTACATGCACACACACACTGTTCTCACACTCTAACTGTACATGCACACACACACTGTTCTCACACTCCAACTGTACATGCACACACACACTGTTCTCACTCCAACTGTACATGCACACACACACTGTTCTCGCACTCCAACTGTACATGCACACACACACTGTTCTCGCACTCCAACTGTACATGCACACACACACTGTTCTCGCACTCCAACTGTACATGCACACACACACTGTTCTCGCACTCCAACTGTACATGCACACACACACTGTTCTCGCACTCCAACTGTACATGCACACACACACTGTTCTCGCACTCCAACTGTACATGCACACACACACTGTTCTCACTCCAACTGTACATGCACACACACACTGTTCTCGCACTCCAACTGTACATGCACACACACACTGTTCTCACACTCCAACTGTACATGCACACACACACTGTTCTCGCACTCCAACTCTACATGCACACACACACTGTTCTCGCACTCCAACTGTACATGCACACACACACTGTTCTCACACTCCAACTATACATGCACACACACGCTGTTCTCGCACATCAACTGTACATGCACACACACACTGTTCTCACACTCCAACTGTACATGCACACACACACTGTTCTCGCACTCCAACTGTACATGCACACACACACTGTTCTCGCACTCCAACTGTACATGCACACACACACTGTTCTCGCACTCCAACTGTACATGCACACACACACTGTTCTCACACTCCAACTGTACATGCACACACACACTGTTCTCGCACTCCAACTGTACATGCACACACACACTGTTCTCGCACTCCAACTGTACATGCACACACACACTGTTCTCGCACTCTAACTTCACCTCATGAAAAAGCAAACAGGTTTTAGGATTTTTAAAAGTATCTTTAACCAAACTGACTTGTAAGTTCCAGCAATGACTTTGATGTTTCATATTTGGTATACTGTAAATGCCCAAACTGAAGCAATGACTTGTACGTTTCAGCAATGACTTGTATATTTTTCAGGAAATGCCCATATAAGTTGGGAACTTTGTTCACTTTCACATTTTAGTTCATGTAAATGAACTAACTATTATTACGTTACAGTATGAAATAGCTGTGTCAGCCAAGATTACATAATGGTTGTGAATTTGTAGACGTTCAAGAATGTGATTTAAGAGGTGATTTAAGACATACAATATGTCAATATGTCATTATGTCAATATGTCAATATGTCAAAGTCCAGGGCATGTTTTTTTAGAGATGTCTTGGTTTCATCTTGTCTGTAGCAAAGATTAAGTATTCATATTGCAATAATTGGCACAGCTTGTACAAACAGTCACATTCCACATTGCCAAAGCACATTTAAAGTTTTATTAACTCATGGGCAAATGTGCAAAGCAAGCACTAATATAGGAATGCCTTGATGCTAGTGTCAAAAGGCCAAAGGCAACTTTTTTGAATTTAGTGTTCCCCTGTTTCCTCAGATCTGTCTCATCCCTCCCTATGTGTAAGACGCTGTATAAAAGGAACAATGGTACCTCCCTCGAATATACTCACTCCTCTTTACAGACAGTAAGACAGCTGCAGCCACCATCACCATGACCTCCAGCAGCAGCTTCGTGTCCTCTGGTGGATCCATGAGGAGAGCATCTATCAGCTCCTCTCCATGTCTGGATTTGGCAGCACGGAAGATGGCAGCTGCATCAGTGGCATGAGGGCTGGCAGTGATTACGGAGGTGCAGGTGGCTCTGGGGTGCGTCCAGGTCCTTCTCTGCTGGTGGTGGTGGTGAATTTGGCTTCGGTGGAGTTGAAGGAGGAGGCTTTGGTGGAGGAGGCATGGCCATGTCTGAAGCAGCGGACAACAGTGTCAGCGGGAAGTTCGCCATGCAGATCCAGAAAAAAATGTTTAGCCACCTACCTGGGCAAGGTGGCCACCCTGGAGAAAGCCAACACTGATTTGGAGATGAAAATCTACCTGTTTCTGGAGAGTAAGGCTCCGACTGCTTTCTATGCTAACATTGTTGACCTCCAAGCAGAGGTATATCAGCTCAACCTTTTTTTGTGTGGTATAGCAGTATTGTGTTCAATGTACACTGTGTTGTTGGGTTAGGGTTATGTGCACTGAGTTGTTGCTGATTTAACTTTTGGGTCTGTCGTGGCAGAGACGGGCCATGTTACAAAGATTTGACTAGACAGCTGAAAATGCCTTCAGGCCCAACAAACCCAGAGTTGATGATGATGAGGAATATTTCAAAAGAGCAGAAAATCTGTTGAAAAGATTCATATTACATCTGATTGATGTATCTTGAATATGGGTGTTGGTAATTAAAGTTGTTGTTCAGACTGAGGCGTAGGTCGTGCCAAGCAACACCACTTAAGAATGTTCACAAAATACCACCATGCCCCCTCGGGCCTTATTGCTTGTATAGTCATGACGATGACCTTTTTATTTCCTGGCTGCCAGGAACTATTCTTCTGTGCATCAACAACACAGGACGGTCCCATGATGACTTCAGGGAGAAGGAGGTTTTCAAACAATATGTCGCCCATGTGATCATATGTCATCAGGACATTCATGTTAACACATGCAGGTATTAATAAAATATAAACTATGGACAAATCTCAATAAACCTCCTATTATCATGACATTGAACACTTTTAATAAAATCATATGCATATGATGATGTGCATGATGTTATGTTTTGGATGGTATATTATATCTATGGTTATTGATAATAATAACAACCATGGCTTCTGAAAAGATGAAGAGGACCCTGAAAAATATGACATGCAGTAGATCTCATATGATTTTGTTGACTTTTATCGTACATCTTAAAATCTATTGAAGTGCTATTTACATGCTAATAAAGCTCAATTCGATTTGATGAGTTGTATGCAGTAAGGGGGAGTAGCACTCCCTCTGCTGGCTCAGGCTCCACAGTAGGAACATTCAGACACTAGATCAACTCCAGTCCCAGTTTCTCAAGTACAAGATCTTGTCATATACAGTGCCTTATTCGAAAATTGATTAAATATTTGTTTCTCTCTCATCAATCTACATACACTACCCCATACTGACAAAGCAATAACAAGTTTAGACATTTTTGCAAATTTATTTAAAAAAATGTATTACAGAAGTATTCTGATGTATTCTGATGTGATCTTCCTGTCTGGGTTGGCGCCCCCCCTTGGGTTGTGCCGTGGTGGTGATCTTTGTGGGCTATATTCGGCCTTGTCTCAGGATGGTAAGTTGGTGGTTGAGGATATCCCTCTAGTGGTGTGGGGGCTGTGCTTTGGCAAAGTGAGTGGGGTTATATCCTTCCTGTTTGGCCCTGTCCGGGGGTGTCATCGGATGGGGCCACAGTGTCTCCTGACCCCTCCTGTCTCAGCCTCCAGTATTTATGCTGCAGTAGTTTATGTGTCGGGGTGCTAGGGTCAGTTTGTTATATGTGGAGTACTTCTCCTGTCCTATCCGGTGTCCTGTGTGAATTTGAGTATGCTCTCTCTAATTTTCTCTCTTTCTTTCTCTCTCTAGGAGGACCTGAGCCCTCGGATCATGCCTCAGGACTACCTGACATGATGACTCCTTGCTGTCCCCAGTCCACCTGGCCGTGCTGCTGCTCCAGTTTCAACTGTTCTGCATGTGATTATTATTATTTGACCATGCTGGTCATTTATGAACATTTGAACATCTTGGCCATGTTCTGTTATAATCTCCACCCGGCACAGCCAAAAGAGGACTGGCCACCCCACATAGCCTGGTTCCATTCTAGGTTTCTTCCTAGGTTTTGGCCTTTCTAGGGAGTTTTTCCGAGCCACCGTGCTTCTACACCTGCATTGCTTGCTGTTTGGGGTTTTAGGCTGGGTTTCTGTACAGCACTTTGAGATATCAGCTGATGTACGAAGGGCTATATAAATACATTTGATTTTATCTTGATTTGATTTGATCCAGACCCTTTACTCAGTATTTTCTTGTTGGAGCACCTTTGGCAGTGATTACAGCCTCAAGACTTCTTGGGTATGACACTACAAGCTTGGCACACCTGTATTTGGGGAGTTTCTCCCATTCCTCTTTGCAGATCCTCTCAAGCTCTGTCAAGTTGTATGGTAGCACAGCTATTTTCAGGTCTCTTCAAATGTTCGTTTCGGTTCAAGTCCGGGCCACTCAAAGACAGTCAGAGACTTTTACCGAAGCAACTCCTGCATTTTCTTGGCAGAGCGCTTAGGGTCATTGTGTTGTTGGAAGGTGAACCTTCGCCCCAGTCTGAGGTCCTGAGCAGGTTTTTCATCAAGGATTTCTCTGTACTTTGCTCCGTTCATCTTTCCCTCGATCCTGACTAGTCTCCCAGTCCCAGTCTCCCGCTGCAAAACATCCACACAGCCTGTCACTGCCACAATCATGCTTCGTCATAGGGATGGTGTCAGGTTTCCTCCAAACGTGACACTTGTCATTCAGGACAAAGAGTTCAATCTTGGTTTCATCCGAACAGAGATTCTTGTTTCTCATAGTCTGACAGCCTTTTAGGTGCCTTTTGGCAAATTCCAAGTGGGTCGTCATGTGCCTTTAACTGAGGAATGGCTTCCGTCTGGCCACTCTACCAAAAAGGCCTGATTGGTGGAGTGCTGCACAGATGGTTGTCATTCTGGAAGGTTCTCCCATCTCCACAGAGGAATTCTGACGCTCTGTCAGAGTGACCATCGGGTACTTGGTCACCTCCCTGACCAAGGCCCTTCTCCCCCGATTGCTCAGTTTGGCCAGGCAGCCAGCTCTAGGACGAGTCTTCGTGGTTCCAAGCTTCTTCCATTTAAGAATGATGGAGGCCACTGTGTTCTTGGGGACCTTCTATGCTGCAGAAATTTTTTGGTACTCTTACCCAGATCTGTGCCTCAACACAATCCTGTCTTGAAGCTCTATGGACAATTCCTTCGACCTCATGGCTTGGTTTTTTCTCTGACGTGTACTGTCAACTGTGGGACCTTATATAGGCAGGTGTGTGCCTTTCCAAATCATGTCCAATCAATTGAATTTACCACAGGTGGACTCCAATCAAGTAGTCGAAACATCTCAAGGATGATCCATGTGTACCGGCTTTCTTCTGTGGACGAAGGATCGGACCAAAGCGCAGCGTGGTTAGTGTCCAACATGTTTCATTAACACAATAAACGTGAACACTACAAAATACAAAACAACAAATGTGAAAAACCGAAACAGTCCTATCTGGTGCATAGACACAAAGACAGGAGACAACCACCCACAAAACCCAACACAAAACAGACTACCTAAATATGGTTCCCAATCAGAGACAATGACTAACACCTGCCTCTGATTGAGAACCATATCAGGCCAAACATAGAAATGGGAAAACTAGACACACAACATAGAATGCCCACTCAGCTCACGTCCTGACCAACACTAAAACAAAGAAAACACAAAAGAACTATGGTCAGAACGTGACACCATGGAAACAGGATGCACCTGAGCTTAATTTGGAGTTTCATACAAAGGGTCTGAATACATATGTAAATGAGGTATTTCAGTATTATTATTTTTTTATAAATTTGCAAAAATGTCTAAAAACCTGTTTTCACTTTGTCATTATGGGGTATAGTGTATAGATTGTTGAGGACATTTTTTTATTCCATTTTAGAATAAGGCTGTAAACGTAACAAAATGTAGAAAAATGGAAGGTGTCTGAGTAATTTCCGAATGCACTGTATATACAGGTAACTGCCGAAATAAAGGTAACACCAACAATGTGGCCATGGCTGTATACCCGTACCTGCAATTTAAATAGTAGGCATTTGGGGTATGCAAAAAAAGGACATTTTATAGCATGTGAAATATCAAAAATGTATGAATTAAATCCAGGAAGTCATACTCATTTCGGCTTTTCATTTAGTAGAATTCGCTGCATACTATAGAGGAAGATAATTGCCCTTTGAAACCCAGGTGTGTTTGACAACAGCTGTTAATCAGCTGAGGGGACCAACTGTACCAAAATGAAGGAATGGCGAGAATCAACGCAATTGCGCATTAGATGACGCGTTGCAGTAGGATGAGCCTAGCATGCTGATATTTGTTGTTAACTGCATTTGTTTTTTACTAAACAGTACGTTCTAAATCGTATTCAGTACAATAACTACACATTATGCAGTTTAAGCAAGTAGTAGGTAAGTCAGACTTTGGACAGGGCCAGTGTCTAAAGGCGCCTACATACTACGTTTGGTTTGCTCGTAGCAGAACTTGGCTAGGTGAAGCGAACATCTGTGCCTCGCATACTCCCTTAACTAAACGTCTAAGCCATTGGGGGGAATTGTTTTAAGATGGTCATACCATGGATCATTTAGCTCTTTGAATTTTAGGCCCGCTTTAGATATTAAAAAAATATATTTAACAATTCTTTGAAAAAATATAGAATTTGCCCTTTACCACTACAGCCCATAGAAACACTTTGAATAACACATTAATAAATGTAAAAAATTAAATCAGAAGGAATTAGGTTCTGAAGTGTCTGTCCTATATTTAAGAGATATAAGAAAGTTCAGGAAACATTTGTGTCTTTTTTACACGTATTTAACCCCTCATTTTTGTTGGCACAAAACTACCTCCATACTTCTATTACTTTGTATGGGTTACCGTCGTAGAGCAAAATAGAGAAAACGTTATGTTCCCGAGAGTCTCTGTTTTCCATAGAGGGGTCATAATAGCTCATAATAGGTCAGATGCTACAAATGTTTTCGTGAGAAGGCCGATTTTTGTGATGACTCAAAAGGATTAAAAACCGTCGCTTGAAAAACTAGATATGTATTCTATTGTTAATGCTGTCTTTGGTGTGCTTTGGCGTGCTTATCAAAACACAATTACCTTTTTTCCCGCTCCTATCAATATATATTTGTTATTGACTCATACAAAAGTACTACATTGCATGAAGTTTAAAATGCATTCTGTGTAATGTAATATATTTTAACATGATTCATTGTTATAAAATAATTTGATTAACAAAATATTTAATCAGTATATATATATATATATATATATATATATATATATCAAATTACTTTAGAGTGGAGTGATACAGCAACACTCAAGAAATTACAGAAATAACACTTTTTTTGCATTCACATATCTTGCTGTCCACCTGAAATCACATGATGTATCCATACCATATGCTTTAATCTCATTGCCTTTCCTTTTGGTCACAGAAAAAGCATCCCTGGAAGGTAACCTCTTTGAGACAGAGACATTACTCTACTATGTCTAGTTATCAGATGCAGGTCACCAGCTTGGAGGAACAGTTGGGAAATCTCCGGGCTGACATGGTGCAACATTACAGCAATGAAGGTTTTGAAGCCCTGTGGTACTTTAATTTACTTACTTTGCTCTTATATGTTTTGCAATAACAGCAGAATGTCGTCATCCTCCACCAGAACCACAACTGTGATCACTACGATGGAGGATGGAGAGGCTAGTCTGGACCTGAAGTGGGAAAACTGTTTGTGGACTTAAAATTGATGAAATGCTGTAGGTCCTGTAGCGGTGCAATCTTATTTGTCTTGCAGTAACATCGGTGGAAGTTCCTTCACCACAACCAAGACAGTGACCATGGTAGATAGAGGAGAATTGATGTGGAGGGAAAATATTTTAAATGAAATAGTTAATGAAACCATTTTTAAACATGAAAAATACAAGATATAGGTTTGTGACTCACCTTCACTCCTGTTTGTGTTGCAGCAGTAGCAGCTCCACGGTGGTATCTGTGATAAAGGATATGGCGAGGTGTTCTCACGCCATACCTAGTCACACACCGAATGAGGTTCTAGTCATGGCAAGGGTCAACCCAACTAAATTAACTAATCAAGCTATTCTTTATCTCTACAAAAATGAATTCCATTCATTTTCAAGATAAACCTGTTACATCTTAAACATAAGTGTGAGTTCTAGTATAAAGGTATAATACTCAGGAAGCGTGATATACAGTGGGGCAAAAAAGTATTTAGTCAGCCACCAATTGTGCAAGTTCTCCCACTTAAAAAGATGAGAGAGGCCATCATAGGTACACTTCAACTATGACAGACAAAATGAGAAAAAAAATCCAGAAAATCACATTGTAGGATTTTTTATGAATTTATTAGCAAATTATGGTGGAAAATAAGCATTTGGTCACCTACAAACAAGCAAGATTTCTGGCTCTCACAGACCTGTAACTTCTTCTTTTAGAGGCTCCTCTGTCCTCCACTCGTTACCTGTATTAATGGCACCTGTTTGAACTTGTTATCAGTATAAAAGACACCTGTCCACAACCTCAAACAGTCACACTCCAAACTCCACTATGGCCAAGACCAAAGAGCTGTCAAAGGACACCAGAAACAAAATTGTAGACCTGCACCAGGCTGGGAAGACTGAATCTGCAATAGTTAAGCCGCTTGGTTTGAAGAAATCAACTGTGGGAGCAATTATTAGGAAATGGAAGACATACAAGACCACTGATAATCTCCCTCGATCTGGGGCTCCACGCAAGATCTCACCCCGTGGGGTCTAAATGATCAGAAGAACGGTGAGTAAAAATCCCAGAACCACACGGGGGGACCTAGTGAATGACCTGCAGAGAGCTGGGACCAAAGTAACAAAGCCTACCATCAGTAACACACTACGCTGACAGGGACTCAAATCCTGCAGTGCCAGACGTGTCCCCCTGCTTAAGCCAGTACATGTCCAGGCCCGTCTGAAGTTTACTAGAGAGCATTTGGATGATCCAGAAGAAGATTGGGAGAATGTCAAATGGTCAGATGAAACCAAAATATAACTTTTTGGTAAAAACTCAACTCGTCGTGTTTGGAGGACAAAGAATGCTGAGTTGCATCCAAAGAACACCATACCTACTGTGAAGCATGGGGGTGGAAACATCATGCTTTGGGGCTGTTTTTCTGCAAAGGGACCAGGGCGACTGATCCCTGTAAAGGAAAGAATGAATGGGGCCATGTATTGTGAGATTTTGAGTGAAAACCTCCTTCCATCAGCAAGGGCATTGAAGATGAAACGTGGCTGGGTCTTTCAGCATGACAATGATCCGAAACACACCGCCCAGGCAACAAAGGAGTGGCTTCGTAAGAAGCATTTCAATGTCCTGGAGTGGCCCAGCCAGTCTCCAGATCTCAACCCCATAGAAAATCTTTGGAGGGAGTCGAAAGTCCGTGTTGCCCAGCAACAGCCCCAAAACATCACTGCTCGAGAGGAGATCTGCATGGGCCAAAATACCAGCAACAGTGTGTGAAAACCTTGTGAAGACTTACAGAAAACGTTTGACCTCTGTCATTGCCAACAAAGGGTATATAACAATGATTGAGATAAACTTTTGTTATTGACCAAATACTTATTTTCCACCATATTTTGCAAATAAATTAATTAAAAATCCTACAATGTGATTTTCTGGATTTTTGTTTCTCATTTTGTCTGTCATAGTTGAAGTGTACCTATGATGAAAATTACAGGCCTCTCTCATCTTTTTACGTAGGAGAACTTGCACAATTAGTGGCTGACTACATACTTTTTTGCCCCACTGTATGTGCGTAAAAGTCCATTCAAATTCTTCCAATGATATTGTGAACCTAACAGTGCTGCTAGTGGTTGAAGGATTAAAATGATCAAATGACCTTGTCTGTGGTTACTGGTATCTTCATTCTTTATCTCAGAGCAAACATGTCTATAGTGCCATAGTACTAGAGTGTGCAATAAAGTATGTTATAACTGAGAATTGTAAAAACAACCATGAAATCACATAAAGTCATGTGTTATCTGTACTTCTCTATTTATATTTTAGACAGCTTTTACTTCACATTCCTAAAGAACATAAGGTACTTTTTACTCCATACATTTTCCCTGACACCCAAAAACACTCATTCGATTTTGAATGCTTAGCAGGACTGGAAAATGGTCCAATTCACACTTAAAGAGAACATCCCTGATCATCCCTACTGCTTCTGATCTTGCGGACTCATGAAGCACACATGGTTTGTTTGTAAATTATGTCAGTGATGGAGCGTGCCTCTTATTATCCATAAATTTGAAATAATATATACTTTCGATACTTTAGTATATTTAAAACCCAAAACTTTTACTCAAGTAGTATTTTACTGGGCGACCTTCACTTTAGTCATTTTCTACCAAGATATCTTTACTTTTACTCAAGTATGAAAATTGGGTACTTTTTCCCACCCCTGCTAGCAGGGAGGTGATGGTGATCACAAACAACGTATGGGAGTGTGTGGGAGTCATCTTTTCTACAATCAAAATACTACAGTACCCATTTTACTACAGTGCTACCAGTATCTATACTACCTTCTCAGCTCTGTACACTTTATTTCTAATGAGTATAGTGGCAATACAGTAGTGTGCAATTGTGGTACAACATTCAGGGTGCAACATTCAGTCTTGACCTGTTACCAAAGTTCTAGTAAAGAGATTAATTTGCCACTCCGGTAGACAATATCATAATTCAGGATCATAATACAGGATGAGACAAAAGAAAGGAGAGATTTGGTGTTGCATTAGTTTCTTTAATAATGAATTCCAGTACATGGTTTTAGGAATTACATGTTATCAATAAGTGATTTTTCTGGAGGAAAGAAACTGGAATGGCACTCACTACAACACAGATCAGACGAGATACAAAGTTTTCTATAAGTCCCTCAGTAACTTCACTGATCCCAACATACAGACATTTGCATAATAGCAAATCAGTCAAGTTGACCCCCAAAGAACATAACTCAAAATGCACAAAAGGTATGAAAAACGTAAGAAAAGTGTAAGGAAAAACATATATATATATATAGTATTTATATAAAAAAAGGAATAATACTTAAGAGGTTAAAGGTATTTAGCTACTATCAGTACTGCGGCTGCTGCTGCCACCACTGCTGCTGCTGCTGCTGGAGCTGCTGCTGCTCATGTCTGATCTCTCTCTTTTGTGAATTTGCTCGTGTGCTTTGAGATGGCCTGACTGGCTGAAGTTCTTCCCACACTGGAGGCAGGCGAAAGGTCTCTCCCCAGTGTGGATTTGCTGGTGTGCTTTAAGATGTCCCAAACGGCCAAAGCTCTTACCACACTGTGTGCAGCCGAATGGCCTCACCCCGGAATGTATCTTCTCGTGTGTTTTGAGGACCCCCGAGTTGCTGAATGTCTTCCCGCACTGAGAGCAGCAGTACGGTTTCTCACCGGTGTGAATCTGCAGGTGGTTGTGGTAGCTCATTTCCTTGGTGAAGCTCTTCCCACAGTGTTGGCAGCAGAAAGGCCTCTCTCCAGTGTGGCTTAGCTGGTGGGCTTTGAGCTCCTTGGACTGCCCAAAACTCTTCCCACACTGAAGGCAACAGAATGGCTTCTCGCCGGTGTGTAGCCGCTGGTGTGAGCGGAGGTCATCTGCTTTGGTGAAGCCCTTGGGGCAGTGGGCACAGATGTAGGGTTTCTGACCCGTGTGAATGAGCTGGTGCCTCTTCAGGTTCCCTGCCTGGCCGAAGCTCTTGCCGCACTGCGAGCAGGTATACGGCCTCTCTCCTGTGTGAATGCGCTGGTGTGTTTTGAGGTTCCCCAGAGTGCTGAAATTCTTCCCACACTGGGTGCAAGAGAAAGGCTTCTCCCCACTGAGGTTACGAGGTTTGCGTGGGGTTGTGCTATGCCCTTTCGTGCTTGTGTGCCCTGGGCCTTTGCCAGCATGGGTAGACTGCAGCTCGTAGAGGCCTCCTGCGCCAGGGAACTCGTTGTCCAGCCTATTGCCTTCCATGACCCCGTCATGGCTGAGCTTGTTTAGCTCGGTCCGGAGCTCGGCCATGTGGATAGACTCTAGGCTCATTTCGGTCTTGATGTGGCTGGACATCAGATTGGGCTCGTACTCAGTCTTGATGGCCCCGAGCTCGGTGGTGTAATAACACTGCAGGTCAGCGTGCTGCTCCGACCTGATGTAGTCCAGGCTGTCGGACACGTGGGTGATGTAGTCGAACACCAGGCTGGGCTCGTAGTGAGACTTCATAGAATACGAGTCGCTCTCGTACTCAGAGCTGTGGAAGCAGTGGAGGTCGTGGACGTGGTGCTCAGACTTGATGTAGTCCAACCCACTGATCTCCATCTTGATCTGTTCGTGGCCCAACTCCGCCGTGCTCAGTGGCTGGATCTCTGACAGGTCCACGGTGCGGATGGGGTCCAGGTCGTCTGCGGGCTCAGTCTTCACGCAGGGCAGCATGATCATGGGCTCTGCGATCTCTGCCGCTAGCGTGCCGAGTGTGGGCGTACTGCAGTCGGACGAGAGCAGGTGGAGGGTTGGCGAGGTGCACTCAGGCCGAAGTGGATCCAGCGGTGGCGAGCCACACTCTGATGCATGCAGCGTGTCGAGTCCTAGCGTAATGCACTCTGTCTCTAACTCTGCCATGGCTGCAGAGTCCTTATGCACCCGTCTCCAGTTAGTCCAGTAATGGATCAGAGAATAGTACTACTTTGCCCTTTAAAGAGCCTTGGTCCACTTGAGTGTCCCTCCGACAGTACAGCTTGTTCTGACGCCAAGCCTTCTTCCTTGGGTTAGGAGCAAAACCTATCTTTGAAGCCCCTGGAATGAAAGAAGACAAGGGATATGAAATAATTCAGTAAAAAAAATATAACCCATTGTCTTCTACGGGCCTCACTTCAATTAGAATATAGCAGGGGTAATGTAACTGATAGGCCTAGTAGGGAAAGTAATACAAAAATAACAGGTCTGTCAACTCATAATAACATTGGCTTATTATTACAAATAAAACAAGCACACAGAATACTAAAAAGATAACTACACAGACTCACAATAACTAGTGACAAGCAAGCTATATGTATGAGAAAACACACACAGATGTGCAATGACAAGAGAGATGTGCAAACTTCGAGAACGGTTTGTATTTTGTATCTCGAAAAGTTGTAATGACGGCTGGTGAGAAGTTGGCAGCCAAACGTCCTGAAATAGTTTTGGCTACTTCTAACTTCACAACATTCATGCTCGTCAATTCGATGACTATACAATAACTCGCCTTGAAATCTAAATATCACATGCTACCAAAATGAAGGACTTTAATGTAAACTTCAACATGAGTGTTCATGCAATACCTGCATGTTCTGACCAACTAGGTAGAATGACAAACCAGCCACGCACATCATGCACTAGTTGGCTGCAAGAATCTGGCGGTGATTTTTTTCTCTCACCCAGTTGGTTGAGGATGGCAATATGCAAGCTATTGGGTGACATATGAAGCGCTTACAACCAGCACAAACTTTTCGGAGAGGGGATTTTTTTCACCAGCCAACTCTTTGCATAATTTTTAAAAGGCATATTTCAGTTTACCAGCTGACTACCATCGTACAAAGACAGGGCAAGATGCCATTTCTAGCTAACTAGCTAGCCAGTGGCCATCTTGTTTATCGCTAACGTCGATGCTGCTAGCTAGAAAGCTAGCTTTACAGATGCGTCTAACTAGCTCGATGACATGTAGCTAGGAAGGAAAGTGAGACGGCTATCCTGTACTGTTACTAGCTACTTTTTTAATTCACTTTGAGCGTGCATCCTGAACCCTTGCAGGTAGTACTAGGAAAGTGTCGCTAAACTAAATAAATTGTGTCGAATTACGAAACCTGTGTTGGGCCATGCACATTCACACACTGGCATGAGAAAGTGGTGGAAAAAGAAGGAAATCAGTATAAAAAAAACAGCTAGCAATAGCTACCTGCGGTTTCTCCGATTCATGGCTTTTTTAGCCTTCGGCTCGCTGTCGCCACAGTTGCTTGGCTTCAAACTGAACCGGACCCGCCACGTCCACCTCGACCAAGCAACTCTGCAGCCTCCGTATTGCTTTCTCCTTTCTTTTCCTTACTCCCTCTCTCCTCTCCTCTCTCTCCCCCCCTCTCTCATTGACTAATTCTGCTTCGTTTTCACTCCCTTGACGCTTTCCCCGATGTTTCTGCTGTGCACTTCCGTCGTCTGATGGAAATGCGCGCGCAGCATGCGTTCATCTCGCTTCATATATTGCTATCATCCGTGGGACTCGCAACATTGTATCATTCTCTCCACTGATCTATGGACTCGGCTCGTAAACGCAGTTGTAAATCAATCAGAGTATTGTCAAAGACCAGCCCTGTCAGAGTCCACTCTTGTAAAACGTCCAGGCTACATCATAGGCCAGGCTAGTGCTTGCAAAAACATAATTACAGACATATAGACAGTAACTGAACTGTAAAGGAACGTCTTTGATTTTATTTTTTCCAATAACGTATGTATAACATATTTGAACTATTCATGTAACTTGACATAAACTCAAATTATAGCAGTCGTTCAATAGTGTCTAACTTGCACTTTGAGTTGCAGTACTTCTCTCTATTTCTACTTCTCTCCACTATTTATTGTTCAAATGACATTTTCACTCTCCAGGTGTGTATATATTTCCATGGTAAATAAAAGCAACACATGACCACATGTTTACATTACATAGACATTAGAGTTGGTACTAATAACTGGGTCCCTGACTTGAGTCAGTATCTGATGCAGCTTCTTTTTTTTAATCACCTGGACAAGCCTTAAATGTCTGCACACATCCCTGCTGAGAAGACAAGCACAAAGACCCCCACTGACGCCAGCTACCTAAAATCACGAGACTCAGACATGAGACACTTTTCACGAGTTTTACCTGCTTGGCCTACAATAAAATAGCCTGCTGCCATGAGAGAAGGCAGTATGGGAGAAACTATCACTTTAACAAAATATAAATGTTCAATAAAGTATTGTATCATTATTTTTTCATGGTATGATTTAAAGCAGCGATTCACAACTGGTGGGTCCCGACCCAAATTTGGGTCGCAGGAGGTTTCGAATGGGTCTTGGGTCTCTGAGTCCAAAAACATATGTATTTAAAAAATAAAAAAAACATACCAGTCTGAATATAAACGACTTACACTTTTGTTCCCTTGTCATATAATTGATACATTTACTATCAATATAGCATCAAAAATAGTTTTCCAGATTGTATTTTGGCAATTATTTTTCGCAATGTGAATATTGATACAAGCTGGATGAGAACCACTGATTTGAAGTGATAGTCTATTCAAAATACAACAATAACATGATTTCCCACTTATCTCGGCAGTTTTTGTACATACATGTCACATACCTGGGTTCATCATAACCATGTGTGTACACCACCAATCAGTAATGTCCCAGAGCATTTATTGGCCGTTTTTTATTAACAACACTTAAGGGATTTTCAGACTGGAAGCGATGGGACGGAGTGGAGTTCGCCCAAATACAGCAGATTCTTATTTTCTCCGCCTCCGCTGAGTGGCTTTCACGTGCACGAGCGCCGTCGACGGCTCCGCCTGGAAAGAATTCCGCCCACCGGCATTATAAATGAATGCTAAACTCTGCTATCGCTTCCTGTCGAAACACAATACCAGAATATTACTTTATTTTCAGGTTTACCTTAAGATGTATGAGGAGAATGGCCTCCCATCCCACATTTAGATAGTAATTGCTCACCAAATGACTTGGAAATGATTTTGAATAACAAGAGAAAATTAAATACATCTCATTGGATTACATCCAAGTTTCAAATTAAATCAAATGTTATTGGTCACATACACATGGTTAGCAGATGTTATTGTAAGTGTAGCAAAATGCTTGTGCTTCTAGTTCAGACAGTGCAGCAATATCTAACAAGTAATATCTAACAATTCCACAACAAATACCTAATACACACAAATCTAAGTAAAGGAATGTTCTTTATACAAGAACGACAGAGCGGCATAGGCTAAGATTCAATAGATAGATAGTATAGAATACAGTATATACAGTTGAAGTTGGAAGTTTACATACACTTAGGTCGGTGACATTAAAACTTGTTTTTCAACCACTCCACAAATGTTTTGTTAACAAACTATAGTTTTGGCAAGTCGGTTGGGACATCTACTTTGTGCATGACACAAGTAATCTTTCCAACAATTGTTACCAGACAGATCATTTTACTTATAATTCACTATATCACAATTCCAGTGGGGCAGAAGTTTACATACGCTAAGTTGACTGTGCCTTTAAACAGCTTGGAAAAATACAGAAAATGATGTCATGGCTTTAGATGCTTCTGATAGGCTAATTGTAATCATTTGAGTCAATTGGAGGTGTACCTGTGGATGTATTTCAAGGCCTACCTTCAAACTCAGTGCCTCTTTGCTTGACATCATGGGAAAATCAAAAGAAATCAGCCAAGACCTCAGAAAAAAATGTAGACCTCCACAAGTCTGGTTCATCCTTGGGAGCAATTTCCAAATGCCTGAAGGTACTACGGTCATCTGTACAAACAATAGTACGCAAGTATAAATACCATGGGACCACGCAGCCGTCATACCGCTCAGGAAGGAGACGCGTTCGGTCTCCGAGAGATGAATGTACTTTGGTGCGAAAAGTACAAATCAATCCCAGAACAACAGCAAAGGACCTTGTGAAGATGCTGAAAGAAACAGGTACAAAAGTATCTATATCCACAGTAAAATGAGTTCTATATCAACATAACCTGAAAGGCTGCTCAGCAAGGAAGAAGCTACTGCTCCAAAACCGCCATAAAAAAGCCAGACTACGGTTTGCAACTGCACGTGGGGACAAAGATCGTACTTTTGGAGAAATGTCCTCTGGTCTGATGAAACAAAAATTGAACTACTTGGCCATAATGACCATCTTTATGTTTGGAGGAAAAAGGGGGAGGCTTGCAAGCCAAAGAACACCAACCCAACTGTGAAGCACAGGGCGGCAGCATCATGTTGTGGGGCTGCTTTGCTGCAGGAGGGACTGGTGCACTTCACAATATAGATGGCATCATGAGGATGGAAAATTATGTGGATATATTGAAGCAACATCTCAAGACATCAGTCCGGAAGTTAAAACTTGGTCGCAAATGGGTCTTCCAAATGGACAATGACTCCAAGCATACTTCCAAAGTTGTGGCAAAATGGCTTAAGGACAACAAAGTCAAGGTATTGGAGTGGTCATCACAAAGCCCTGACCTCAATCCTATAGAAAATATGTGGGCAGAATTCAAAAAGCATGTGCGAGCAAGGAGGCCTACAAACCTGACTGTTACACCAGCTCTGTCAGGAGGAATGGGCCAAAATTCACCAAACTTATTGTGGGAAGTTGTGGAAGGCTACCCAAAACATTTGACTCAAGTTAAACAATTTAAAGGCAATGCTACCAAATACTTAATTGTGTGTATGTAAACTTCTGACCCACTGGGAATGTGATGAAATAAATAAAATCTGAAATTAATAATTCTCTCTGTTATTGACATTTCACATTCTTAAAATAGTGGTGATCCTAACTGACCTAAGGCAGGGATTTTTACTAGGATTAAATGTCAGGAATTGTGAAAAACTGAGTTTAAATGTATGTGGCTAAAGTGTATGTAAACTTCTGACTTCAACTGTACCTATGAGATGAGTAATGCAAGATATGTAAACATTATTAAAGTGACTAGTGTTCCATTTATTAAAGGGGCCAATGACTTCAAGATTGTATATAGGTAGCAGCCTCTCTGTGCTAGTGATGGCTGTTTAACAGTCTGATGGCCTGGAGATAGAAACTGTTTTTCAGTCTCTCGGTCCCAGCTTCGATGCACCTGTAATGACCTCGCCTTCTGGATGGTAGCGGGGTGAACAGGCAGTGGCTCGGGTGGTTGTTGTTTCAATTATCTTTTGGGAATACCTTAGTGCCCCATGGGAAAATGAATAGAATTGTATGAAATTAGTCATACAATTGCAAAATCTTCTCTCCGCCCAATGGCAATGGCAAAAATGTGAGGAATTGCTGCAAACTTGCTGTAAAACAGCAACATTTTCTCTCCGGTGTCAGAGGGGCCATTTAAATATTTTGCTGGCAAGGTGAGGGGGCCCCAAAAAAAATTCCCCCCCAAAAGCTAGGGCCAGTTCTGACTGTACATGTGGATATGGACGTGGATATACAGACTGGCAAGCCACTGCAGTCCCTCATGAGTTCAGATGTTTTGTGGCCTCCACCCTCATCAAAAGTTGCTAATCCTTGACCTAAATATTAAGGATAAACAATAAGAAACAAAAAAGGTTGATTGTTAACATTTATTTGTCTTACACTAAGTACCCAGTTGTTAATTTCTAATGGGTATAACACAACGTCACATTGCCTACATAATCTCGGCAGAGTTGACTTGGCATGAATGGCATTTCAGAAGTGCTCTCTTGTTTTGAAGAAATCCAGAAACCAAACTACTTTACAATTTGGCAAAATCTAGCTTCAGCATGCCAAATTATAAAAGAAATACAGATATAGGATCTTCATTTGATCACCCTGTTGCAGGATAACTTTGTTGCAATGCAGGACACTTAAAACGTGTCGATAATTTGAGGTGTAAAAAGACATCAGAAATTTGTCATTTCCACTTTGAAATTTCCGACCTGATTTTCCCTCATGAAAAATGTATCAACCCCTACAAAAATGTCCATTAATTATAATACACATAATTCAAATTTCCTGTTGCTGCAGGATTATTTTCCTGCTGTAGCAAACTGGCTCAAATTAATATCCTACATCTGTATGTCCTACAATTGATCACATCTTATCAGAATAGAATTGAGTGAAGAACTAAAACAATTTAACAATGTCACGAATGGAACATAAAATAAATAAAATCCTTATCTGAAATCATTTTAGAATTTGGATGTCAATTTGAAATCTGCACGTTCCCTGGATTACAAACATCATTCTAATACTTCTAAGAAATAAAACATACACAACCAAAACCACAAATTTGAAAAACACATAAAATACGTCTACTCCCTTTAATTACCTCTTTCAAATGTAGCACCACAATTCATTTGAAGTCCCTTCTTTAATCATTTTGCACCTCCTCCTTCACATTTGGTTCAAATCAGGATGAGGCTTTTACTCAGTTCATGTTACTTTTAAAAAGGTAACCACTCAACCACTTTTCAGGAAATAACCTGAATAAATATGTCTAGAAGCAAGACACACAAGATTTCTTTACCATAATGCAATGCTCGAGTGAATGCACTTCTTAATGAAGACCAAACTCTGTGTGCATGCTCTTAGTAGGCTATAACTATATCCCTCTATTACATGCATACGGATAGAACACTATATCTGACTAAACATATAAGGCTACCATCTTTCTGCACATCTTATCATATTGTAATTGTACAGTTGTGCAACTGTAACAAATAGTTGTCTCTGTGACAAATGTGTATGGAATTAAATGTCCTATATTTCTTGCCAGGTAACTAAATAACATTTATTCTGTGGTCCCATCAATGTTTGCAACCTTACAAAGAGGTAACTGACAAAATAAAGGAAACACCAACATACAGCGTCTCAATAGGGTCTTGGGTCACCACAACCCAGAACTAGCTTCAATGCACCTTGGCATAGTTTCTACAAGTGTCGGGAACTCTATCGGAGGGATGAGACACCATTCTTCCATGAGAAATAAATTGTCCAATTGGGTTATGATCTGGTGACTAAGTCAGCCATGGCATATGGTTTATTTTCATGCTCTTCAAACCATTCAGTGACCATTCTTGCCCTGTGGATGGGGACATTGTCATCCTATTGGGGCATTGCCATGGTAGCCAAAATAATGGCCTGCCCAGGATTTTTATGCATTACCCTAAGCATGATGGGTTGTGAAATACCTGCTTTCACTATACTTTGTATTCCTCATTTACTCAAGTGTTTCCATTATTGTGGCAGTTACCTGTATGTCCATGAGACAAGGCAAGAGAATATGCTAAATAGTGAACTGTTTTGGTAGGAATCCTTAAGGTTGTGCCAGTTAACGCCAGTCAAACACTATTCTGTCATGCAGAAAACTATTTAAATTTGTGATAATGTTGAGGTAATGTTTAAAATAACCAATTTGCGGTGTTTACTCTTTTCTGATATTCAACACGAGGTACAGAGGTCTTGTAAAGTAACGGAAAGATAACATGTCAGTAGGCATTTGAAAAAAAAGTGGCTGGGTGATTCATTAGCAAAAGCAAAAACTACTAAATGAGTTACCTGTTGAACACAGTCGTCACAACTGTTTCAAGAGGTGGATTGCGCTTAGCGGGCATTAGGAGACGAAACAGCAACAGAATACGAGAGGGAAGTGCTAGATAGCCATAACCCACTCCTGTCTTTTTCCTACCATAGAAAAGCAATAAACAGATTCAGCATTGTTCAAGGTTAGCTTACTGCGGAGCACAAACGTGTTTTGAGTGGTGATGTGACTTTACAAGACACTGCTTTTAGTGGGAATGAAGTGCACTATGTGAGTTCTAGATACTAGGACAAAGCATAGGCTAATAATCAATAACAATACATTAATTGCAAGTGTGGAGCACTGGCTGCAAATACAATCAGCAACATACATTTCCTACCACTTAAAGCCTTTGAGGGTCTCTACAATGTTTCAGTCTTAGGCTGTGTTTACACAGGCAGGCCAATTATATTTGTCCAATAATAAGTTCAGCTCTTTTGCCAATAATTGGGGAAAAGATCAGAATTGGGCTGCCTGTGTAAACGCAGCCTGAGAGACAAGTCCTTAAAACACTTCAAAATCCTAAATTTGCACATTGGTTACAACCCTGAAGACACAGAGGGAAATTCTCTCTCCATATATTTTCATACATTTTGCCTTGTAAAAATGTGAAGACATTGCATGCAATTTCTTTAAATTGGTTACAGTTGAAGATGAGAGGTTGTGTACCAAACCATTTTTTAAATTGTACCCATGTAAACTTTAATGCTGGTTTGACCTGAATAAAAGACCAAAATATTTTGGAATCCATTGTCTTCTCAGATTCTGATAGAACACATGGTCCTGATACATAGTAATTAAACTATCTACACTTATGTCAAGGACTTACATGAGGCAAAGCACAAGGGAGTGTAAACTAAGATGTAATCTGTGGCTACAATTAACCAAAACGCAAAAAGATAGCACAGGAGGAACATTTCGAAACAGCGTAAGTACGACTACTTTAACAGAAAAAGTCAGTGGGCAAGAGGGCACTTAAAACAAAAAAAAAAAAATATATATACACATTTTATTTTTTACAATGGATTGGGATGTTGCCATGGGTTTCCCCCTCTAGTGTAGAAGTGTGACCTGATCTCTTGGAAACAGAGCCACAGAAACAACCTTCCCTGAGGAAGACAAAAAAAATCCTGTGGATTACAGAGCCGATTTGAGGATTTCTTTGCATCGATTGTTGTTTGAAGTACAGGCACATCTTCAACAAAAGGTTACTGGCTTTGCCACAAATAGGTAACATTACCATGTTGTCAATGGTACACAGTATTGCTTGCTATTACATTAATGCTTTGTGCAGAGCGATTAACCATCATTTCAGTTATTTTGACTGATGGTAAAATTGACAGATGGCAAAATGATTTGAATTCCATTTTTTCTTCTTCTGTGAGCTCAATGTGCACATTACAACGTTTCTCTACAGATAAATCAGATCAAGCCTAAACTGTGCAATATAGTAGGGAGTTGCAGTTTCAAACATGCCAATATTCTACATTGTTTAGGTGCAGAAAATGTGGTAATTAACTACTATGACCAAAATACATTGAGTGTCTACTTGTCCCACCTGTGTGTTTATTTTACGCCTGCTACGTCAGCTAAGCGAGGTATCTCTACCTGAAAATACATGATCTTAAGTGATTGATAGTTGGTATTTAGCAGTCATAAAATTCTACCTTACTTTGAAGAACTACTAAAATAGTAATTTTGTCAGACAGCTTAGGCAGCTGCTCCATAGAGATTTGAGATGACTTGGAATTAAATAATAAAGCCATCAAATAAAACATGTAATATACACAACTGAAATATTTTATTAAAGTAATGTGAATAAATTATGTGAATTAAGTGATAAATGGGCAGTCGCTACCATCATGGGACCTTAATTATTTTATTCTGTGTTACAGCAATCAACCTACATAATGCATGTAATGTTATTTTTTTCCAACTTAAAACCGTGATTATTTTTTCATAATTGAACCGAAACCGTCCTCAAAAAGCACAAATCACTCAGCACTAGAAACTGCAGACGCATCTACAAGATACAAAGCACAATCAAAATGGGAAGACGCTACGATACTTTAAGACCCTCTGCCAGATTCCTTAACAGTGTTTGCCCTTCTACAGATATCTTTTCGGAGGCCAAGAGCAGTCCTGCAAACACCTGTAAGTCTCCAAAGTCTATACAACCCTGCCCCTCAACCCCCCACATCCCTTATTTGAATGACCCATCCCTTCAATATTTTATGTTCCCAACAAAGTATTCTGTTAGGCATGGCCATATGAGCAGAAACAATATTCCCGATGTCCAATCAGATGCTCCACATCCATTTGACTCATTCGGAGGTCAAACAAGACAAAGCAAACCAAAAAGTGTTTCTCATCAATATGGTATTTCTCTACATCCCATGACACTTGAGAACTCAGCCTTCCGCAATCAGCACGAGGGCAAGATTCCGTTCTTTACCTCACTATCGTCTTAGACTTGTGTCAGGAATGGTCCTTCCAGGGCAGACAGGATATAGAAAAGCCCAAGATGGACCATTGTGATATGTCACACAGCTCGTGCTAGTCATCAACTAGAGGTCTGCAGACTCTGAATCTGTGGTTCTTTATAAAAAACAAAAAGGGCTACCAACGTAACAATACCTTTATCAAACATTTGAGTGTTTTTAAGGAGGTATTTATGTTGAGTGAAAAATAAAAATACTGTCAAGTGAGGACTGTAAATAGTGAATTGCATGAAGAAGGTAAAGAGAAATACCAGGTTATTTCCATCTGTACAGAGATTCACATTCAGAGGTAAGCAAAACAAAGGTATGACATCTGCTATTGACTCCAGCAGTCCATCGCTCTCCCCTCCTTTGAACGTGAGTCACTGCTTGTAGCACCGGGAAAAAGACGAGTAGCGTTTCACATTCGACTTGAGACAACGCGTCTGCAACTGAAAGATACAATTCTCACAAATCAGTGTACTGTTTATTGAAATTGCAGTCCACAAAAGCCAAGATCATGGCCTCCGGTATAGCAAATAACTTTGATGTGAAATAATAAAGCACAAAGAGACCAGTTTGATATTCCCCAAAAAAATGTAGAAAAGTATACTGAGAAAACTAAAAAGAGCACTTAAAAAAGGTCACTTCATTGCTTGTTGTGAGCACCACTGTCCCATGCTATACATAATGTAAAATGGTGATACTAACCACAACTACCAGCCAGATCCAATCCCAAATGATTACAAAGTATTTACCTTGTCGCCACATGTAAGGAATCAAAATGGTGGTAACAATTAAGAAACATACAGCTGTCAGCAAAAACTGTACCTTCAAATCAGCAACATGAAAAAAATGCCTCCGATTCCCAACTTGTAAGGTACTTAAAGTGAACTCAAATGTATGAACTCGAATACCGGTGACCATCCTGCTACTATGGCTATTTGTGAGATATGGACTGAAGAGCGACTTTTTTTTCTTCTTCAATCTTCCAATTCCCTTCTCAGGACTTTTTCACAGTGTGAGTTCGTATGTGCGCCTGTAGCCGGGATGCCTTGGAGAAGCGTTTCCCGCACTTTGAGCAGCAAATTGCTGGCGTCATCGCCATTGCTGTGGTGATATGAGTCTGCTGGTGAGCTTTCAGGAGCGGCGCCCGGCTGAACTTCTTGCCACATTCTTTACACTCGTGAGCCTTCCTGCCTTTGACAGGCACGGTCTTCACCTTTGAGTCCAGCGTCGTCGTCCCTTTGTCTTCCTTCTCTTCCTCCTCCTCCTCCTCCAGTGAAACAGCAACCTTTTTCTTGGGAGGAGATGGGCAGCTCTGGTTAGGCGATTCTGTGTTTTGCCGTCGCTCAGCTGCTCTGCCGGGGGAAGCGTCGGCGAGCAGCGGAATGGTGTCCATGGCGTTCTCGTCCTCGTCTAGGAGCTGAGCGGGGAGTGTGAGGAGCCGGTGAAGCATCGACGGAGACCTGAGGGACTCCTCAACTGAAACACAGATGGAGGGATAGAAATAAAAGAGAGCAAGTGAAATGAAGATTAAAGGCAACAAAGGCTGGCAGAGTTTTTAATAATAGGGAAGGAAAGACAATTGGTCCAGGAGGATGTGACAAGGAAGCTACAGCGCTCTGCTTTTGTACTAGACTAAGAGAATACACATTAAGGAGAACACATATCTAAATATAACACAAAATTAAGCATAAAGAGTCATAGGACTTAAGAGTAAGCGTGCACGCAACTGGCCATGTCACGTAGGGGCATCAGTTCAGTAGTTCCCATGAGCACCTTTAGCGCTTATGGTAGCAGGAGGGTCTTGCGGAGTGTCCAAGGTCGAGGAGAGGACCTCCATGTCCTCCAGAGGCATCCACTGGGGGTCCTGCAGGGGGCTAGTGGGGGCGGGCTCCAGGTTCTCACGGATCAGGGCGTTCAGACTGGGGAAGGAGCCCACAATCCCCAGTCCAGATCCCCCAGTCCTCTCCTCACCCCCCTTCCCTGAAGCCAGCTCTTTGATCTGCCACAGGTCGCTGCACCACTTCTGCCCAAACACCTTGTCCAGGATGGGGACCCAGTCCTGGGCTACGGTCAGGACAGCCTGCTTGTCACTGTCTACACACAGAGAGAGGGAGAGAGAGCAACAAATCTGAGAAGACAAACCTGAACTGGAAAACAAGTACAATTCACACGGGCTGTGGTCAGGACAGATTTCTTGTCACTGTCTGCACAGTGAGAGGGAGAAAGGAACAAAAACAAGACAACTGAACTGGAATAAAAGTGCAAAACCTATCCATGATGTGGATACAAACACTGACAAATATTTATAAAAACAGCACACGTGCATGTTTGTGTTCATACATCATTGCACCTGAAGAAGCAGTTAACACATTCAGTGATTATTTTCATCATTATAGCAGTTATTTCTAATGCAGTACATTTCAAAATTGATCCATTTTTACAAAAATGCTTATATTAAGAGACCCAAGGCAATATACACATAGGAAGTGTTTGCTTATAGTGAACCGGCTTAATAATATCTAAGCAGTATTACCAGCACAAGTATAAGACTGGACTCCTAAGAGTAGTGGGAAACTTATATCTACTGTACATGGCGCCAAATATACGTAACAGACTGCAGGGGTTTAACTGGAGCAACTATTTGGCACTGACACTGTTAATAGTTAACTATAACAGGGGAGCTTCAGCTCCCATTTTGACAGCTACTAAATAGGTCAATTGACCAGTTCAACTGATTCAGAGGACTGGTGTGTGAAAGTCATGGCTTACAACATGGTTATGAAACACATGAACATTATTATTATTATTATTTTTTTTTAAATGGTGCCTCGGTGCTCTGGTTAGTCCATATTGACTCTTATTCCTGTTTTTATTCCTGTTTTCTTATTCCAGTCTGACTACTTACACAAGCTTATTTTCAGCACCAGAAATGAAGCTAACTTGATGCGTTTAAATTGATATTTAAAATGAAGTGTGCCCGAGATTAACAATACCCTTGTATTCATTTTACTATGTTGTGTAAATCCATTTGAATTCAATCCCTTTTTGACAGCATCCCTTTTCATTTAAATAAAAACTTTGTTTGCCCAAGGATGAAGTGGTCAGAAAGTAACTTTTCAGAGATAAAGGTGCTCAAAGTTTACCCATTTTGTAAACTATGAGACATCCATTTCTTCATCACTAGAAAAGATAAATGGTTGAGTTTGATATCATTTAAAAGCTTACAAAAAAAAGGGTTGTCAAACTATTTTACAGTTTCTCGATAAATGTCAACAAAAAACGTTTTTTAAATGTACCTTTAACGTCAATTATATAAAAGCATGTGGCAATTTTTTTTCTTCATATTAGCATGTTGTAACTTAGAGCCGACTTTACATTATCTGAGGTTATGTTGTGCCCGCCGTCAGTTGAGACACATGCTCTTAAATACAGGTTGGGTGTAATTTCGATCGTAGAAATCAGAATGGACATGTCCCTTCAGATCACTGCAATTTAGCTGCTACACCATTGACATTTACATTGAATGTTTTACTTCTAATTAGTACCAGAAAGACTGCCACCGGTCCATCCACTGTCAACTTAAATGGTTATGTCTATTATCTATATGATTTCAATAGGTTTCCTATGAAGGATTGACAGTACAATGTAAAACAGATATTCCCATTCAAGTCAACATTCTCTGATGTGTGGACCTCCATCTGTGTGGTACCATTTGCACGTTAGAAATGTCATTCCAGTTTCTGTACATTTATCAGCTAAAACATGACACCCATGCTGTATTCAAGAACATGTGTCTCAACCGATGACGGGCACACTACAACAACTTCAGATTATGTAAAATATGGTCTAAGACACAACACGAGAATTTTAAGAAAAAATGAATACCTTTTAAAGTTAACATATTATATATATAAACCTTTTTTCCCCCAGGGAATTATCAAATTGATTGACAACCCCGTTTGTAAGCTTTTAAATGAAACTCAGCAGTTGATCTTTTCCAGTAATGAAGACATGGATGCCTCATGGTATTTTCTTAGCACATCTACAATGGGCAAATATGTATGGAAGGTTTCATTCAAATCAAAAGGGGTGCTATCAAAAAGTGATTGAATTCAAATGGATTTACCCTGTGGCATTGAGTTGCAACTTGAAAACATGAACAGGAGGTTACTGGCCTCTCACAAGTAATTGAATGTATAGGCAGAGGAGATGCCGAGTCTTGGCACTTTCCATCCCTATAAGCATAACCTCCAGTGCTGTGGGATTTGATTGGTATCATAGCAAGCATCCTCAGATTATGTGTGTGTGTTACATTTGGGACTGTAAATAAAGCCTGGAGTTGATTATCATGTTGAGTAGAACATCATGTTAAGGTTCAAACACAGACCATTTGTTGTCTCAGTTTGCTCTCTTTGTTCTCGGACAATTTTGACTGTGACGTTTCTGGATTCCTGCCGGGTGTCCTCTGAGCCGCTGGGGAACGCTGTGTTGTTTTCCGACCCACTCCTCCTCGACACCCCGCCCTTCCTGTTCTCCTGGTGCGTCAAGTGGCGCAACTGCTCCTCTAGAGCGATGTGCTCCCGCTCTTTCCTGGTCAGCTCCAGGAGCAGGTCATCGAAACTGGCCTCCACAATTTTGGTCAGCTCGCACACAGCAAACTCCAGCACATGCTCCATGACCATCTTGAGCTGACCTGCAGAGAAGGACATGGACACAAAATAGCCATCAGAATTAGTCTACTGTCTTTAACGATAAGCATTTCCTTATGTAAATAATGGACAGGAAAGTAGAAATAAAAACCTGTTGTGTGTAAAGAGGAAATAATGAGGCATAGATCAATGGCTGGTATGTTTGTAGATAAATAGTGACACATTTGAAAGCTGCCACTGATCAAGGCAAAAAAAAATAAAAAATGCGTTGCGCACGATGCTGTCATTCTAGGATATTTGTTGAACACAGTAGGCAAAAACAACCCCGTATCCTTACAAGGAAACGTCTCTCCAAACGACTCTTTTTGCTATGCAAATGACTAAGGCTGCAATTATTTGTGTCGCGGTTTTAATCAAATAACACAAAAGTGCATTGTGCAATGAATTTACAAACCACACTATTTCCAAATTTGTTTTGGATAAAATGGTGCCTCATCCATTTAAAATGTTAAGGCCTATTTTAGGCTCAGCCATTAGAATTGGAAAAACAACAGCCATTGAGTCCTTTTGAATGTCCATGCCTGCTTTACACAAATGATCCGAGATCCCTTGGTTGTACAGCATTGTTATCATAAGCATTTCTCTAGCCTACATATGTTACATACACACAGTGCCCCTTTTATGGGGGGCCCAAAACACTAAGAAAAACATTGTCATCCCATAATGAATTTTACTCTGCATCCTTTGAGATGAACCATTTTTTAGCAACCAGCAATGGGCATTAATTTTTGCCTACGCAATACAACGAGTCTAAAGTTACAGATCTCAGCCATGGCTCTTGATTGAATTGTTGTAGCACTGCCAGACTGAAAATCACTTGATTGATAACAACCATATGAGACCCAAAAAATATGTGTGTCTAGGGGACAGATTTGAGCTTTCCTTATAAAATGCCAATTTCTCAGTTTGGGATTGGTGTATATTTGTAACAGCAACCAATCAAAACAGTTTAAAATGTTGAGGCGGGTTTTATTGGGCATTTCATCCATGGTGGCAATGACAATAAATTAGTTATATTCAATATGAGTGCATTACTATAATTAAATCTGCTTACATCGAGCAGTAAAATATTGAAAGGAATGATTTATAATACCACGAGAAGGCATTATTGCTCAGATAGCTCGGGTCACATCTCCCTTTGCAATAGGTATAATTTGGGAGTGGTAAACATTTCCCTGAAATAGTCGAGCAAGTTCTCACCGATCCCATAATGGTTTTGAAGCTAAATCAATTACCACACTTGATATTTTCAAACATCTCCAATCATACAAATATCTCCATGATGATATCTGACAAATGAGCCAGGCTACTCTAAGAATTAACACCTGTGTAGTAGAAAGCCTAGGCGGCATATTGAATCACACAATGGCCTACACACACGATGACTCTCACCCCGTTCTTAACCACAAGTTCTAAATGTAAAACAAGTTGTGCAAAATATGGTGAGAAAACATTTTACATATCTATCGCCGCACATAGATGGTGTTAGGTCTTAGTTACAGATAAAGCTGAGAATAAACTGAACTAAACTACTTAGTCATTGATCACAGTTTCATGCACACAATAATAAGATTGTGGATAGTCAGATTAATAGAATAGATTGTTTAAAAAGATGCACTATGCAGAAATCCCTCTGCCATTTCCTGGGTGCTAAAAAAATAATACATCTAATAGTTCGCCTAATTTCAGTTTGTGACAAAACAAGCAACCGTAGTGTAGAGAATAAATTGTATCATCCAAACCGCTGTGAAAGATATTTTCCATAACCCAAAAATATTGTATTTTCAGCTTTTTGAAGCTGGTGTACAAAACCAAGAGACGCAAAAACAAAACTTAATTAAGAATGGGAAGCATAGAAATAATGCACACGGAACAGATCTACCGCTTTTTTAGGCTTTCAATATGAATGACAGATAAGTAGCTCACTTTTCTATGTGAATTTGGTCAGGATGCACAATAAGTTAAATTTTGCAGCTATAAAATGTTTACATAAAGAACAATTTCACTAATAAATGTTATTTACATGACATCTGAAATCAGGCATCACATGGGACTTTTGATATATACAACAACAACAACAACAACCAGCAATCAAAATAAAAGTTATGCCACAGTGACCATGTTACTTTTGTGAAGACGTGTTCTATGTTTGGACATGAAGTTTGTATGTGAAAACTATTTCTACGATGCATACTTTCAGTCCTTCCAAACTCAATTCACTTGCGCATAAAAAAGGAGGCTTGCGCTACTGGTGCTGGCAAATGTGTAGACCAAATACACTGCTGGAACACCGATTACATGTCCTAAATATTCCGATTGCTCAGAAAACCGGGTGTTTTAATCAATGCATGCTTACTTCGATTATGACCATACACCGATTAAGATAAGCAAAGTAAGGTGTTTACATGATTGATGCCACACTCGGCCTTCTGCTATAAATCAGTTTAATATAAAAAAGTAGTGTGCATGTAAACGTACTCATTGATGCGATTTAACTAAAAAGTAGGAGTGGGATGGCAACTGCTTGAAAGCTGTGGTGAGCAGCAGACAATGACAGCATAGGTCTAGTAGGTTTCTGGCAACCTTAGATCTACACTGTTGTTTTGACAAAGCAAACAGGGTTTTACACACACACACCTGGTCTGTTTTACAAACACACAGGGATTGATAATAAGAAGAATTTGTTAACTGACTTGCCTAGTTAAAGTTTACATTTTTTAAAAAGTAACTTACATAACTAGAAAAGAGAATGGATTACATGTCCAAATCCCTGAGGAAGAAAACAAAATCAAGTTGGAAATCAATAGTAAAAACCATGAGCAGCATGGTCTCTATAAGTGGCCATTTTGTTAAAACCACAGGATATAAATAGTAATTGAGCAGAGTCAAAGAAGAAGCCTACTAGCCTAATTGTTGTGTTGCATTGTGTAAGTGTGACATCATGCACTGTATGAGGAGCTACCTGTGTGGGTGTTCGAAGTATGAATGATGCTGCCAGGATTCATTTACTTACATCAAAATGGCCTCCCTGGCCATCGCAACCTAAATAAGAGCCATGGCTTTATGCTAAGTGGCGAGGTACAGCTCCAGCCTCAGCTTTGTCCAAAAGGTGCAAATTGAGTTGAAGGCCTGCCAATGGCCTCAGCATTTTGGGGCACAATGACACACAGTTTGCCCAGTGTCTCCTCCTGCCCCCTTTTATATCTCACACCCCTCCTCTCCCTAAATGTATCCTCTCTAAGAACTGAGTGGGTGTGGTTTGCACTTGTGACTTTCATTGGAGAATTATTGGGAGGGGGGCATCTGTTCTTTTGCTGCCAGCGCTGAGGCTCAACAATGTCACTGATAGTCCTCTTATCACAACCAATCTTCAATTACAGAGAATAATGTTTTAAGGGGTAGTCAATAAGTAGGCCTATCATTTTCACTGATAGGAAAAATTATTGAGGATGGATGTGCTGCCTTTCAGTGAACCGTTTGCTCGACACCTCCAGTGACAAGGTTGGTGATGTCACTGGTTGTCATTCCACAACTGTACATTGTAACAATCTCAATGGCAACAATGTCACCACAGATGCCAATGATTAAGCGTCAGGAGGCCAATTTTGTCAAGTGTACACCTCTTGAGACAAGAGACCATTGTTCACAAGGACACATGCCTGAGTCAAACAGAACACCAAGGTAATAGAACCAAAATGAAAACGACCGTTTTTCATATCCTGAAGATTTGACCACAGGTCATTGATTCTCAGTGTGCTACAGGCTACTACTGCACGTCACCTTAACATATCAACTCTGCTTATTATCATCATCATCATCAAGACTTTCTGCTCTATGCGGAAACCCATACCAAGATACTGGTGCTTTGTCCTTTTTGTTGTTGACTTCAACCCTATGTAAACGGAGTGTGTGGATACGTTGTGCCACAGAAACATAAACAAAAGGTCTACGATCAAACAGACTGTAGGGCAACATAATGGTGTTATTGTCTTGTGTTTCAAACGTATAAGATGAAACCTCTAGGTGCCATGGTAGTAACCTTGCCTAGCTAGTAACCTTACCCACTACTCGACATTTTTGATCCAGTCTTAGAGTGTTTGCGTACACGCCGCGCTCTGCGCTGTGGCTGGGGGTGTGTGTCTCGGGCTTTGTTCGATCCGTGGCCGCGTTGTCTTCTCTGCCACCGTTGAATTCGGCTCCATTTTCTACCCCATTACATTCAAACTCCAGTGATTGAAGCTCTAACTTAAGTCGTTGGTTTTCTTGTTCTTTGACGGCCGTTTTCATTAACATAGAAGTCAAGCTTGACCCAACAGTCTTGGTTATTTCCTGTACTGCGACTTGCACTACTTCCTCTAGTGCAGATTCCAGCTGACCTTGAAAAAACGAAATGTATACGGCGCCGTTCATGATTTCGTCCGTTTTGGTGGAAGACCTTTTTCATTCTTCCCCCAACGCCCCAAAAATATAAAATAGAAGTCAGCACACAACTGATTTACACGAGAAGTAGATACCTCTATCAACACATCGTGTGTACGCCCCTTGGATGCTACCGTAGTATCACGAGTGCAAACGCAATGACGTTCCCCCATCTCATTAACGCCAATTGTTTTTCCAGTCAGGAGAGGGTATAGGGACACGCCTGGTGCCCACATTTATGACGTAGGATATGTCGTGTGCGTGAGAGTGCAGTGTGGAGACGATTCGGTTCAGTCAGACGCCCTGATAAACCTTTTTCCAACTAGTTTATGCAGACTAGCTGGCAACTGCAGCATGCAGCGATACTGAACAAAAATATAAACGCAACAAGTGTTAGTCTCATATTTCATGAGCTGAAATAAAATATCCCAGAAATGTTTCATATGCACAAAAAACGTATTTCTCTCAAATGTTGAGCATAAATGTTTACATACCTGTTAGTGAGCATTTCTCATTTGCCAAGATAATCCATCCACCTGACAGGTGTGGCAAACCAAGAAGCTGATTAAACAGCATGATCATTAAACAGCTGCACCTTGTGCTGGGGACAATAAAAGGCCACTAAAATGTGCAGTTTTGTCACACAACACAATGCCACAGATGTCAAGTTCTGAGGGAGTATGCAATTGGCATGATGACTGCAGGAAGGTCCACCAGAGCTGTTGCCAGATAATTTAATGTTAATTTCTCTACCATAAGCCGCCGCCAATGTCATTTTAGAGAAGTTGACAGTACGTTCAACCAGCCTCATAACCTCAGACAGCGTGTAACCATGCCAGCCCAGGACCTCCATATCCGGCTTCTTCACCTACGAGATCATCTGAGACCAGCCAACCGGACAGCTGATTAAACTGAGGAGTATTTCTATCTGTAATAAAGCCCTTTTGTGGGGGAAAAGTATTCTGATCAGCTGAGACTGGCTCCCCCAGTGGCTGTGACCCTGCTCAGTCATGTGAAACCCAGTGCCATTAGGGTCTAATGAATTTATTTCAATTGACTGATTTCCTTATGAGCTGTAACTCAGTAAAATCGTTCAAATTGTTGCATGTTGCGTATATTTTTGTTCAGTATTGTTGAGAAACTAAAATAAAGTGATGTTTATTTCGATGGGCAAGGATAAATAGCATATAGAAATGTCACCATCTCCAATTTGGTCTATCCCACATGATTTTATTTCGAGTAGTAGGGTAGCAGCCTCCACAACAAAGAACTTGTAATATTGGTCGTAACCATTTGGATGCCACGGTCATACAGTCTACACTGCTCAAATGGGAGAGTTTGCTCTGCAAGCCAACAGACAACACAACTACACCGGGCACAGTGTCCTTCACTCCCGCAGTAAGGAGAAGGAAATAGATAGATAGTGTACGCAATATCAGGCCAGGTTGACGGCTGAACCTCATTTATTGTTGTTTTCACCGAAAAAAATATACATCTGTGGGATTAACGTCTAATGTTACATTTTTGTTTATAAAAAAAAAAAATCTGATATTAAATGAATGATTCGGAACACTCCCAAGTTCCAACTTCGGCTGACAAGTTAAACATTATCTCTAGAGTTTCTAGCCACAAATATTATTCTTATGTTTTATAAACTAGAATGGTTCATCAGAACTACTGACGTGAACCAAATAGTCATAGCCATCGCGAGACAATTCCGATATGGTGTTATTTTCTTCTCAAAGCTGACGGGATGTCACGTGTCCTACTTATATCAGTACACTAGTGAAACCTGAAGCATTACGAAACTTTATTCGACCAAATAAACCTCACGTAGCAAATAAACCATTAATGTATATGTTGACCTAATTCCACACTCTCATTGACGTCCATACAAAAACTCTTTGCTTGATTGGCGAAACAACGAAAAAATGCCACCTGCTGGAGGGGGACAGATTTTCCACCGAGTTGGACCTCACAATTCAATTCAAGGGGCTTTATTGACATGAGAAACAGGTTAACATTGCCAAAGCAAGTGAAGTAGATAATATACAAAGGTGAAATAAACAATCAAATGAAAAGTAAACATTACACTCACAGAAGTTCCAAAATAATAAAGACATTTCAAATGTCATCATGTATATATACAGTGTTGTAACGATGTGCAAATGGTTAAAGTACAAAAGGGAAAATAAATAAACATAAATATGGGTTGTATTTACAATGGTGTTTGTTCTTCACTGGTTGCCCGTTTCTTGTGGCAACAGGTCACAAATTTGCTGCTGTGATGGCACACTGTGGTATTTCACCCAGTACATATGGGAGTTTATCAAAATTGGGTTCGTTTTCAAATTCTTTGTGAATCTGTGTAATCTGAGGGAAATATGTTTCTCTAATGTGGTCATTCATTTGTCAGGGGGTTAGGAAGTGCAGCTCAGTTTCCACCTCCTTCTGTGGGCAGTCTGCACATAGCCTGCCTTCTCTTGAGAGCCAGATCTGCCTACGGCTGCCTTTCTCAACAGCAAAGCTATGCTCACTGAGTCTGTACATAGTCAAAGCTTTGAACCTGGAGAATTATTCAGCCCCCTTAAGTTAATACTTTGTAGCGCCATCTTTTGCTGTGATTACAGCTGTAAGTCGCTTGGGGTATGTCTCTATCAGTTTTGCACATCGAGAGACTGAAATTTTTTCCCATTCCTCCTTGCAAAACAGCTCGAGCTCAGTGAGGTTGGATGGAGAGCATTTGTGAACAGCAGTTTTCAGTTCTTTCCACAGATTCTCGATTGGATTCAAGTCTGGACTTTGACTTGGCCATTCTAACACCTGGATATGTTTATTTTTGAACCATTCCATTGTAGATTTTGCTTTATGTTTTGGATCATTGTCTTGTTGGAAGACAAATCTCCGTCCCAGTCTCAGGTCTTTTGCAGACTCCATCAGGTTTTCTTCCAGAATGGTCCTATATTTGGCTCCATCCATCTTCCCATTAATTTTAACCATCTTCCCTGTCCCTGCTGAAGAAAAGCAGGCCCAAACCATGATGCTGCCACCACCATGTTTGACAGTGGGGATGGTGTGTTCAGGGTGATGAGCTGTGTTGCTTTTACGCCAAACATAACGTTTTGCATTGTTGCCAAAAAGTTCAATTTTGGTTTCATCTGACCAGAGCACCTTCTTCCACATGTTTGGTGTGTCTCCCAGGTGGCTTGTGGCAAACTTTAAACAACACTTTTTATGGATATCTTTAAGAAATGGCTTTCTTCTTGCCACTCTTCCATAAAGGCCAGATTTGTGCAATATACGACTGATTGTTGTCCTATGGACAGAGTCTCCCACCTCAGCTGTAGATCTCTGCAATTCATCCAGAGTGATCATGGGCCTCTTGGCTGCATCTCTGATCAGTCTTCTCCTTGTATGAGCTGAAAGTTTAGAGGGACGGCCAGGTCTTGGTAGATTTGCAGTGGTCTGATACTCCTTCCATTTCAATATTATCGCTTGCACAGTGCTCCTTGGATGTTTAAAGCTTGGGAAATCTTTTTGTATCCAAATCCGGCTTTAAACTTCTTCACAACAGTATCTCGGACATGCCTGGTGTGTTCCTTGTTCTTCATGATGCTCTCTGCGCTTTTAACGGACCTCTGAGACTATCACAGTGCAGGTGCATTTATACGGAGACTTGATTACACACAGGTAGATTGTATTTATCATCATTAGTCAATTAGGTCAACATTGGATCATTCAGAGATCCTCACTGAACTTCTGGAGAGAGTTTGCTGCACTGAAAGTAAAGGGGCTGAATAATTTTGCACGGCCAATTTTTCAGTTTTTGATTTGTTAAAAAAGTTTGAAATATCCAATAAATGTCGTTCCACTTCATGATTGTGTCCCACTTGTTGTTGATTCTTCACAAAAAAATACAGTTTTATATCTTTATGTTTGAAGCCTGAAATGTGGCAAAAGGTCGCAAAGTTCAAGGGGGCCGAATACTTTCGCAAGGCACTGTAGCATTCTAGTTTGCTCTGTTTTTCTGTTAATTCTTTCCAATGTGTCAAGTAATTATCTTTTTGTTTTCTCATGATTTGATTGGGTGTAATTGTGTTGCTGTCCTGGGGCTCTGTGGGGTCTGTTTGTGTTTGTGAACAGAGCCCCAAGACCAGCTTGCTTAGGGGACTATTCTCCAGGTTCATCTCTCTGAAGGTGATGGCTTTGTTAAGGAAGGTTTGCGAATCGCTTCCTTTTAGGTGGTTGTAGAATTTAACGGCACTTTACTGGATTTGTATAATTAGCAGGTATCAGCCTAATTCTGCTCTGCATGCATTATTTGGTGTTTTACATTGTACACAGAGGATATTTTTGTAAAATCCCATTTTGTGAATTCTTGGTTGGTGAGCGGAGCCCAGACCTCACAACCATAAAGGGCAATGGGTTCTATAACTGATTCAAGTATTTTTAGCCAGATCCTAATTGGTATGTCAAATTTTATGTTCCCTTTGATGGCATAGAATGCCCTTCTAGCCTTGTCTACCAGATCGTTCACAGCTTTGTGGAAGTTACCTGTGGCGCTGATGTTCAGGCCAGGGTATGTATAGTTTTTTGTGTGCTCTAGGGCAACGGTGTCTAGATGGAATTTGTATTTGTGGTCCTGGCGACTGGACCTTTTTGGAGCACCATTATTTTGGTCTTACTGAGATTTACTGTCAGGGCCCAGGTCTGGCAGAATCTGTGCAGAAGATCTAGGTACTGCTCTAAGCCCTCCTTGGTTGGGGACTGAAGCACCAGATTATCAGCAAACAGTAGACATTTGACTTCAAATTCTAGTAGGGTGTCTAGTAGGGTCTGTAAGTAAACAAGCAACTTTCCAGCTTCAAATAATGTAAAATGTTTTTCTCTCAAAGAACTTCATTTATATGTTTTTACAGCTACAAATAATGTAAAATGTTTTTCTCTCAAGGAACTTAATTTATATGCGTTTACATAGATGCTATGATAGATCACCTTTAACTTCTTTCCCTGTTCCTATGTCTAACACAATAACTCAATAATGCTTTAAGTCAGTGAAGAAGATATAGGCCTATAGCCTATGTTGCTATCATAATTATATCACAGTATATTATTATTATTTAATGTCTGCACTTAAATGATTCCCTTTTTCTTATTTGAATTCTAGGTTCCTCGTTGCCCTTAAAAGTTACATGGCATTTAATGTGCTAATCTATGGGAATTTTGTAATTAGTCTACTACACTACAGTCCCTGGTTCAAATCCAGGCTGTATCACATCCGGTCGTGATTGGTAGTCCCACAGGACGACGCACAATTGGCCCAGCGTCGTCCGGATTTGGCCGGGGTAAGACATCATTGTAAATAAGAATTCTCAACTAACTTGCTTAGTTAAATAAAGATTAAATAAAAACATTTAAAACAATTAAACACTAAACGATGCGTGACTGCGTTACATAAGGGCGCGCCACTTGCAACTAGAATTTATCGCGCTCTTCTCTCTACGCTACCGTACAAAAAAATAAACGACCATTCACAACACAACCGGAAAACAGGGCTAGGATCATGATAGATCATTACAATCCCTTGTCTTTGTTTCAATAGGATCTGGCTCCAGCAGATACCTTCTCACGCCACAGACATAATAGATGAGACAGGATGTCGGGTGGTGAAATTACATTCATAATGAGAAACTAGAGTAATAGCGCCGCACAATTAACAGTGGATAACATAACGCCCTGGACCAGAGCAAATGCGTCGACTGGTATTTGCATAGCACACTAACGCCTTGGAACAAAGCTAGATTCACTCGATACAGGAAACCAAAAGGTTTACAGGTTGCGTGCGCACGTACCGTTTGAGACGCATGCGTATTGTAGACCACACAGCCTCAGCGCATACTGCAGCTGGATGCTTCCACTTTAAAGCCGCTGCATGGTCAATCCGACCAGCATTTATGGTGATATGGCTGCTGCAGAAGTCAGGGCATTCATACTTCTTGTACTTTCTTGAGCAGCGCAGAGCTGTTGTCAAGGAAGTGTGTGTTTATACAGGACCTCCTGCCGTCAACCAATCATGTCAATGCGAAGCTATACGAGCTATATGGAGCACTCCGCATTGTTATACAATTTGGGAGGCGCATGGCGATGCAGTACGGAGCTCAATTTGTGTGTGGTAGTATGACAAAATAACAAGTCACCCTTCCTGAATCAAATCCGTCCGAAGAAGGAGGGGCCAGTAGAGGAAAATGTTCATGCTAGTCTTAACAAAATCTCTTAACAAAATCTCACTTGATGTTGAATGATTTTATTTGGGTTTTAAAAGAAAGGGTGTGTTCACAATTTTTGCCATTTCAAATTGTGTTGGTCACATACACGTGTTTAGCAGATGTTATTGCAGATGTAGCGAAATGCTTGTAAATGTGTGTAGTAGTAACTGTATGCTCTCCTCCATGACCTGGAAACCGATAAGTGGCAGAGGAGAGTAAACAAAGATGATCTATTATCCATTGTGATCTATTATAATCGAGTGACCTCTATAAGGGCTCAGACACACCAATATGATTTGCTGGCCTCGAGTACTTAAATTAGTTTTTTTATATATTTGTTTCTTTCCTTGGGTCCAGCTCAGACACTTTTCCTGCCCCTCTTTACTGTGTGTTTACCAAATAAACAAACCATGAGTGTTTGATGGTAGATTTTAAGTTGTCTGTGGTTATTTGTTCTCACTGTTACTTTTTCATTGTTATAATTTGCTTGAGTTATGTTACTGGTCTCGACTGTAGAGCCAATGGGATTTGTAACAATGCCTTATGTACCAAAACTGTTACTTTCATTCAATCAACTTCACTTTAAAATGTAGCCAACCTGTATACAGTTTGATTTCAAGAGAAGAAACTGTCAAATTGCAGAGTACACACCGGCCTACCCTACACAAATTATTGTGCCGATTTTGTGTTTGGCTACTCCCCAGAAATGTCAGGTTATGTAGGCTATAGATATGGTACTCCCTCAGCTATACTTTGGAAAGTGCATGAGCAATTAACTATTCAATACAGACTATAGGGGAGGGGGGTTAACAACAGGGACTATGCAATAGTTTATTTCCTTTAATCTGTATCACCAACATGTTTATTTCCAACACGACAGCGAACTAATCTAGTCAAATCTATACCAGTGTTGGAACTACAATTTAACAACTTCTTGCAGTAGCTTGGTAGTTAACTAAATGAAAATACTGGTAGTGTTTAGAGCAAACTTTTTTTTGTCGTGTAGCTAACTACTGGAACTACGTATTTTTTATTTTAGAAAAAAGTGAAGTAGGCAAGAATTTCTCACTTGAAACAGTTTGTTTAATAGGCAAAATTTTGTTAACATCTGACTCCAGAGTGATCAGTTATTCCAATTTGTAGTCTGACATTTCAGATTTGGATATGATTTAATCACAAAGTAGTTTGGCTGTAGTGAAGTACTTTTTCAAAGTAATGCTAGTTAAAGTAAACTCTTTTTCTAAGGGTAGCTTAACTTCCACCAGTGTGAAGCAATTGGTAGCTAGGTAAACTACACCGAGTTTACAAAACATTAGGCACACCTTCCTAATATTGAGTTGCACCCCTATTTGCCCTCAGAACAGTCTCACTTCATCAGGGCATGGACTCTACAAGAAGTCGAAAGCATTCCACAGGAATGCTGGCCCATGTTGACTCCAATGCATCCCAGTTGTGCCAAGTTGGTTGGCTGTCCTTTGGGTGGTGGGCCATTCTTGATAATCTAGAGGTGAAAAACTCACACCTATTTAGGCGAGGTGCTGGCTAGCGGAGTGGATCACTTTTTTTTAAATAACGGAGAACCGCATACTCTAGGAGCTCAGATGCAAAAATATTTATGTCCAATGTTTCGACAGACAAGCTGTCTTCACCATTCTTGATACACAGGGAAAACTGAGTGTGAAAACCCCAGCAGCTTTGCAGTTCTTGACACTCAAATCGGTGCGCCTGGCACATACTACCATACCCTGTTCAAAGGCACTTAAATCTTTTGTCGTGCCCATTCACCCTCTGCACACAATCGAGAGCATCCTGTTGGGCTGTATCACCACCTGGTACGGCAACTGCTCCGCCCACAACCGTAAGGCTCTCCAGAGGGTAGTGAGGTCTGCACAACGCATCACCGGGGGCAAACTACCTGCCCTCCAGGACACCTACACCACCCGATGTCACAGGAAGGCCATAAAGATCATCAAGGACAACAACCACCCGAGCCACTGCCTGTTCACCCCGCTATCATCCAGAAGGCGAGGTCAGTACAGGTGCATCAAAGCTGGGACCAAGAGACTGAAAAACAGCTTCTATCTCAAGGCCATCAGACTGTTAAACAGCCACCACTAACATTGAGGGGCTGCTGCCAACACACTGACTCAACTCCAGCCACTTTAATAATGGGAATTGATGGGAAATGATGTAAAATATATCACTAGCCACTTTAAACAATGCTACCTAATATAATGTTGACATACCCTACATTATTCATCTCATATGTATACGTATATACTGTACTCTATATCATCTACTGCATCCTTATGTAATACATGTATCACTAGCCACTTTAACTATGCCACTTTGTTTACATACTCATCTCATATGTATATACTGCACTCAATACCATCTACTGTATCTTGCCTATGCCGCTCTGTACCATCACTCATTCATATATTTTTATGTACATATTCTTTATCCCCTTACACTTGTGTCTATAAGGTAGTAGTTCTGGAATTGTTAGCTAGATTACTTGTTGGTTATTACTGCATTGTCGGAACTAGAAGCACAAGCATTTCGCTACACTCGCACTAACATCTGCTAACCATGTGTATCTGACAAATAAAATTTGATTTGATTTGACATGCACAATCCATGTCTCAAATGTCTCTAGGCTTAAACATCCTCTTTAACCTGTCTCCTCCCCTTCATTTACACTGAAGTGGATTTAACAAGTTAAATCAATAAGGGATCATAGCATTCACCTGGTCAGTCTGTCAGGGAAAGAGCATTTTGTACACATTGTGTAGCTTTCCCAACACTGATCAATACAATCTTGGAATTCTCCATGAACTAGAATGAAAGTATTCAGACCCCTTGACTTTCTCCACATTTTGTTACGTTACAGCCATATTCTAAAATGTCCCCCCCCCCCCCCTAATCTACACACAATACCCTGGAATGGCAATGCAAAAACAGGTTTAGAAATGTTTCTATTTTATAAAATAAGAATAACGGAAATATCACATTTTCATAAGTATGCAGACTCTTTACTCAGTACTTTGTTGAAGCACCTTTGACAGTGATTACTGCATCAAGTCGCCCATTCTTCTCTGCAGACCATCTCAAGCTCTGTTAGGTTGGATGGGGTGTGTTGCTGCACAGGTATTTTCAGGTCTCTCCAGAAATGGGTTCAAGTCCAGGCTCTGGCTGGGGCCCTGAAGGACATTCAGAGACTTGTCCCGAAGCCACTCCTGTGTTGTCTTGGTTGTCTGCTTAGGGTCGTTGTCCAGTTGGAAGGTGTACCTTCACCCCAAACGGAGGTCCTGAGTGCTCCTCTGGAGCAGGTTTTCATCAATAATTTCTCTGTACTTTGCCCCGTTCATCTTTGCCTAGATCCTGGCTAGTCTACCAGTCACTGCCACTGAAAAACATCCCCACAGCATGATGCTGCCACCCCCATGCTTCACTGTAGGGATGGTGCCAGGTTTCCTCCAGACATGATGCTTGGCATTCAGGCCATGGTCTGAGAGTCTTTAGGTGCCTTTTGTCAAACTCCAAGCTGGCTGTCATGTTCCTTTTACTGAGGAGTGGCTTCCATCTGGCCACTACCATAAAGGCCTGATTGGTGGAGTGCTACATAGATGGTTGTCCTTCTGGAAGGATCTCCCATCTCACCAACCTCATGGCTTGATTTTTGCTCTGACATGCACTGTCAACTGTGGGACCTTATATAGACAGGTGTGTTCCTTTCCAAATCATGTCCAATCAATTGAATTTACCACAGGTGGACTCCAATAAAGTTGTAGAAACATCTCAAGGATGATCAATGGAAACAGGATGCACCTGAGCTCAATTTCAAGTCTCATAGCAAAGGATCTGTATACTTATGTAAATAAGTTATTTTTTTATATAGATTTGCAAACATTTCTAAAAACCTGTTTTCACTTTGTCATTATGGGGTATTTTGTGTAGATTGCTGAATAAGAATAAGGTTGTAACGCAACAAAATGTGGAAAAAGTGAAGAGGTCTGAATACTACGACCTGCAGTAGTGTTTAGCTGATGAATGTGTCATTTGTCTCTATAGAGTAGCCTACAACTTTATACGTTTGTCATTTAATTTGATCAAATCTGTCATTTAGGAAATTAGGAGTCACATCTAATGTAGATTCTATAAATATTCAAATGGTCAACTAGATTTTGATTTAATAGCATATTTTTTTCAATTAGGCTTGAGGAGGGTTTCCTCTTTTGATTAATAGGGTATTACAGCCCGTCATGCAATATACCCATTCCCAATCTGTTAGCTTTTGTCTCTGGTGGACAGATGGCATTTGGCATTTAAATAGTCTCTCAGTAGGCTCAGTGAGAGCAGTGGAGTGACTGCTAAAGAACAATCTGTGATTCAGTGGAGGTCAGATGAGGAAGACCTATTAATAGAGTCAGGTTTCTTCCAATCAAATGTAAATATGTGGTTATCATAAAGTTTCCTTGAAAAAACCCAATTCAAACAGTTACTTTTTTCATCATGTCTTTTAATGTGATTGTTATGTTTTTTTTCCCCCACCAGAAGACTTTACCCACTTAGTTTTTATTATTTTATTAGGATACACATTATCTGTTGCCATGGCACCAGCTACTCTTCCTGGGGTCCAAACGGAGATAAAAACATTTAATCAAACAAAGCAATGTGCATTATACAAATTTACATTGCTCAAATATAATATTACAACACTACATTACATTACTAAGAATAATGTTTGGGTGTGTTTTATTGTGTGTGTGTGTAAGTGTCTCTTCACAGTCTGCGTTGTGCAGTTTTATCTGTTTTTTTTCAATTAAATCAGATTTTACTGCTAGCTTGAGTTACCTGAGGTGGAAGAGAGCTCCATGTAGTCGTGGCTCTATATAATACTGTGTGTTTCCTAGCCTCTGTTCTGGACTTGGGGACTGTAAAGAGACCTTTGGTGGAATGTCTTAGGGGGTATGTATGACAGTTTGGTACCTTAAACACGTCAATACCTCTCACAAAGACCAGTAGTGATGCAGTCAATATCTCCTCTACTTTGAGCCAAGAGATTAATATGCATGCTGTTGATATTATCCCTCTGAGTACATTTAAGGGCTAGACCTACTCTGTTCTAGAGTGACTGTAATTTGCCTGTCCTTTTTTTGCCACACTTGACCATACATACCGGGCAGTAGTCCAGGTTTGATAAAACCACAAACCGCAGGACTTGTTTTGCTGATTGTAATGTCAAGAAAGCAGAACAGAGCTTTGTCACGGATAGACCTCTCCCCATTTTAGCAACCGTTGAATCTATATGTTTTAACCATGTCAGCTTACAATCTAGGGTTACACCAAGCAGTTTAGTCTCAACTTTCTCAATCACCACATTATTCATGACTAGATTTAGATGAGGTTTAGGGTTTAGCGATTGATTTGTCCCAAACAATGTTTTTGATATATAGGTCTAGCATATTACTAGCCACCTATTCCAAAACTGACTGCAGCTCCTAGTTAAGGATTGCAGGGATTTCACTTGCTGGGTAGTTGTTGTGTACAATGTTGAGGCATCAGCATACATAGACACACAGGCTTTATTCCAGGCTAGTGGTAGGTCATTAGTAAAAAAAAAAATATCTAAACAGTAGCGGGCCAAGGCAGCTGCCTTGAGGAATACCACACTCTACCCGGTTTACGTTAGAGAGGCTTCCATTAAATAAACCCCTCTGTATTCTATTAGATGTGTAGCTCTCAATCATTATTAATATGGCAGAGGATGTAAATCCATAACATATACATTTTTTAGCAACAGATTATGATCGAAAATATAAAAAGTCTAACAATACAGCTCCCACAATCTTCTTATCAATTTCTTTCAGCCAATCATCAGTTATTTTTTGTAAGTGCCGTACATATTGAGTACCCTTCACTATAAGCATGCTGAAAGTCTGTTAATCTATTTACAGTGAAATAACATTGTACCTGGTCAAAGAAAATTTCAAAAGTTTACTAAGAAGGCTGATTGGGGCTGTTTGAACCGGTAAAGAGTGCTTTACTACACTTATGTAAAGTAAGTGAAAAAAGACTAAAGGAATAAGGTAAAGTCCTACGAGGTGATGGCAACGGCTGAATGGCACAACAATGGGCCTCGGGATCGTATCACAGTATCTCTGTGCATTCAAATTGCCATCAATAAAATGCAATTGTGTTCGTTGTCCTTAGCTTATGCCTGCCTGCCCTTACCAAAACCCTACTGCCACCATGGGGCACTCTGTTCACAACATTGACATCAGCAAACCGCTCGCCCTCATGACACCATACACGTGGTCTGCGGTTGTGAGGCCGGTTGGATGTACTGCCAAATTCTCTAAAATGACGGAGGCGGGTTTTGGTAGAGAAATTAACGTTCAATTCTCTCACAACAGCTCTGGTGGACATTCCTGCGGTCAGCATGCCAATTCCACGCTCCCTCAAAACTTAAGACATCTGTGGCATTGTGTTGTGTGAAAAACATTTTTAGAGGCCTTTTATTGTCCCCAGCACAAGGTGCACCTGTGTAATGATCTTGTTGTTAAATCAGATTCTTGATATTCCACACCTGTCAGGTGGATGGATTATCTTGGCAAGGGAGAAATGCTCACTACCATGGATGTAAACAACCTTTTGCGCAAAAATTTGTGCATATGGAACATTTCTGGGATCTTTTATTTCAGCACATGAAACACGGGATCATCACTTTACGTTTCATATTTTTGTTCAGTTTAAATTGCAATCCACACTGCGCTCACCCACCAAGACAAGAGGGGAAATACCTATGTGAAAATGCTGCTCATTGACTACAGCTCAGTGTTAAACACTATAGTCCCCTCCAAGCTCATTACCAAGATTGGGACCCTGGGACTGAACACCTCCCTCTGCAACTGGATCCTGGACTTGCTGATGGGATGCCCCCAGCTGGTGAGGGTAGGTAACAACACCTGCGCCACGCTGACCAACAACACTTAGTTGTGTACTTAGTGTTCTTAGTCCCCTCCTGTACTCCCTGTGTTCACCCATGACTGGGTGGCCAACTCCATCATCAAGTTTGCTGATGACACGGCGGTAGTGGACCTGATCACCGACAGTGATGAAACAGCCTACAGAGAGGAGGTCAGAGACCTGACAGTGTGGTGCCATGGAAAAAATCTCCATCTTAATGTCAATCAAGACCAAGGAGCTGATTGTGAAAAGGGGGCACCCCCGTCCACGCTGACAGGGTGGAATGGAAAGGAGAGAGTCAAGCGCTATAAGTTCCTCTGTATCCCCATCACTGATAACTTAACATGGTCCTCTCACACCGGCACAGTCGTGAAGAAGGCGCGACACCGCCTTTTCACACTCAGGAGGCTAAAGAGATTTGGCAAGGCCCCTCAGATCTTCAACAGATACACCATTGAGAGTATCTTGACTGGCTGCATCACTTCCTGGTATGGCAACTGCACCGCCCTCGTCCGCAAGGCCCTAGAGAGTGGTGCGGATGACCCAGCACATCGAGCTCCCACTCATTCAGGACATACACACCAAGCAGTGTCTGATGAAGGCCTGAAAAATGTCCAACGACTCCAGTCATCCCTGCCATGGACTGTTCTCTCTCCTTCCGTCCGGTAGGCGGAACCAAAGTATCAGGTCTCGGACCAACAGGCTCCGAGACAGCTTCTACCCCCAAGCAATGAGAATTTTAAACAGACAATAGATGCCCACCCCCACCAAGGACTATATACAGGTCTCCACCCACACACACCTAAACTGACACTCTTGCACACACACACAGACTCACCCACTCACATACACTCATGTGCCTTCAGAAAGTATTCACACACCTTGACTGTTTACACATTTTGTGTATGTGAGTGGGTGAGCCTGAATTGAAAATGGATTACATTTAGCTTTTTGTAAATTACCTACATACAATACCCCATAATCTCAAATTGGAAGGATGTTTTTGAAATTTGAACAAATAAATAAGTAATTAAAAGCTTTAATGTATTGAGTCAGTATTCAACCCGTTTGTTAGGGCCAGCTAAATACGTTCAGGAGTAAATAATATGCTTAACCAGTCACATAATAAGTTGCATCGACTCACTTTGTGTGCAATAATACTGTTGAAACATGTTTTTTGAATGACAACCTCATCTCTGTACCCCACACATTTCAAACACAGATTCAACTATTAACACCAGGTAGGTTTTCCAATGCCTTGCAGAAAATGGCACCTGTTGGTAGATGTGTAAAACTTCAAATTAAAGCAGACATTGAACATCCCTTTGAGAATGGTGAAGTTATTTATTACACTTTGGTTAGTGTATCAATATACTCAGTCACTACAAAGTTTTAGAGTTTAATGGCGGTAATAGGAGAAAACTGAGGATGGATCAACAGAATAAAAATATCTAAAAATGTCCATCCTGTTTGCCATAAGGCACTAAAGTAAAACTGCAAATCGTGTGACAAAGTAATTAATACAAAGTGTTATGTTTGTGGCAAATCCAACACATCACTGAGTACTACTCTTCATATTTTCAAGCATAGTGGTGGCTAATTCATATTATGGGTATGCTTGGCAAGGACTAGGGAGTTTTTTTTAATGATAAAAATGAATGGAATAAAGCTAAGCACAGGCAACATCCTAGAGGAAAACCTGGTTCAGTCTGCTTTCCAACAGACACTAGGAGACAAATTCACCTTTCTGCAGGACAATAACCCAAAGTCAAATAAACTGTACACTGGAGTTGCTCACCAAGATGACATTGAATGTTCCTGAGTGGCCTAGTTACAGTTTTGACATAATAAATTGTCTTTAAAATCGCTAGCAAGACTTGAACATGGTTGTCTAGCAATGATCACTAATTTTATAAAGCTAGAATTTTTAAAAGAATGTGCAAATATTGTATAATCCAGGTGTGCAAAGCTCTTAGAGACTCACATCTGTAATCACTACCAAATTTAGAATTAGTCTTCCACTTTGACATGAGTATTTTGTGTAGATCGTTGCCAAGAAAAAAAGACAATTAAATGCATTTTAATCCCACTTTGTAACACAACAAAATGTGTAAAAAGTGTGAATACTTTCTAAAGGGACTCACCACCACCACCCTCCCACCACTTATGCTGCTGCTAAATTGTTAACTATATTTGTATTTTTAGAACTCTAGCGGAGAGGGAAACTGTGTCAGGCAAGGAAAACCAGCACAACAGGCTCTAAATAGTAACAAACGGCTAGAACTGTAACCTGACTGAGCAGAGATTACAATCTGGCAGTATGGAAGTGGCAGGACTGAGTATATGTAGAGGTCTTGCTTATGGAAAAGGTTGCAGCTGGTGGGGATCTGCTCTGACTCCAGCACACCTGTCTCTGCTCACACAATCACACACACAGAGAGAGAGGGCACTGGGGGAGTGGCGGCAGGTCAAGGAGTCACAAGATGAGCAGTAGAGGGCAGGGCAGGAGCAGATGTAACATACAAAGAAAATGACTCAAGTAAAAGTTCAAGTCACCCAGTAAAATACTACTTGAGTAAAAGTCTAAAAGTATTAAATTTACTTAAGTATCAAAAGTAAAAGTATAAATCACAAAAAAATCCTTGTGTTAACCAAACCAGATGAAACCATTTTTTTTTTTTTTTTTTAATTTACAGATAGCCAGATAGACAGATAACATTTACACCATTGTTAGGGTTATGGCAATAAATAAGGCAATAAATAAGGAAGAACTAAGTGTGTGATAGTCACACACTGCACAGATATTAGTTTTATGTTACAACATATACTTTGCTGCAATGTTGTCATAAAGGTAAATCAAGTACTAAGACTTATTTTTCGATTGCAAACTCGAAGATAACAGGGCAAAGATAACTTGGTGTAAGTATCTTAGGAATGTTGAAAGGCTGCAGGGATTACTCTTTCTACCACACTCGCCTTTACAAGTCCCAAAATACAACATGTTCTCATTTCTCACCCAATTTGTCATCCCAATTGCAGTGCTATCTTGACAGTTTAGAATGCATTGAGGGCTGGGGGTTTGGAGAGAGCACTGCACTGCACATTGATATGATGTGGCTTCCATCATTAATCCTTGTATCGCCATTCCCAAAAATAACTAACATCAAATATATGTTGACACAATTAAAAAATCTGATATCTATAGGAAATATTATTTCATTATACTGAAAAGCCCCCCAAAATCTGTAAATTCAGTAAATAAAAACGTAAAATCAAATGTAGAATAATAATCTATTGTCAGACATAAACAATAATATATTTATTTTGAAGATGATCTTGTCATTTTTTGTTGTTGTTGCTATATTCCCTCTATTCAGCCAAGTGATACTGTGATACATGATTCGACCAGAAGGTGGTGCCGTTTAGAGGAATTGTATTGTGGAAAGTTAATAATATGCATCCTGCATACAAAGCTCATTGAAATTGAGCTTCGTACTCAGTTTTAGAGCTAAAAAGTTACAGGGCGTTTGGGAAGTTTTCTTAGGGAAAGTTTGTCCTCTCACACAGCTGCCACAGGAATTCCTTAGTTAATAAGGAGCTGACACACACGCTTGCACAAACACAAACACACACTGTCTGGCGCTGTCTGGCAGCCGGTCGTCTCTCTTCCTGTCTTTCAGATGTCACAGAAATGCTGGAAGATGGGAGGGATGTTTCAAGGTAAAGACCAGGCCTCTTCCTCAAGAGCCTGATCGAACATCTTCATTGATCCAGGGGGACAGACAATGACGTCCTTGGCCTTAGCAAGCTCCCTTACTGTACTCTGGGTCTGTTGCTGTACCTGCAGAGAGCCGGAGGGGACATGCACACTTAATGACAGGGATCTCCCAAACATGTCTGTCTGAGCCTCAGGTCACCTTCACCAGAGACAAACATAATGCCTCCCCAAATAGAGTTGAATACGGATTCAATTGTATAAGAAGCAACACATTGCAACGCTATTGGAATTGTATTGTATACCGTCTACCCTTGGAAACCTACTTTATAAACCTGAGCTCTTTAATAACTGACAATTGAACATTTTTAAGAGCTCCCATCTGATTAACCCAAGCAAAAAAATACATCTATTTAAGTATACTTAAATCAAACCTAATTAATATATTTGAATATATTTAAGTAGGTGTGTGAAATATACTTAAGTATATTTAAAATGATCTAAATTGGAACAATATAAATACACTTAGTGCATTTAATGTCAATTGTATGTACTACAAAAGTATATCTCGTATTTGAAGTATATTTAGCGTACTTGTAATATATGAAAATAAAATAAAACATTACTTTGGTAGCTATCATCCCCTTACCGGCAGAGGCAAGTTGCTTTACATATGTTACTGAATCCTTAGAAAATGGACATGGATGCGTGACCACAAGGTCAAATAATGACATTTGACTCTTTGTCATGCATAGAGGTTACTTTACATATTTAAACATTTACATAATATTATCTACACAGTTGTCCTGTCAAGGGTGTTACAGAGCCTTCTTTGAAGTTCTACTTTTAGGCTGATTTGTTTTTGCAAGACTGTGAGGCCATTCTGTTGATTTGCCTATTTTAAAGCCAAATATAGGCTAAACTTGATTATTTATAATTATTTCCGACATGTAAAACTCACCCAAAAAAAACATCTTGACCAAGTGATAGAGCTAACTATCTTGTTTAGAGCGGAGAAAGGCTTCCTCCTGCCAAACCAGCCTACACATACTGTAGCCCTCAAGGAATTGATTTAGCTGTTCCTGTCATATACTGTACTATAATTAGCTTCAGGCCTCACAGTTACAAAAACTCTGTAGGATGGCCTCCCTCGCATCCCAATGTAAGAATTTATCTCTACAAACACACCGTAAGCCAATGTGTACTTACAGTTATGTATGTTATGTATGATAGGGGGATTAAGTGCAGTGATTGATACACAAGCAATAGCATCACTGTAGCAGTGTTTTTCTAAATAGGCCCACTCTCTGTGTGAGTGAAAGAACATCGCCTACCTACAGTACATTACCAAGCCTCTACCTCTGTTTTGGTTAGAGCATACAGAAAAGGACACAGCCTGAGACTGTGAGTGTTTTTTTTCTCTTTCTTCTTTTTCGTTATCTCAAATGTGCTGGATCATTCTGCTAAATGTAGCACTGGTATCTCCTGGCTGGCATCAGTTAATCTTCAACAGGGAGAGACAGGGTCATCGCGGCAATCTAAGATCCTCCACATATCCGCGGTTTTGGAAAGATTCACCTTTTAAAACCATACCACTTGTAGATATTATTATTATTATTATTAAACCTTTATTTTGACAGAGAAGTCATACTGAGACTAAGGTCTATTTTTCAGATGAACCCTGTATAAATATATCAAACATACTGTATATACAGTGCATTCGGAGAGTATTCAGACCCCTTGACCTTTTCCACCTTTTGTTACGTTACAGACTTATTCTAAAGTTGATTAAATTGTTATTTTCCCTCGTCAATATACACACAATACCCCAATATGACAAAGCAAAAACAAGTTTGTAGATATTTTTGCAAATATATTAAAATTAAAATATCAAATTGACATAAGTATTCAGACCTTTTACTCAGTACTTTGTTGAAACACCTTTGGCAGCAATTACAGCCTTGTCTTCTTGGGTATGACGCTACAAGCTTCGCACACCTGTATTTGGGGAGTTTCTCCCATTCTTCTCTGCAGATTCTCTGAAGCTCTGTTAGGTTGAATGGGGAGCGTTGCTGCACAGCTATTTTCAGGTCTCTCCAGAGATGTTTGATCAGGTTCAAGTCCAGGATCTGGTTGGGCCACTCAAGGACATTAAGAAACTTGTCCCAAAGCCACTCCTGCATTGTCTTGGCTGTGTGCTAAGGGTTGTTGTCCTGTTGGAAGGTGAACCTTCGTCCCAGGTTAAGGTCATGAGTGCTCTGGAGCATGTTTTCATCAAGGATCTCTCCGTACTTCGCTCCGTTCATATTTCCTCTCAATCCTGACTAGTCTCCCAGTTCTAGCCCCTGAAAAACATCCCCACAGTATGATGCTGCCACCACCATGCTTCACCGTAGGGATGGTGCCAGGTTTCCTCCAGACGTGATGCTTGGCATTCAGACCAGATTATTTTTTTCTCATGGTCTGAGAGTCCTTTTGCCTTTTGGCAAACTCCAAGCGGATTGTCGTTTGCCTTTTACTGAGGAGTGGCTTCTGTCTGGCCACTCTACCATAAAGGCCTGATTGGTGGAGTGCTGCAGAGATGGTAGTCCTTCTGGAAGGTTCTCCCATCTCCACAGAGGAACTCTGGAGCTCTGTCAGAGTGACCATCTGGTTTTTGGTCACCTCCCTGACCCTCTCCAAACAATGAGAAAATGGTCGCCCCTCCTCTGTTTTGGTAAAAAGCTGAGGGCCTGGTGAAATGTAACCACTCTTAGAAATTAAACCACTCTCAGATGAATAGACAGAGCTATGGATGCCAGGACTGACCATCCATGATATCAAAATTATTGTTTTAGCCATGATATGAGGCTATACAGCATTTGTTTACATTAACAATGTTTACAAACATTGGAGAAAAACAAGCTTATATTTTGGGTTCTCGTGGAGTGTGACAATTGAACTAAGCTCATGAGGCATTTACAAGATATGTTCTTCAATAATCAATGAATATATACACTACCGGTCAAAAGTTTTAGAACACCTACTCATTCAAGGGTTTCTGTTTATTTTTACTATTTTATATTTTGTATAATAATAGTGAAGACATCAAAACTATGAAATAACACATATGGAATCATGTAGTAACCAAAAAAGTGTATATACAGTGGGGCAAAAAGGTATTTAGTCAGCCACCAATTGTGCAAGTTCTCCCACTTAAAAAGATGAGAGAGGCCTGTAATTTTCATCATAGGTACACTTCAACTATGACAGACAAAATGAGAAAAACAAATCCAGAAAATCACATTGTAGGATTTTTTATTAATTTATTTGCAAAATATGGTGGAAAATAAGTATTTGGTCAATAACAAAAGTTTATCTCAATACTTTGTTATATACCTTTTGTTGGCAATGACAGAGGTCAAACGTTTTCTGTAAGTCTTCACAAGGTTTTTACACACTGTTGCTGGTATTTTGGCCCATTCCTCCATGCAGATCTCCTCTACAGCAGTGAAGTTTTGGGGTTGTTGCTGGGCAACACGGACTTTCAACTCCCTCCAAAGATTTTCTATGGGGTTGAGATCTGGAGACTGGCTAGGCCACTCCAGGACCTTGACATGCTTCTTACGAAGCCACTCCTTCGTTGCCCGGGTGGTGTGTTTGGGATCATTGTCATGCTGAAAGACCCAGCCGTGTTTCATCTTCAATGCCCTTGCTGATGGAAGGAGGTTTTCACTCAAAATCTCACGATACATGGCCCCATTCATTCTTTCCTTTACACGGATCAGTCGTCCTGGTCCCTTTGTAGAAAAACAGCCCCAAAGCATGATGTTTCCACCCCCATGCTTCACAGTAGGTATGGTGTTCTTTGGATGCAACTCAGCATTCTTTGTCCTCCAAACACGACGAGTTGAGTTTTTACCAAAAAGTTATATTTTGGTTTCATCTGACAATATGACATTCTCCCAATCTTCTTCTGGATCATCCAAATGCTCTCTAGCAATCTTCAGACAGCCCTGGACATGTACTGGCTTAAGCAGGGGGACACGTCTGGCACTGCAGGATTTGAGTCCCTGGCGGCATAGTGTGTTACTAATGGTAGGCTTTGTTACTTTGGTCCCAGCTCTCTGCAGGTCATTCACTAGGTCCCCCCGTGTGGTTCTGGGAATTTTGCTCACCGTTCTTTTGATCATTTTGACCCCACGGGGTGAGATCTTGCATGGAGCCCCAGATCGAGGGAGATTATCAGTGGTCTTGTATGTCTTCCATTTCCTAATAATTGCTCCCACAGTTTATTTCTTCAAACCAAGCTGCTTACCTACTGCAGATTCAGTCTTCCCAGCCTGGTGCAGGTCTACAATTTTGTTTCTGGTGTCCTTTGACAGTTCTTTGGTCTTGGCCATATTGGAGTTTGGAGTGAGACTGTTTGAGGTTGTGGACAGGTGTCTTTTATACTGATAACAAGTTCAAACAGGTGCCATTAATACAGGTAACGAGTGGAGGACAGAGGAGCCTCTTAAAGAAGAAGTTAAAGGTCTTGCTTGTTTGTAGGTGACCAAATACTTATTTTCCACCATAATTTGCAAATAAATTCATAAAAAATCCTGCAATGTGATTTTCAGGATTTTTTTTTCTCATTTTGTCTGTCATAGTTGAAGTGTACCTATGATGGCCTCTCATCTTTTTAAGTGGGAGAACTTGCACAATTGGTGGCTGACTAAATACTTTTTTGCCCCTGTGTGTGTGTGTGTGTGTATATATATATAAGTCCAAAAATGGATGTAGCAACTACAGATTGCCCCTTTAAGTCTTTCAAACGTGTGCGAGTTTGAGCATGTGTCCATTAGGCCTATATATTTATTTATTTTATCAGCATGAAGTAGATTGAGCAATAAAAGCCCCACTTGTATTCCATAGGCTGGGATCCGCACTATGCAGCTGTTGCAAGAGGACATTTTTCACTGGCTGTCCACTGATTTCAAAAACAATGATTGATAGGCAGCTTAAACTTCTTGAATTCAGCCATTATTCGGTTCAAATACACATTTAGATTTGTGAACAGCCACCCACAACAACCACAAGGCGCAAATAGCTAAATGAGAGAGCAGCTGTGTGATTCACATCAATGTGCTATGTAGATATCAATAATAAGTGATATCCATATCACTGTAGACTACACCACTGCTGTCATCCTTACCTCCAAGCGTTTATTCATGTTGGACGATCTTTGGATGCCGACAGCAGTCGCTCCATTGGAAGACACATTTTAAAATTAAACGTGCGCCTTTTTTCAATGCTGATTTGAATGTCATTGAGAAAACAGAGAAGATTTTTTTTCTTCTCACAAACATCCTTTCTGAATTTCAAAGTAATCCAAGAAGTAATCATCTAGTTTTTCCAAAGTATCTGATTACAATATTTTTGTTGGTAACGTAACAGATTACAATTGCCGTTTTTTGTTGTATCCCTTACATGTAATCCGTTACTCCCCAGCACTGACAACAAGAACGGTAGCCGTAGTGGTACTATGTTTAGGTCTGAATCCGGATTGATTAACATTAAGAACACCATTTACAGATGGATAATAATGTAGCTGTTTGTTGACAAATGATTCTAGGATTTCCGCATGACAAGGGAGATTGGAAATGGCTCGATAATAATCGAGATCACTTACTATCCCCGCCCTTATGGAGTGGAGTTGCAATACAAAAGCTGCTTTCCACACTTTTGGAATATTTCCTGATACTCAAGTTAAATGAAAAACGTGTGTTACTGAGCCAGCAATGGGGGGTGCTGCATACGTAAGTAAAGACGGATCCAAATTGTCAGCCTCTAATGACTTCTTGTTGTTAATAGCTAATAAGGCAGCAAGAATGTCTGTTTCTGTGAGTTGCCAAAAAGAAAAACCCTGATAAAATGCCCTTGCTAATCAAACATGAGATGGACACCACAATTTCCATCTAAAGCTATCGCCTGACCTTAAACCTTCAAACCCAAGGTGAAAATCTACATTTTTAGCACATGGCAGAGCGTGTCTTTGCCGTCTTTAGCCTCTAGGTGGAGCAGGGCCTGCACCAGCATGATTCAGTGGACTTTTGAGTTGAAGGGCCAGAGGAGCAGAGGGATGGAAAGAATGACTGTGACCAAGGAGGCATGCCAGGGAGCTGTAATGGGACAATATAACACCATTTCACCCACATACAATTGGCCTGTTGGTCAGTTAAGCGTAAAGTGTTGCAGTGCATTGTGGGTCCAGCTGGCCTGTGACTACACTGTGGAGAGGTGATAAGGGATTAGACAAGTATGTTGACATAGCCCTAATTTGGTGTTTACAATCACTAATTGTTATTCGGATTTAGATGGGGAGGGCTTAAAAATATATATATCCTTAATTTCTGCTCATTCTTTTGCATGACAAGTATTATTTTCAAGGCACTGTTCCATCTTGCACTGTCACAAATTACATTTAGAATTCTCCCTTTCTCAAGACGTTTTGGAATAAATCCAATGAGACTAAGGCTTTTTTATAGCCTCCCATTTCTGCCATGACTATGTCAAATAGTACATCATCATAGCAGTATCAGAGATTTATCTGAACGCATGTTGAAGAACTAAGAATATATGTCTCATTCTGGATTTTTCCATTCACTTCCTGGTTTGTTTCCTTGTCCTGGCAGCATCTTGCGCAGAGTGCTGAGGTGTCAGTAAAGTACTGCAGTGGGCACCAGGCCCTGGCCTTTATTTTGGCATTCTGTGACATTGTTTGATGGCTTTGGCTTCCACCTGAAACTGAAACAGTAAATTTATATGTCCGTCATCAGTACCCTTACGCCTCTGCATCCTGCCGGTTAGACTGAACATAATTTGATCTCTCAGAGGACCTGAGTGCTTATGTGTCAGATTCGGATCTCGGTTTAATCTGTAACCAAGTACAATTCCTCACATCAAACATAGTTTACCTTTAATTGCGGCACATTTAACAAAAATATGTACGTTTATAAATAGACACATTTATTGTAAATCTGCTGAGGTCATGTCTCAGGCCATGTAAGCATCTGGGATTTCCTCGGGCTGCTCAGACGGTTAGAGGATTCTCCTGTGCTAAAACTGTAGCGTTAATTAGTTCCATGACAAGGGCTGCGGTGCATATGTAGTTCATATTTTAAATTGCTTACAACATTGTGGTCTGAATTAGAATTTAGCTTATATACTGTACATTCAGAAGTCTTTGAGGTCTTTAATCATCAGTCTTGTATCATCATAGAACGTGACAAGATTCTCCCCCCACAAAAGGGTAGAACAACCAATTTTACTAGGCTACATATCAATAACCACTACTGCAACAGACAGACTACAGTAGACGGACATGGAAACATGGAAACCCACACCCTCGTTCAAACCAGGCCATGCAGACAGCAATACGCAACAGGTATTACAGCATGCTCAGCAAAAACCATGCTGGCAGGCAATTTGTCCGTTGGCCGACAACCCTGAGGCCACTTGGGGTGAAGTGAGAAGTAAAGACAAGCAGATTAAGCTAATTTTGACTGACTTGCCATAAAAAAAGGGAACTAAGTTCCTCTTTCTGTTATAAGAGAAGGTGCCGTCTCGGCAGAGCCATTTGAGAGGTGTGACTTTTCCCAACTTTTCTGCTGAGTCGTGTATTTGTCTTCTTCCCTTTCAACACATCTGAGGCTGTTCTGTACACACACACACATGCACATTCTCACACACAGTTACACTCTCACAAAGCATACCCAAGCAATGTGTCGACTGTAGTCATTTCTACTACTAGTACAACTAATACTACCAATACTACTTCTACTACTACACTACTAGTACAACTAATACTACCACTACTACACTACTAGGCCTACTAAATAAATGAAACAACCATTTTGGAACCTAACAATAAAAACTCCTATCTCTACTGTACCAGCATCACAGCTGCTGTAATGAGCCAATGGAAACCAGTTGTATCCCATCACTAATGGTGCTTTTCCATTGAAACTTACCGCCACACCAGTGGGCCGCCAGTGTTTCGTGTTAATGTAAGCTCTAGTATTATTTTGGTTCCATCACGAGTGTGATCGAGCAGAATCAGCAAAATCATGCAAGACTGTTGCTTTCTGAGAAGGTGTTAACATTCACAGTTAGCCATTGTTATGTCATTTTTTATTTAACCTTTTTTTAACTAGGCAAGTCAGTTAAGAATTTTATTTTATTTACAATGACGGCCTACACCGGCCAAACCCTAACGACACTGGGCCAATTGTGCGCCGCCCTATGGGGCTCCCAATCACAGCCAGTTGTGATACAACCTGGAATTGAACCAGGGTCTTTGTGACCCCTCTAGCACTGAGATGCAGTGTCTTAGACAGGTGCGCCACTCGGGAGCCAGCTGAAAAGTAACCTGGGCCTTGCCTTGGCTCCTAGATAGAGCAGGTCCGCTGGAGCCATGACCCGGTGAGATACGGGTGACATCACGCGTAGACGGAACCAGAGAAGTCTGAGCCTTTTGGGTAAAACACTGGGGAAATGCACCATGAGTGAAAATGGCTCAAGGACATACAGTATCTGCTGCTCAACAAACCCTGTGTCTGAAATCAATGTTGAGAGCCATATTCAATTAATTTTCTGTATATTAGTTGCGTAATTCATGTAACACATTTATAATAGTAACACATTTTAATACAAAGTCGTATTACATGTTTGTGTGTGCATACTAAACAATGTGCTGGATTCCATTTGTCACACATACAGGACAATCTGTCTAAAATGTCTACAGTATTTACCCAAGTTCACTGCAGACACAACATTAAAGTGCCAATATGCAACTTTTTGGTTGACCAAACCAAATTCACATAGATATGTGCGTTATAGATCTATCATTCTACTTGAAAGCAAGTCTAAGAAACAGCGGATCTGTTCTATGTGCACTATTTCTATGCTTCCTGTTCTTAACTTAACTTCTGTTCTTAAGTTTGGTTTTTGTTACTTGTTTTGCACATCAGCTTCAAACAGCAGAAATAACAATATTTTTGGTTACGGAAAATATATTTTAGATGGTACAATGATTCTCTACCCTATACCAGGCTTATTTTGTCACATAAACTGAAATTAGGTGAACTATTAGAGGTTTAGCAACCAGGAAATGGTGGAGCGAAAGCGCAAAGTGCAATGGATTGGAAAACAACAGTTACTGATGTGCACACTCCAAAGGGTATCTTGAAGGATGCAACATTAATGTAAATTTGGCACATCTGGTTTTATACTCCTGAGCATTAATTTTTCATCAGATAAAAAAAACGAGGGCCTGATCGAACTCTCAATGTTCAGGGCTGGGACTGTCATAAAATATGCAGTTGGAGGGAACAAGAAAGAGTGTGTGTCAGAACAATTTTACTGGTCTGTCAATGGGAAATCGTCAAACTAAATAAGGCTAAATAAAGTGAAGTGATATGTTTTTTTTATTACAGTTTTTTACGATTGCTTACACACTAAAATGTCACTTTTCCCCCAATTAGCAAAACCTTACACTCAAGGAGCAAAACACAAGGCTAGATATGCACAACTGTAAGCACATTGTCAGCTTCACACTATTTGCAAAACATTACACACAGTGATTTGCAAAACACTAAACACACTTGTATACATCAGACACAGAACTACAGTGCCTTGCGAAAGTATTCGGCCCCCTTGAACTTTGCGACCTTTTGCCACATTTCAGGCTTCAAACATAAAGATATAAAACTGTATTTTTTTGTGAAGAATCAACAACAAGTGGGACACAATCATGAAGTGGAACGACATTTATTGGATATTTCAAACTTTTTTAACAAATCAAAAACGGAAAAATTGGGCGTGGAAAATTATTCATCCCCTTTACTTTCAGTGCAGCAAACTCTCTCCAGAAGTTCAGTGAGGATCTCTGAATGATCCAATGTTGACCTAAATGACTAATGATGATAAATACAATCCACCTGTGTGTAATCAAGTCTCCGTATAAATGCACCTGCACTGTGATAGTCTCAGAGGTCCGTTAAAAGCGCAGAGAGCATCATGAAGAACAAGGAACACACCAGGCAGGTCCGAGATACTGTTGTGAAGAAGTTTAAAGCCGGATTTGGATACAAAAAGATTTCCCAAGCTTTAAACATCCCAAGGAGCACTGTGCAAGCGATAATATTGAAATGGAAGGAGTATCAGACCACTGCAAATCTACCAAGACCTAGCCGTCCCTCTAAACTTTCAGCTCATACAAGGAGAAGACTGATCAGAGATGCAGCCAAGAGGCCCATGATCACTCTGGATGAACTGCAGAGATCTACAGCTGAGGTAGGAGACTCTGTCCATATCACAACAATCAGTCGTATATTGCACAAATCTGGCCTTTATGGAAGAGTGGCAAGAAGAAAGCCATTTCTTAAAGATATCCATAAAAAGTGTTGTTTAAAGTTTGCCACAAGCCACCTGGGAGACACACCAAACATGTGGAAGAAGGTGCTCTGGTCAGATGAAACCAAAATTGAACTTTTTGGCAACAATGCAAAATGTTATGTGGATGGAGCCAAATACAGGACCATTCTGGAAGAAAACCTGATGGAGTCTGCAAAAGACCTGAGACTGGGACGGAGATTTGTCTTCCAACTAGACAATGATCCAAAACATAAAGCAAAATCTACAATGGAATGGTTCAAAAATAAACATATCCAGGTGTTAGAATGGCCAAGTCAAAGTCCAGACCTGAATCCAATCGAGAATCTGTGGAAGGAACTGAAATCTGCTGTTCACAAATGCTCTCCATCCAACCTCACTGAGCTCGAGCTGTTTTGCAAGAAGGAATGGGAAAAATTTCAGTCTCTCGATGTGCAAAACTGATAGAGCGACTTACAGCTGTAATCGCAGCAAAAGGTGGCGCTACAAAGTATTAACTTAAGGGGGCTGAATAATTTTGCACGCCCAATTTTTCAGTTTTTGATTTGTTAAAAAAGTTTGAAATATCCAATAAATGTCGTTCCACTTCATGATTGTGTCCCACTTGTTGTTGATTCTTCACAAAAAAATACAGTTTCATATCTTTATGTTTGAAGCCTGAAATGTGGCAAAAGGTCGCAAAGTTCAAGGGGCCGAATACTTTCGCAAGGCACTGTATATCATGATGTCACTTCTTTGCAATTCCAAATCACTGACTGACAAATTACCACACCTATGAGCCAATCTGTTAAACACAGCCATCAGGCGCACAAACACATGATTGCTAAATTGTAGACACACCAATCAGGTTTAAGCACTATAAAAATGCTGCAGGTAGGTTCACCTGCCTTCAACCAAAATGGAAGGAGTCAGAAGAAGAGTGAGGGTGAGAGGAGGAGTACACAGAGGAGGATAAGGAGGTAGAGGAAGAGGAAGAGGCAGAGGCCGAGCCAGAGGTCGAGGAAGACCTGAAGCAGGAGGAGAACGTGCACAAAGAAGAAGAGGACCAAACTTATCAAATGACATTCGTGCAACACTAGTGGACCATGTTGTGAACCATGGATTGACGCTGAGGGAGGCTTGACTGAGAGTTCAGCCAAATAGCAGATATACAGTGGCATCTGTCATAAGGACGTTTCAACTGGAAAACAGGTAAAAGAAGATCTGTCTACAGTTACAGTAATCAGCAGCTTATTGTCTGCACCATATCAGCACTTGTGATACCCCTTCCTATGTCATTGTACAGTAAGTTACATGTATTATTCTCTACATAGGATTGAGGGTCGGGAACAACAAGGAGGAAGGGGGCCCATATTCACGGAAGAACAAGAGAGAGAGATAATAAACATGGTTTTGGCCAATAATGCTATCAGGCTCAGAGAACTACAAGCCAACATTATCGGTGACCATGCCATTTTCAATAATGTCCATCAGGTCTCAGTCAACACTGGCACACATCCTGAAAAGACATCAGGTTCAAATGCAACAACTTTATCGAGTGCCTTTTGAGCGGAATTCAGAGAGGGTCAAATGGCTGCAGCATGAGTATGTGGAGGTTTGTATTGTTCACTTTAGCACTGTGATGTTGCATACTGCACACATGACTTTTTTACGTTGACTGTATACTAGACCTATCCTGATCTACACAATCTTGTCTTTCCCTGTATTTCAGGGAGTTTTGCAGATGGATGCTGAGGAAATCCTGCATGAATTCATATATATTGATGAGGCAGGGTTCAACCTCACAAAAGCAAGAAGGAGAGGCAGAAATATCATTGGCCACAGGGCTATAATCAATGTCCCAGGGCAACGTGGGGGTGACATCGCCCTTTGTGCTGCCATTTCACAGCATGGGGTTGTCCTCCGTCATGCCAAAATGGGCCCTTACAACACACCTCACATTCTCGCATTTTTGGACCGATTGCACCATATCGTCACAGCAGGTAATGAAATGCACCAGATGCAATACACGGTCATCTGGGACAATGTGTCATTCCACCACTCTGCTTTGGTCCAGAACTGGTTTCAACACCATCCACAGATGACAGTACTATACCTTCCACTATACCTTCCACTCTGCATGGCGGTGGAAGGTTTACGATCTCCAGCCCCAGGCTCAGGTACCCCTCATTCAGGCCATGGAGGGCGCCTGTGACCAAGTCGACGCCGCAGCTGTGCAAGGATGGATTCGACATTCAAGACGGTTCTTCCAGCGTTGTCTTGCTAATGACGATAATGCTTGTGATGTTGATGAAATTCTCTGGCCAGATCCAGCTAGGCGAAGAGATAACGTATAGTATGTTTACTGTAGTATTTTCTGTACAATATTGTCAGGTTTTTTTTCTGATTCTTTTTTATGTTTGTTGTTGTTGTTATGTACTGTAATTGTAACCTGTACTGGATACAGTATTTTACATTTGTCTGTTTGCTGAGCTAAGTGTTATACACACTACTGTAGTAGCATGAAAACTGGGACATGTTTTGTTGTGATTCTCCATGTTGACGTGTTGACTGATTTGTGTATATGGAGAGAAATAAATGACATTTTCCTCAGTCTGCAGCATTGGTCTTGTGTAGTGTTTGTATAGTTGCACTTTCTCTGTGTACTTCATTTACAGTACTCTAATCACTGACAATTAGACTTGCTGAAAGTGTTTTAGGTTAGCAACAGCAGTGTGTAACTGGTTCAAAAAGATTGAATATGAAATGTGTGTGTTTCGTGGTAACAATTTTTTTTTTATGAAGTCGTGTATAGTTTTGACAAAAGTGTTCCATTTTGCAAATGATCTGAAGTGTTGTGCTACTTTGGTGTAGGGTTGTGCTAATTGTGTGTCGTGGTTTGACAAGCCAGGCCCTGTTTTCAAAATTGTGCTAAAACAATTGAAAAAAAACTAAGTATGCCTGTCCCCTTGTATTTGCGTTGTGTGTATGGGTATATTTGGGTGTTAGAGGTTGTGAGAAAGTGTGTGTGTGTGTGTGTGTGTGCTTAGTTGGTGGTTTGGTTTGTCACAGGCTACTCCATAAATGGGTATATCTCTGTTAGCCACTCCCCATTCACCAATCTGAATGTTGGTATATAAAGATATAAGTAGGTTTACTGTCCAATATATTTCACCTCAAAATACCAACATCTCTGTGTAAGGTGAGTCCAAATAATTTGATTGCATTCCTCTTGTAGAAAATGCACTATATGCACTATGAATCATCACACTTGATATAAAGTATTCAAAATTCAGTAACGTTATTCTGAATTTCAGTTCTATTTTCGTCATCTACATGATGGTCATATAGTCACTATTGTGAACCCTTGAACTATTGTTAACTCACTTGACTATTTCCAACAGTTAACAAGAGAAATAATCACAATCCAAAGAATTAAAAGAGCTTGATTGTCCAAAAGACCATACTGCCTAATATAAGGTTTAGGTATTTGGATTATCAAAGACTGTTCAAATGAGAGCGCCATTCAGTCAGTGAAGACTATGAATACTGTAATCATTGTTGCACAGTACGGAGAAATTGAGAGATAGAGAAACAATGTTAGTACTAAATCATGTATTTATTTATTACTAGAAAGTCCTCTTTAGGATATGATGGCAGATCAGTAAATCAAATAACAATCCATTTGCTCCTCAAAGTAACATGAGTTCTAAAATAACTTATATTCACTTTGAAACTGATTTTAAGATATACTTGATCAAAATGATTCTCTCATACAGTATGTACAGCAAACTCTTCCCATTAAATGTCAACCTTTGCGTGGCTTTAGATCTGAATCCAAGATGTTTGCATCAGTAACTCCTCTTATATCCAATGTATGATTTATGTTATATTGTTTTCCAATTCATTAACTTTAGTGACCTTTTAAAAGCAATGTGGGAAATACAAATCTCGGAATGCCTGAACGTCCGTGTGGTTTTCACAGTGACCTGAGACGTTTTATAGATTTTGTCCTTTATTAATACACCCAGATGTAGTAAATACACCCGTTTTTGTGATGTTGATGTGACGTCTTTGCCCAGTGGGATGGCAATTGAAAAATCGTATAACTTTATTTCTAAAATCCCTCATGATATTCTTTCTATGTCTATCCCCTGCCTTTGTCACACCACATTTGCCAAATGTCTCTCTTCCCAGCACCTGCCATGCCTGTCAACCTTCTACTCTTCCTCCTCTTCCTCCCTGTGTGTCACGGCTGCCACACTGGCTCCTTCACCGACTGCCAGAAGGCTCCGTTCGTCCCCGGCCACAACCTGGCCGGAGAGGGTTTCGACATCGTCAAGATGCAGACCTCCGGCGCCTTTGTGGTGGATGTGCGGAAGTTCATGGTGGGTGGGCACGACGGTAACTGCACCCTGTGCACCAACACTCTGATGGACGGCCAGGTCCAGAAGTTACCGCTCTCCGTACTGGACTGGCGCACAAAGGTGAAGTGTCGTCGGAGCCTCAGCAGCCAGATGTACGAGTCGAGCACCTCCGTTCTAAAGGAGACCGCGAACGCTGCCAGCATCAGCTGGAAGGCTGGCCTGGGAATCAAGGGCATTGCTGGGGTTGCTGTTGGAGGCACACACTCCAAAACTGCCATGTTCGCCAGAGGCCACTCCACCAATGACAAGTTCTCTTTTACCAGCCATGAATTCAAATGCAAATATTACACGTGAGTCGACATTTTGATTTTAGTGCCATAGGATGTAAATTAAGGCTATTTATATCAATTGTGTACGGGGAAAAAAAACAGTGTTCTCCATGTTGTTGAAGTTGTTTTTATTCATCATACCTCTCTCTCTGTCCTTAGCTTTCGCATCCAAACCCAACCCCCTCTGAGCCAGGAGTTTCAGGCCTCCCTAAAAAACCTGCCCAGCACGTACACCAGCAACACCAACCCTGCCTACAGCCGATTCATCTCCATCTATGGCACCCACTACATCCGCAACGTGCACCTGGGGGGCCGGGTGCACTCCACCACAGCCATACGCACCTGTAAGATGGCCATGAGCGGCCTCTCCCTCCATTCTGTCAGCAACTGTCTGGGGGTGGAAGCCAGTGGCACCATCAAAGGTGTCACGATCAGCGCCGAGACCAAGTACTGCAAGTCCCTGAGCAATAAACTGAAGACAGGCGTAAGCTTCGGAGCCACCTTCTCGGACCGCGTCACCGAAGTGCAGGGCGGCAACGTCGAGGTTGAGGACATCCTCTTCAATCCTGAAAAGAAGTCTGGCTATAAAACCTGGCTGAAGACCCTGAAAAAGGTCCCTGGTGTGGTCTCCTACCAGCTCAGCTCCCTGCATTTCCTGGCCAGAGACAACCACATCCTTAAGGCCAACCTGCGCAATGCCATCAGAGACTACATCCAAAATTACTCTGTGTCCACCTCCTGCCCTTCTGCTTGCAAGACAGGGAGACGCAACAAAGGCTGCGCCTGTATCTGTAGCGGTCACAGGAATGTGGACTCCAACTGCTGCCCCAGTAAACCGGGCGTGGCCAGGATGAATGTGACGGTGGTCCGAGCTACGGGGCTCTGGGGCGACTACTTCTCTAAGACAGACGGCTATGTCAAGGTCCTCTACGGAAAGCAAGGCGGTTCCACTCCTGTGATCTGGAACAATGACTTCCCCCACTGGAACTATAGGATTCAGTATGGAACAGTGGATTTGAAAAGTAAACAGTGAGTTTTTTTCAATGTTTTTTTTAATGTTAAATAGTCTCTTGAGGGTTACTATGTATAGGCATCCTGTGCAAAGGAATAAGTGGAGCAACAAGACATATGACAAGGGTGTTTTGGCCTCTCTGTGTCTTTGTCGGTGGGATCTCCAGGGTAGTTTCCAGTTTGCTAATTATGCTCCCTATTCTATAAAACCTTGTAAGAGTAAAAACTTTTTTTTTTTTTTTACATTTAGAAAGACAATTACATTTAGCCAGCATTGTGAATATTTTGTGTATAACCACTGCTCTTACTTAGAGCGCTCTATCTCATTCACCCACTCTCTGTGTTCCCTAACAGAACCTTGCGCTTTGAGGTGTGGGACCGCGACAACAGATGGAACGATAACCTGCTAGGAAAGGGCTCCATAACCCCTCAAAGGGGCATGAACGTCAACCAAAGTTTCAAGTTGAAACACGGCACACTTTATGTCTCCCTGTCTGTGGTTTGCGGCCCCAGCCTTAAAGGAGCCTTCTGTGATCAGTATGCCCCCTCACCTGGGTCCCAGGGTAGGCTGAGTTACGTCCATGACTGGGACAGAGCGACAGAGACGTTACCCACCCTCTTCCAGGGTTCTCACAGGACCTTCCTGTGAACGGTGCCCCTCATGTTAATTTACTTACTTAATTATAATAATATAATAACATATGCCATTTGGCAGATGCTTTTATCCAAAAGGACTTACAGTACGGTGCATATATTTTTTGAATATGTGACCCCAAGAGGGAATCAAACCGACAACCTCTAACCAATGCTCTTACCAGCTGAGCCTCATAGGACTATTTTCTCCTCTTCACTCTCTGTGGAGCATAAGGCCGCAACAATACATGCCATGCCAGACGGTCCTTTGCCGTTTTCTCTCTGCTTCACCTTTGTGACATGAGGCTAATGGTAAATCTGTTTTTTTTTAATGCATTAAATCGATAGGTCAACCAATTAGCTTGCGTTGACAAGCTCGGTCTTTCCTTTCCAAGGCGATAAAATGATTAATTGCTTCAGGGTTGCCTCTACATTCATATATTTTTTCTTTCTGTCACAAAACTAAATTATTTCTCAATATTGACCTTTTTTTTGTGTATTTTTTGTTGCACAATTCTATGTAATGTCTGATACATCCAAATAGTTGGGGTTTCAGTATTACTCGTATCACTGTGACACACAAAAAAAAACGTATTGAAAGTAATGTGAAAGGAGGGATTTTAGGTCTACTTGAGGCCTGCTTGAAGAGGAACATTACCCAAGTGCTTTTGCTGATTCATTACCACCCAGATGAAGTGGGTGAGACCACTGACTCTGGATGCGTCGCAAATGGCATCCTATTCCACTTCTAGTGGATTCCTTTGACCAGGGCCCATAGGGCTCTAGTCAAATGTAGTGCACTATATAGGGAATAGGGTTCCATTTGGGACTCATGCTCTGCATTAGACCAAGGTAACAGGAACATGACCACATTCCTCAATTGACATGACACTTGGCAATAGCTGAGAAAGCAAATGTGGTTTACATACAGTACGTCACTTACATTTAGTTTTCACTGTATTTCAATTTTTTTTGTATGTTTATGTTCCTTTCCTTTCACATTTGTTTGCATTTTCTATTTTCTGCTTGTACTGTCATTCAATAAACTGAGTAGACCTATCGTGGTGCCAGTGATTATTTAACTACTCAATAATTTGATACCTGTGGGCTCAATTTACACGTGTTAACCCATACTTTCATGTAAACCATGTATTGGGGTGAATGGTAGATGTGTATGTATGTATGTATGTATGTATGTATGTATGTATGTATGTATGTATGTATGTATGTATGTATGTATGTATGTATGTATGTATGTATGTATGTATGTATGTATGTATGTATGTATGTATGTATGTATGTGTGTGTGTGTGTGTGTGTGTGTGTGTGTTTGTGTGTGTGTGTGTGTGTGTGTGTGTGTGTGTGTGTGTGTGTGTGTGTGTGTGTGTGTGTGTGTGTGTGTGTGTGTGTGTGTGTGTGTGTGTGTGTGTGTGTGTGTGTGTATACTGTATACAGTGTGTCTGTATGCATAGTGGCACAAAAAAGTATGTGAACCCTTTGGAATTACCTGGATTTTTGCATAAATTTTACATAAAATTCACAACAATAGTCACAACAATAGACAAACACAGTGTGCTTAAACTAATAACACAAATTATTGTATTTTTCTTGTCTTGTCTATATTGAATACATAATTTAAACATTCACTGTGTAGGCTGGGAAAAGTATGCAAACCCCTAGGCTAATGACTCCAAAATCTAATTGGAGTCAGGAGTCAACTAACCTGGAGAAGAATCAATGAGACGAAATTGGAGATTTTGGTTAGAGCCACCCTGCCCCATTAAAAAACACTCACAAAGATCGAGTTTTCTACTCACAAGAAGCATTGCCTGATGTGAGCCATGCCTCGAACAAAAGAGATGTCAGAAGACCTAAGATTAAGAAATGTTGCCTTGCATAAAGCTGGAAAGGGTAACAAAAGTATCTCTGAAAGTCAGTCCACGGTAAGACAAACTGTCTATAAATGGAGAAAGTGCAGCACTGTTGCTACTCTCCCTAGGAGTGGCCATCCTGCAAAGATGACTGCTGGAGCTCAGCGTAGAATGCTCATTGAGGTTAAGAAAAATCCTAGAGTGTCAGCTAAAGACTTACAGAAATCTCTGGAAGATGCTAACATCTCTGTTTACGAGTCTACAATACGTAAAACACTGAACAAGAACAGTGTATCCCCTTACACTGTGTATAAGACAGTAGTTTTTTTTGTTTTGGAATTGTTAGTTAGATTACTTGTTCGTTATTACTGCATTGTCGGAACTAGAAGCACAAGCATTTCGCTACACTCGCATTAACATCTGCTAACCATGTGTATGTGACAAATAAAATTTGATTTGATTTGATTTTGAAGAATAGTGTTCATGGGAGGACACCATGGAAGAAGCCACTGCTGTCCAAAAAAAAGCATTGCTGCACGTCTGAAGTTCGCAAAAGAGCACCTGGATGTTCCACAGCGCTACTGGCAAAATATTCTGTGGACAGATGAAACTAAAGTTGTGTTGTTTGGAAGGAACACACAACACTATGTGTGGAGAAAAGAAGGCACAGCACACCAACATCAAAACATCAGCACACTAACTTCATCCGAACTGTAAACTATGGTCAAGGGAGCATCATGGTTTGGGGCTGCTTTGCTGTCTCAGGGCTTAGACAGCTTACTATCATCGACAGAAAAATGTATTCCCAAGTTTATCAAGACATTTTGCAGGAGAATGTAAGGCTATCTGTCCACCAATTGAAGCTCAATAGAAGTTAAGTGATACAACAGGACAACAACCCAAAAGACAGAAGTAAATCAACAACAGAATGGCTTGAACAGAAGAAAATACGCCTTCTGGAGTGGCCCAGTCAGTCATGACCTCAACCCGATTGAGATGCTGTGGCATGACTTCAAGAGAGCAGTTCACACCAGACATCCCAAGAATATTGTGGAACTGAAAAAGTTTTGTAAAGAGGAATGGTCCAAAATTCCTCCTGATAGTTGTGTGGGTCTGATCCGTGTCTACTGAAAACATTTGGTTGAGGTTATTGCTCCCAGAGGAGGGTCAACCTGTTATTAAATCCAATGGTTCACATACTTTTCCCGACCTGCACTGTGAATGTTTACACAGTGTGTTCAATAAAGACATGAAACATTATAATTGTTTGTGTGTTATTAGTTTAAGCAGACTGTGTGTGTCTATTGTTGTGACTTAGATGAAGATCAGATAACATTTTATGACCAATTCATGCAGAAATCCAGGCGATTCTAAAGGATTCACATACTTTTCCTTCCCACTGTCTATATGTTTGTATATTATTTTACTGCTCTAGGGATGTAGGTATTGTTTGGATGACCTTATTTACTAATATCTATTGATTTTCTTTCTTTCTTTCTTTTTTTTTCACTCTTTACGCAATGCACAGTGAGTGCAGAGAACCCCGGAAGAAGAATTATCATTTAATTATCATTGTAAATGATTGTAATGTCTGTTTATGTGTCAATTAATCCCATAAGAGATGGGTTGCCAGTTGGCGATTTGACACACACAAAAAAAAAAAATATATATATATATATATATATATATATATATATATTTATATATATATATATATATATAAAACGTTCCTTTCGGTAGCCGTGAGAATTCAAGTTATTCATGGATACCAAGTTACAGTAGGATTTGGCCCTGTATTCCTTTACAGAAAAACACAAATATTTCACATGTGGAAAATCACATGATTTTGCCTGAAATTTCACGTGAAATCATGCGAAAACATGTTTTTGGAACACTTCACATGTGATCAGGTTTTCACATGTGTAGTTTCATGATCACGTTGCTTTACAAATTGTCACATGTTATCACATCAACTTCACATAAGATCATGTGTTCACAAGAAATTCATGTTGTTTTTCCATAAGGGTTTGGTGATGACAGTTTAGAATTCTAATTATAACGGCTAATTATTTGGAAAAGGATAATCACCCCTAAAGATGAATTCCTGGAGTGAAATGTTTTTACCACTTTTTGAAGGGAGCACTTAAACTGCCAGAGATATTTGGGGTGTATACGACAGGTATAATCTCTGACTTAACTTCCTCCAGATCATGTTTTTTATATTTTCTTCAGTTGTAGGCCTTAACTCCAAGTCCTTTTCAGCAGGCCTGGTTGTGAGGACAGTTGGGAACTTGTTAGAAAGGAAAAGAACAGGTTACCCAGTTACCCAGTTAAAACAGAGCAATGTGCACAGTGGATTTCATTACTGTATCTATTTCAGCCTACTCAGACAAACTGAGCTGAGTCAAACTGTGCCGAGCCAAGCCAAACTGTACTGGGCTGAACTGGTTACACATCCACCATAGTTACTGTAACTCTACAGGACAATGTGAAAAGAAATGATCCGAGCCAGCGGGGTATAGTTCAGGTCGCCCCTATAGTGTGTATCAGGCATATGTGACATGTAATGACTATCAGGGTCTCCTTCAGGATATAACCCCTTTTTAGTGAGATGGACCCCCACTCTATCGGCTATGTTTTAAACCTGCCTCATCTCTGCTTTCTTCTTTCTACTCTATGCCAGCTAAATGGAAGACATCAAGGTGGGTTATACAGTACAAGACAGTTTGTCACTGGGCATGCTGCCACTTCCAAGGAAATGAGAGTAGAGCGTGAGTTCATCACAATCATAAAATTCTTATTTGAAATGAATCTGCACCTTGGCCCAATTTATTAACTATCTTACTGGATATAAGACGTCACTGCATAACATAGGTGCTGATTCATTGGTAGATAGTATATGTTTATCCTTTGAATTTCTCACGTGTAAATATTGGTAGCCTAACAACTTCGGTCTAACCTCAGTACCTGTTACTGTAATTAAAACTGAGAAGTATTTCAGCTAGTACTAGACCATGCCAAGCCACAGGTTGGGTTATCTGGGCTAGACGAAGGATTCCACTGAATGAGGACATCGTGTGCATTATTAGGACATGAAGTCCATACATTGCCTTGAATACAGGCATTGAATAATGTTAGGAGCTCTTATTGATTCTTCTTGGCTGTAGGCTATGCTCAAACAGTCAGGGGCCATTCAGGGATACTGTCAATGTGAAATGTGAGTGCACAACTCTGATCAATTGAGTCAACATGTGAGGAAATGGAATTGTAACACGAGGTTGAAGACAATGTTCATGTTATGTTTAGTAATATGACTCCTTCTGTTGGTTTGGGGGGAAAGGCCACTGAATGCGGTATACAATAAGATAACTTTGACACAAGATGTGGACTCATAAAGAGATCTACCATGGTAGCCTATTCTAATTGAATTAAACAAAGAAATGTTGAAACAACTTTGATGTCATTTGCATCAAGTTATAGTCTATTAGAACGCAGGTCTAGATGTATAACAATCGAATAACTTTTCTTTATTTTTTTTACCTTATACAATTTTGTTAAGGTTTTCAAAATCTAGGCCTATCAGTAAAATAGTCTGCATTAGCCTAATATTAAAACAGAAAGTAAAGTCTGATATTGAATTCTCTAAATCATTAGGCCACATTGCCTTTTAGTCTACAGCTGACTTCTATTCCAGTCATTGTGATGGCGTTTGCCAGTTTGTGGTGGACAGCTCATAAATAGAGCTCTTGTGCATTGAAGTGGGTGGCTTCCGATAATAAAAAAAAAACGTGTTTAATGGGGGTAACATCACCTCATCCTCTGATTATCTCACTTCCTTCTGCCTGCCACTACAGACCACCCTGAGCCCCTTGAGGAAACCGCTCCTTTGGGAAGGGGGGCTGGGGTTTCCGTTGCCCTACCCAGTCTCCATGCGCGTGGATTGAATTCCACCAAATGATTTTAATTCACCTAAAACAAACTACAGTTCACTGGTTGGCTTGGAGCGCCGACCGATTACGCGCTGCGGATAGACACCGAAGGGAAAAAGGGCGGAGGGGGAGGGATAGCAGGTAAAGTGTTAGAGATGGAGAGAGGGAGACCGCGCGTGCGCACAGAGTTCCATCCCTCCGCATCGCTTCTTTTTTCATTCTTTTTTTTTTTGCAGCATCAGTACCGCGCTCGTATCGCATTCGTTTGCTGGAGTCGGAGCGCGCTGCGGGGCGACACTGCACCGCCAAGGAGGACGCACAAGCACGGTAGAGGGGGGACTAGAGAAAAGGAAAAAAGGCAGAGAAGGTAGCTAACAGGGGAGACTCATAAGCTATCCCCTCATTTGAATACTAGAAGAAAATATCAAATTGTCGGACCTTTGGACATAAGAAGACAACGAGGCGGAAACACCCAGGCGATTATATTTTAGCCAGCACGGCGGGGAAACAATGAAGGATCGTACACAAGAACTACGAAGTGTAAGCTTATATATTTATACTATTCCTGCCCTCTTCCCTTGGTTCCACACTCTCCTCCCTTCCGAATCCTCAGCGCAATCGGGCGTCAGCGTCTGACATCTCCTTGCTGAGCGCTACTTCACCGCAAACATAACAAATATGTGAGGTTTCGGTTCTTACCAAAAATACAGAGGCGGATATCTTTAGGCTATTCATTTATATTTTACGCATTCGAATGTGTCTTCCCATCAGTGTCAATAGCCTAGTGGCGCCCGCATGCGTGCACTGATGATCATACACGTAATATGAGCAGGATAAAATATGACTTCTCTATTAATGGTCCGTTAAAATGCAGTGATTTGAGACAATAGTATAGGGCTATTAGCATTACAGGCAGGCAGACAGGCAATAATATAAAGCAAACACACCTACCATAGATAGTCTCCTGCTAGAAATCACCCAAATCAATATAAGCTTATGAATTCTTATTGCTGGCTAATATGGATGGACAGCTACCCTTAACAGTGGTAAAATACAGTGGATGAAAGCTATCATAGCCCATAGTCCTCCTAGCCAAGCAATCCCTGCAAACACCGTTAACGATTGTTCTTCAACACTTGGTAGAACGAAATATTTGTTCAGAATTACCTCAGCCGATCGGATTGACCTTTTTCTAGATAGTTGATGGAGAGAGCGTTTTATAGGAGTAGGACGGGGTCGAATAAAGTGGGGGTGGGGGGTCATATGAAATTGTACATTTTGTTATAACTGGCCTCTACAATGGGGTATAGTTTACACTATTCCTTGTATTAGACTCCAATTCAATCAAGGAGGACAGAAATGTAGCTCTCTCCCAACTATGCGTCTGTAAGGTTCAATTGGGTTTGCTTTGGCGACACCATGCTATGGCAGGATCTGCACCAGGGTTTCATTTTTTTCCTGCATTGGAAAACCACATTCATACCGGTTTACAACACATTCGGTGACTAGATATATGCCATGAGGATAGCCACTGTCATATGTTTGTGCAATTTGTCTGTCTAGGTTTAATTGAAAAACAAGGCAATAAAATCGATATGAGGCCCGAAGCATGCATGGCATTTTTGGCGTAGCCCAACCTACAACCGCTGGAGATCAATAAAATATCAGAGGAAACGCCTGGACTCACTGCCGCTCTGCACGTATATCTAAAGCGTGTGTGTGCGTGTGCGTGTGCGTGTGTGTGTGTGTGCCTGTGTGTGATTATTATATCCAAATGTAGAGCCAATACAGGCTATACTGCTGTGAACATTATAGCACATGATTGTGATTGTGCCACTGTTCCTGAGATAGTCCATGGTCAGCGGATTCACCTTGCATGAATTCTGTGCCCCCTCCTGTGCCTTCCCACTGAAACGCTGAACACAGCTAGATCCATACTCAGTCAGACACTAGGCACTTGCCTCACTGCCCACGGTAGATTCAACGAGACTAGGCTACAGAAATCTCTCGGCTATGATGCTTACATGTCCAAACGAACCATACGAGCGTTTATTAGACGTGTTCATTTTGTAGATTACCTTTCTCTCTGAGACGGATTTTCGTTATTTCCCACTCCACCCCACCTACCCGAAATAATGGATGCCATCTGAAGTGAAATGGATAAATAATCACTACCGTCAGTCTAAGTTCTATGAAAATAATATTGTTGATGTTATATTGTAATGATCGAATATCACGTAATTCTGGCAACAGATGTTATATGATTGGGTAATAATTACATTTTATGTAATCGTCAACATCACAGTGACGTATACGTTGCGCGCTACATCGTCCTACTCTGAGCAAGCCCTGTCTGCACGGGTTTTACCGAATGTGCTACATGTGTGAGTGAGCAAAAGATTGGCCGGCTATATTTACCATGTCTATACCGACTATTCCGGTGTAATCCAAAGAGACGGCTGATAGACCTTCGATTGAGGGTGCGCTCGTGCGTTGCTGCACAATATCTGTACCAATTGTATTGATTATAAACTGGGTATTACGGGTAGGGGTTGCTAAGAAGGGACATAATCGAAGCTCAATCGCACTATGTATCATATACCTAAAATGAAACTGAAACCTTGAGCCAAATTCTGGGGGTTGAAAAGGCACAGGCATAGTTTTCTTATTCTAAAACATATTTCTACGCATTATAGGCTACAGATGTCATAAAATTAATATTGCTTTCTTTCATTGACACAGACACACATTATTGATTTGTTCTCCCAATACCAAAATATATCACTCACCCAATGTCCTTAATATTTCTGCATGATGACACAATACATTTATTCAGTGCAAAATTGTGTGTGTGCAATTTTTATTTTTATTGGTTATATGGCTGGATTTCGACAGGCACCCCAATTCTGATTTATTGTTTTTTTTTACCACTTATTGGTCTTCTGACCAATTACATCATATCTTTTCATGTCAGATCTTTCTCAGAGCTGATCTGATTAGTCAAACGACTAATTAGTGAAATATCATAATTGGGCTGCCTTTCTTAATGCAGCCAAAGTGTCATTTTAGTTGCAAAGTGGATACTCTTCTGGACTGTTTTATGTATAGGCCTATAGAATTGCCAACCGCTCTCATATTGGTAGTCTATAGAGCATTATGTCATTTATACTGTCTTGAATATCAGTAACATTTACTTATAGCCTTGACTGGCAGAGCCATACATTCAATACATGCATCCAATTTGTACCTACTGGGTAAGCTTATTTATAACAGGTTTATAACATATCAGTGACATAATGGTGTCCAATGCAGAATTAGCAAAACATTCTGTTATTCCAGTTACTGTATATTTTGTGTCGTTTTGCTTAAAGCTTTGTGTGCCTCGATTCCCTGTGTTGCTTTATTTAGCCCCACATGTATTTAGCGTTCATATTCACCACAGGTATTTAGCGTTCATATTCACCACAGGTATTTAGCGTGCATATTCACCACAGGTATTTAGCGTTCATATTCACCACAGGTATTTAGCATTCATATTCACCACAGGTATTTAGCGTTCATATTCACCACAGGTATTTAGCGTTCATATTCACCACATGTATTTAGTGTTCATATTCACCACATGTATGCCATGACGGAAGTTTAAGAGTGAGAAAAACAGCATTCACCTCCCTACCATGCAATGTGTCCCAGATAAACAGGGATTCTAGTAAGACACAAGCTGGAACTACCTGATTGCGTCAGAGGAAAGGACTGTTTGACTTCCGTCTCCGGCCTAGACAGCACACCTTTATTTGCATTGACAGGCTTTTTCCTGTAGAGTTCTGTGGTAATGTGTATAAAGTGCCGTCAGAAAGCATTCACATCCCTTTACTTTTTCCACATTTAGTTGTTTTACAGCCTACATTTAAAATGGATTACATTTAGAGGTTGTGTCACTGATCTACACACAATACCCCATAATGTCAAAGTGGAATTTTGTTTGTAGAACATTTTAGAAATGTGTAAAAAAATAAAATGTCTGGAGTCAATAAGTATTCACACATCTGTAAGGTCCTTCAATCGAGGAGTGAATTTCAAGCACAGATTTCCAATGCCTCGCAAAGAAGGGCACCGAATGGTAGTGTAAAAAAAAACATCTGAGTTGAATATCCCCTTGAGGTGAAGTCATTTATTAGGCTTTGGATGGTGTATCAATACACCCAGTCACTACAAAGATACAGGCGTCCTTCCTAACTCAGTTGCCGGAGAGGAATGAAACTGCTCAGGGATTTCACCATGAGGCCAATGGGGATTTTAAAACAGCTACAGTGTTTAATGGTTATGATATGAGAAAAATGAGGATGGATCAACAACATTGTTGTTACTGTACTCCACAATACTAAGTTAAATGACAGAGTGAAAAGAAGGAAGCCTGTATAGAATACAAATATTTCAAAACATGCATCGTTTGCAACAAGGTACTTAAGTAATACTGCAAAAAATGTGGCAAAGAAATTTGTTTTTTGTCCTGAATTCAATGTCTGGTGCAAATTCAACACAACACATCACTGAGTACCATTCTTCATATTTTCAAGCATGGTGGTGGCAGCATCATGTTATGGGTATGCTTGTCATCGGCAAGCACTACAGAGTTTTTTAGAATAAAAATAAATTGAATATCGCTAAGCACAGGCAAAATCTTAGAGGAAAATCTGGTTCAGTCTTCTTTCCAACAGACAATGGGAGACGAATCCACCTTTCAGTAGGACAATTACCTAAAACACAAGGCCAAATCTACACTGGAGTTGCTTACCAAGATGACATCGAATGTTCCTTAGTGGCCTATTTACAATGTTGACTTAAATCGGGCTTGAAAATCTATGGCAAGACTTGAAAATGGCTTTCTAGCAATGATCAACAACCAACTTGACAGAGCTTGAAGAATTAAAAAAATTATAATGTGCAAATATTGTACAACCCAGGTGTGCAAAGCTCTTAGAGACTTACCCAGAAGGACTCACACTGTCAAAGGGGGTTCTAACATGTATTGTCTCAGGGGGATGAATACTTATCTAATTCAGATATATTAGTGTTTTATTTTTCATACATTTTTCATAAATGCTAGAATCTTTCTTCCACTTTGACATTACAGAGTATATTGTGTAGATCGCCGACCAAACATTTTAATTCCACTTTCTAACACAACAAACTATGGAAAAAGTCAAAGTGGGTGTGAATACTTTTTGAAGGAACTGTATATTGAAACATTCACCTGTACAAACATGTCCCACACGTCTACGTTAGCAACACGTTTAGCTCAGATTATACAGTACCATACTTAAATGTTGCAAAACATTGTTATTGCAGTGATATAACAATGAAACAATTTTAAGATTACATTGTTTGTATTTTTATCAAGGCTGTTGAGAATTAGGCTGGAAGAGGAGACATTTATAGCCATCTATTCTGAATCAAAAGCCTATGTTTATTGACAATCAATCATCCAAATGGATACAAGCAAACACAGATAGCAGCTGATGAACGAGTGAACCTTCTATAACCTTTTGACCTTTGACAACAAGGGTTAATTAAGGCTCCCTCAGCACAAAACTATACTAAAGCTAATAGGGCTAACGTGGTGTAATGATAGTAGAATACAAATGATAGCAAAGCACAATTTGCCAGCTGTAATAAAGATTATGCCACATGAAATTTGCGATATATCTTGCCTCTATTGTGCCTTAAGCTGTCATTGAGTAAAGGGCATGGCACAAGGGTATGGCACAAACCACCACTTAAAAAACGCAGAGCAGAACTGTGTACAGTGGAGAGGACAGAGACACTAGCGTATTATACACGCTGAATGAGGTTTGGTCAAAGTGTATGACTGAATTCTGTTGGATGTACTTCAGAAATGATCATATTTAGGTAAATAACGGCATGTTAAAATCTATGTGAGGGAAGTTCTGTCTCAAAGCCATGGCCTAGCAGTTCTGCTGTACTGAATGCATTTGACATATTTGCATCTATTTGTAGCGGCTTTTGTAAAGGATTTTAATGGCACATTTGAAGTTAAAATGTTCCTCTACTTTTAATGTTGTCTTTTGTTTGAAGTATGCATCTTTTATGTTACACAATTCCATATTAGGACATTTCTATAAAGTTTCTAGGAGACAGTAATCCTAACTGACCCTAAAATGTCAACATGCTCACTGCTAAACAAATGATATCAGAGACCTCAGTGGCGATTTGCATTTGATGCAGTTAGTAGATGTATAGGCTATCATTACCCCCCCCCCCCCCCCCCCAACACATTGTTTGAAATGATTCTGATCCTTGAGGGGATTTTTTTCAAAAGGAATGGGGTCACAAAATGTTTCGCAGAGCATCTCCATTTGATGGCCATCCACTAGTCACTCCCCATGAGTGATTACCGCAGCTAGTAATACATTATGTATGAGCACCACCCCTGACTACATGCCACATCAATGTAATAGCGGATTGCACCAGAGAATACTGGTCGCTCCGTGTTGAGTATTTTCCTTAAGGCATGATGCTTTGTGGATGGAGAGTAGATTCCAGGAGAGGTCAAGGATGTGCATTATCTATTCTAAAGATGTGTTTGTATCAAACGGTGAGTCATAACGGCAGCCATGTTGGAAATTAATGACCCAGGAAAAGCCAGAGTTTCCTGGTTTAGCCTAAAGTCTAGCTCGTCTGTGGTAGAGTGGGGGATGATGTGGGACGGGCGCAGTGTTCTGAGAGGTCATATGCAACCAAGGGCAGAGACAGCCACTATATTTAAAACCACAGTGCTTTTCAGTGGTACACACAATACAAACACAAACCTAGAACTACCGGTAGATAGGTCCTAAATTGTATTTATTCCCTAATAAACAAGGTTGCGCAGACCCAAGCTGAATGAGTTATGTGTGTTTTGAGTCCTCCAAAAGTCATTTAAGCAGAGGGATCTTATTTGCACTCTGTCAACCCAAAAAGTAATTAAGCCTGAAATTGTAGTCATAGAGACACAAAAGTTCAACAATGTAGTAAAAAAAATGCTAATCAGGATTAAATAGCAGGAGGGAATGTGACGGATTTCTTCCAGCTAGACGTCTTTCATCTGACCGAGGGATCGGTTTGCCAACTGGTACTTACAGACTGGTACATGTGCCCTTGACGTGGTGGACACATTAGACAGTACAAATACCCCTCGGAGGCATGTTTTAGCATCTAAATTCCTCTCAATGGCAATGAACTGGACAATGGAGGGAGAAATCACTTGAGGTAGACAACAAATAGCCTTTGCTCCGAGTGTAGTATGTATTTTGTGTGGATTGGGTTTGGGGGTATGGTTAAAGGCTAACCCTAGTCTAGTAGGCTTAGGGTACTCAGGAACAGCCTCGGTCTCTGTCTTTGAGTCTTACTCACCTCACACTGGTGAATCTGTCACATGTTGTTTATCTATTATATAGAAACTAGCTGGATGTCTGCCCCGCCTTTTTGTGATATAGTTAAGTTTACCTCAGTACAGCTAGTCATTTCTCCCAGGTGTTATAACTTCAAATGAGTTCCAGAAAGTCCAAAAACCATCTGATAATTCCTACTCCACTTTTACTCAATTGTTTTTACTATGTGCTATATAAAGAATAGCTTGCATTTTTAAAATGTCAACGTAGGTTAAAGAAAGACATGCTGACTGGCCATTCCAGGCCAGACCACTTACTCCCGTCAACAATTTTAGCCACTAAATTAACACGCTGAATAATTACTTTCGCTCTGGCATCCATCCTACTTTTGTGAGAATTCTGTGTCCGACTGTGCCCATACAAGTCAGAGAGTAGCGGGTTGATCAGTCAGATGAGATCATGTGGCTGTCTAGCGGAATTCTGTTCATAGCCTACCTCACAGCCTAAAGCTAAACACAGGTGGAAGTGAGATCACCACCAACCACATGAAGCCGTCTCCGGAAGCGTACAATGTCGTACAGTTGGAATTTATTGTGACTCACACTCCTTTAAGTAATAAGACGTTCCAAGGACTATCATTCTATCGTTCAAGCTCTGTAGAATGTAAATCTCTTTGTATATTGAATGCCCATGATCATTCAAGTCCGTTTTTGTACGTTTTGAAACACGGAATCCGAAGTGTTGTGTATGCCAACTCTTTGCCACAAATGCAGACATTAATGGAACATTTTACACTTGTGAAAATGGACCTATATGGATAGGGATGTATTGAAATGTTTCTTACGGAAGAAATATGAAAAGCATGTGTATAAGCATGGCTGCCATTGAAAGGGTTTGCAAAATGTAATTATGGGAAAATTATTAGACCAAAGTTTAGGACACAACAGTTCACCTTACATAAGACTGAATCCAAACATTACACTATTGATTTTATGTACATTTGACATTTGCTGTCATTTTTGCCGCGTTTGTTGATAACAATATCAGAAAATACTCTGAATACATTCAGTAACATGATAAGAATGTTCCTGGAGAATGTGGGGTAGGTGCAACATAAGATTACAAGGGTTCGAGTGAGCGGACTAACTTGTGTATTTAAGTGGCCACACTCCTCTCCAAAGTGTGCACAGTTACTGAGTCAATTCAATGCACTTCAATGACTCAAAGAAGAGTTGTCAACTATAAAGTGCTTTTTTGAGCTCTCCTAGCTGTGCCGTTGAGGAACTAGAGCAAGTACAATTGTAGTTGTTCTGATTGGAAAACAACCCTGCATCCTCGCCATCAAACAATTACTGTTGTTTACACAATCCAAAAACATCCCATTATAAATCACAATCTGGGTCAGGTGGGCATCATTTGAAAGCTTGTTCTATTGCCAAGATAGACTAGATACGTTATAAAATACTATCTTACCGTGTAGGGCTTTCATAAGGCAATTCAGCGAAACAGACTGTAACTTTGGTGCGCATATGCTCTTGAATAAAAAGGGTTCATCGGTTGTCCCAATAGGAGACCCTTTGAAGAACCCTTTTGGTTCCAGGTAGAACCCTATTGGGTTCCATGTATAATCCTTTCCCCGGAGGGTTCTACATGGAACCCAAAATAGTTCTACATAGAACCAAAAAGGGTTCTACCTGGAACCAAAAAGGGTTCTCCTATGGGGACAGCCCAAAAAAACTTTTGGAACCTTTTTGTCTTTGAGTGTAGAAAGGAGTCGTGAGTGCATTCAGGTGTGTGTTCCGTCTTACATTTTCTTCACAATAGACAAACATAGGCTTATTCTGTTCAGAACAACACGGGGTATAACATCATGTCATCTTGTAACTGTACATCAAACATAGTGATCAAAAACATTGACACTGTATGTGACATGAGTTTTATGATTCTGGAAATGTGAAGTGCACATTTGGACTCACAGGTGTTTGGCTTGCTTGTATGACATCAAAACAGTATTCATTATAATCCTCAATGTCTCATCTTTCAAAATACACAGAGTCCTCTTAATTTAAAGCATTTCCCTTACTCAGACAACAAAACATCTGCAAAAGTTTCCACTAGCGGGAGAGATGGGGGAAGTTCAGAACGGCTGTCAGTCAAAACCCATACAGCGCTGTGAAGCTTAGAGCGAGTGCTCCGGTGTTATATATATTGCATGTTACTGTACAGCTACTTTGTTTCAATTTAGGAGCTTATTAGTGCCCAAATCTGCCATTTTCAATCCTGAGTGTGGTTGTAAAGGACTACATCACGTGATATGGTTTTAATCTAACATTAAATGACTCAGCACAATGGTAGGACAAAGGAAGGACAAGAGTTCAGCAGCAACATGCCCCTTAAGGACCACTATGTTGGGGAGATGTTATTGAAGTTGGATTATCACCTGCTCTCTCAGTTTGCATGATCACCATGTTATCGGTGCAGAATATTATTGCTCGGGGAATTTGTCTTGGAAACAATCTAGGAATGTCAGCTGGTCTGATTGTGTTGTATGATCTTTTAGAGGTCAGAGTTTTGCCATTTTTGGGGGCGAGGAGATACAACGTCGGTTTGGATTGTGAAGGGTAAATGTCAGATCTATTTACTGCACTGTGGAGCAATCATACACCCTGATGACAAACACATTTAAAAGTTGCTCCCAGATATATCAATCCAACCACTAAAGTGAGTAAAATAGTTCTACAACAGAAGGACAAAACGTTTATATGATCGATTTAGATTGATGTACTGTGTATTTGACATCCTCAAGAACCCATGCCTGCAGGTAGCCTAACTATCGATAAAGCTACAGACTACAGTACATGAATAAGTTAAGCACTTAAAGCATTTTGATGGGTGAGAAGCTACTTATGGCTGATGTAAAGCCCTCATACTACCCTTTTACTTAGAAACCATACTATAACAACATTGTAATTGCTGACAATGAAATTAACAAACAACAATTGAATCCTGCATTTAGGGAGTAAATCCAGGGCTGATAGTACCATTATAACTGTACAATCAAATCCTGATATGAGAAACAGCTTTGAATGTATTTGTCCCATACTGTCACTTTCATTCCGAATATCCATCCTCATTTGTGTGTTTATTTTTCTAAAAGGTGGCATCACTGGTTCAATCGGCACAATGCCCCTCGCATCCTTAAATGACCTAGTATTGCTGATCTCACATTGGTATGGTGGTAGTAGCAGTACGCTTTGAATCTCCCACATTACATAATAAGTTGTAGCCATTGAATTTTAGTCTGGACATAACTATGTAAATTACAATGAAACAGCCTTCAGATGCTATACTTAAGTGGGTAAGCTCATTTACATATAGTTCAGACTGTTCTTTTATGTGTAAGTCGAATATGTAATTGATCACCCACTTCCTGTTTCATTCATGAGGCGAGGGATGGAAGGAGGAAGGGGAGGTGAGGAAATATGCAGCCCACTGCTCCCTATAACGTCTTCTGCAAGGGGATTTGTCAAGGCAACAGAAAACCAATCAATCAATTAGTCAATACAGCTTAATCTTCCTAATTGGGTATTTGCTTTTAACACAAGGGAAAAATTGGTGACACTTTACTGTAGGTGTCCTTATGTATACATTCATAAAGCCTTTATAACAACTATATAACACATTATAGCATTTGTCATAAGCTGTTACAAGTAGTTTTAAATAGTTATGAGTAACGAATAAGATGTTATAAAACTAGGTATAATGGGCGTTATATGGTTGACTGTTCATCCTGTTGTCATATGCGCTCATGTCAATGTTAATAACTGCTATTATACAGTCTGCATGACAACTTATGTCATATGTTATTACATGCTACACAAGAGTCGACATACCAGATGATATTACAGGGTGTTATTTCATTTACCAACCTCTGTGCCACATTATTACATTGAATGGAATGATGGGCGTCATAACCATGTCATTTGCCGTTATAGAGTGTGCACAGACACCTTAAGTAACGCGACATTCATTTGAGGTCTTATAAAACAGTTATGAATGTGATTATACCACAGGATGAGTTGAGAGTATCACAACATTGTACCATTCAAAGGATTTTTAAAAACATGGGCAAATGGGAGCACAGATGTACTTAGGATTTTTTTATTTGGATGAGACAATAAACTGCTGAGTTGTACAAGTTGGACCACGTCCACATATAAAAAAGGACACATTATAATACCAACAACTTGCCCCCCCCCCCCCCCCCCCTCCAAAAAAATGAAACAGAAGCTAAAAAATGTTACAACAAAATCAAGGTTTCTGGGGCACAACAGGATTTGTGACAGCTGTGAAAAAAGGAAGATGAGCAGGCTATAATACAAATGACAGCTATATTATAAAGGAGATTGGTAATTAGTCAGGTTGCCAGCTAGCTAACTAAGTAGTTGATGGTGCAATTGCAACATGCAACAAGCTCTCTCCAGGAACAGAGTTGGAGAGCCATGCTTCTCACAATCCAAATATTTTCTGTAGCTAGCTAGCCGCAGACGTAGGGCCACGACATGAGAACAAGCAGCCCCACTGTGCCCCTATCTATGCATAGCTAGATAGTTAGCTAGTTAGCTTGCTAGCTACCGGAGGAATTTCAAATTATGAAGCAAATTTTGCAGCACATCACACGATACATTCTCTTTCAGTACACTTTAAACAATTACTTTTTAATGTCATCGTTTCTCATGTGTTGTTGTTCTGTTTTTAAGTCTTCCGATTTCAGTCTTCGTGTGGTTTTCCGGTAGACTAGGCGCTTTGTTGTCAATTGCTGCTTTTCACAGTTCAGAAAGTGCATTGACCATTTGTTCACAAAAATAAATAAAAAGGAAATGGGGAAAAAAGGAAATTGTACCACCATCTAACCCATCTAACCCATCTAACCATCTAACCATCTAACCATCTAAACATCTAACCCTACATACATACCACTATTCCCACCACACCTTTCCACTACAATTGCCCTAACAGATCATACACCAGGCCGTCGGCCTGGGAGGCTGAAACCCCTTCTCTGCTGCTGCTACTACCAATTCAATCTTCTGGGATTCCTTTTCCATCTGTGCGGTACAATTAATGACCATTGCAATAAACGCCAAGAAGCCAACTTTAATAAAGCGCAAACTGTTTGGGTCACTCTGTACTGGCCTACTACCTAATACTCTCAGGCTCCCTCACCCTTTACCCACAATCCTCTACTTTCCTCACTGCCTCAGCATATAACACTTTCTGCACTACCCTCACCCTGGAAACTTAAAAAAGGTCTCACTCGCACAGGACATTTCTAATCCCCAGCTACATGGCCACCCCCCACAATTGAAGCACTCCACTTTGTCTCATGTCCACCTGCACACTTCTCACACCTCGGAATCTCCCTCCTACATACTGCTGCATCATGACCATAAACTTGGCACCGAAACACTGTGGTGTGTTCAGAACAAAAGCTCTCATGGGATAACTTATATACCCTGGCATGACATTATCTGGAAAACACTCTGCATCTAAACAGACAGTCTCCTCAGTCTCGTGCTCGCCACTGAGTCTGTGTTGTGCCAAACGGTGTGCATCGCAGACACAGGGGATCCTCAACTTCAGTGGATCTACTTGAACACTCAGGGAGATCACTCCTTTAGGAAGAAAACACACAAACAATCAACACATGTCCACTTCTGGAAACTTTGACCGAATATACAGAACCCAACTCCTTCTTCACCCAACCTGATACTGTCACATTTCAGGTTTGACCTAAATGCAGACAGTGTCGTAGAAACAAAAGTTTATTTCTAATACAGGGGCAGGCAAACGACAGGTCAAGGCAGGCAGGGGTCAATAATCCATAGAGGGTGCAAAGGGTCCAGAATGACAGGCAGTCTCAGGGTCAGGGCAGGCAGGGGTCAATAATCCAGTTAGGTGGGGCAAGGTAGTGACCGGCAGGCCGGCTCAGGGTCAGGGCAGGCAGAACGGTCAAAACAGGGAAGGACTAGAAAACAAGAGCAAGAAACAGGCAGGAGCAGGGGAACAAATGCCGGTAGATTTCAAACAAAACGAACTGGCAACAGGAGACAAAGGGCTGTGAGACATGGATTATCTCTGGACACATGAATGGTGGGATGTATACGAAGGGTACGGGGCAACAGAAGATGAACAGCAGAGGGGCTAATGACTTAGGAGATGGGAAACGGGCTGGCCGCTGGACTGGGGGTGGAACCCGGGAGGACAGGCTGGCCGACAACCCAATGAGGGTGCAGAACGCCTTCCAAAACCAGGATGAGAACTGAGGACACCGGTCGGAGACCATGTCAACTGGCAGTCCATGGATCCGGAAGACGTGCTGCACCATGAGCTGGGCCATCTCTTTGGCAGAGGGTAGCTTGGGGAGAGGAATGAAGTGAGCGGCTTTGGAAAACCAGTCCACAACGGTCAGGATGGCGGTGTTGCCATCCGACGGGGGGGAGACCTGTGACAAAGTCCAGAGAGATGTGAGACCAGGGACAGTGAGGGACCGGCAGAGGTAGGCGGAGACCAGCCGGAACTTGCAGAGTAGTCTTGTTCTGTGCACAGACCGGGCAAACGGCGACAAATGTGGAGACATCAGTAACCATGGTAGGCCACCAAAAACGTTGTCACAGAAAAGCCAGGGTCCAACGGGAGCCCTTGCAGCAGGAAAGCCTGAAGGATGGCCTCAGGTTCCAAGGTAGTTGTTGTGGGGCTATAGCAATAAAAATACAATAACAGCAACTGTAAGTGCTGTTATTGTGAAGTGGAAACATTTAGGAGCAACAACGGCTCAGCCGTGAAGTGGTAGACCACACAAGCTCACAGAACGGGACCGCCGAGTACTGAAGCGCGTAACGCATAAACATCATCTGTCCTTGTTTGCAACACTACCGAATTCCAAACTGTTCGTCAGGAGCTTCACGAAATGGGTTTCCATGGCCGAGCAGCCACACACAAGCCTAAGATCACCATGCGCAATGCCAAGCGTCAGCGGGAGTGGAGTAAAATTTGCCGCCATTTGACTCTGGGGCAGTGGAAACATGTTCTCTGGAGTAATGAATCACGCTTCACCATCTGGCTATCTGACGGACGAATCTGGGTTTGGCGGATGCCAGGTGAACTCTACCTGCCCCAACGCATAGTGCCAAATGTAAAGTTTGGTGGAGGTGGAATAATGGTCTATGGCTGTTATTCATGGTTCAGGCTAGGCCCCTTAGTTCCAGTGAAGGCAAATCTTAACACTACAGCGTATAACGACATTCTAGATGATTCTGTGGTAACAGTTAGGGGAAGGCCCTTTCCTGTTTCAGCATGACAATGCCCTCATGCACAAAGCGAGGTCCATACAGAAATGGTTTGTTGAGATCAGTGTGGAAGAACTTGACTGGCTTGCACAGAGCCCTGACCTCAACCCCATCTAACACCTTTGGGATGAGTTGGAACACTGACTGCGAGCCAGGCTTAGTCACTCAACATCAGTGCCCAACCTCACTAATGCTCTTGTGGCTGAATGGAAGCAAGTCCCTGCAGCAATGTTCCAACATCTAGTGGAAAGCCGTCCCATAAGAGTGGGGACCATCTCCATTATAATGCTAGGATAGGGAGCAGCCCCCTATCCACATCGACGGGACAGTAGTGGAGAAGGTGGAAAGTTAAGTCCCTCGGCGTACACATCACGGACAAACTGAAATGGTCCAACCAGACATCAGACATTGTGGTGAAGAACGCGCAAATCTATCAGGAAAGTCTAAATGGAATCCTTGGGATGTCCTAAATCTGACGTCACCCCATTGACATATACATTTTAAACGGTTACGGTAAGGGTTAAGGTTAAGGTTAGGTTAGAGGTAAGGGTAGGGGTTAAGGTTAGGGTTTAGGGTAGGGATGTCCCAAGGATACTTGATATCACTAACCCTAATCTAGCCACAGCACATAACATGGTTAATAGCTAATGACATTAATTAGATTGTGTAAAATAATGTGTATTAAGATGAAAACGTTATTGCGTTTAAATTGTGAAAGAGGATGTTAACGTGCAATGTGCTACAGAGTATGTTTTTTTATTTCCACCAGTAGCTAGTGAAGTTAACTATCTAGTGCGTACAGATTGCTAGATAGTAAGCTATCTAAGCCATCGGAGGGTCAACGAAATGTTGCAGTTGCAACATCAACTGATTAGCTGGCTAGATACCTGCCTAACTAGCCATTGTTACTGTAGCCTGCACATCTTCCATTTTATCGCACCTGTCACAAATCCTGGTGTGCTCCAGCAACCTTGATGTTGTAAAATTCTATGTGCTTCCGTTTTATTAGAACAATCTTGTGTTTTGGCAAGTTGTTGGTATTATGTTTCTTTTTTTTATTTCTATATATAACAAAAATGTATAATCCTAAATACATCTGTGCTCCCATTTGCCATAGTTTCTTGGAGGTCCTTTGAATGGTAACGCTTGGTGATTGTCAATTTATCCTGTGGAGCAGCCACATGCATAACTGTTTTACAACACCTCGAATGAAGCTCACTTTACTTAAGGTGTCTGTGAACACTCTATAACGGCATACGACACGGTTATGACGCCCATCATTCCATTCAATGTAACAATGTGACACAGAGGTTAGTAAATGACATAACACCCTGTAATATCATCTGGTATGTAGACTCTTATGAAGTATGTAATAACATATGACAGAAGTGGTTATGCAGTTGTTATTAACAGTTGACATTAGAGCATATGACAACAGGATGAAGTATAATCTCGGTAGACACTAGTTCCTAGGCTACGTGATGCAAGATCATTTAAAACACGCAATCACAGATTTGTTAAATCCTCCCATCATTCACCGTTTTATATATTGATTACATGGCTCATTGAATTCTGGGAATTGGTCATGTACAATGCCCCAAAAACGTCCTGGCAGCCTCACGAACCTGTTTCCATTTCTCAGCTGTGATTCCCTGAGGGAGACCACAGACTTGGTTAAATGGTGATGAAGTGAATTAAAGTAAGTCTAAATGTATTTTGGGGGCTTTGCGTGCAGTTCAGAGAAGGTCTAAATTGAGTTTGAACTTAGCACCGTGCCACATGTTTCCAAAAACACCTCTGGCAATATTTCTACTCCTCTTATCATACTTGTTGATAACACACAAACGTCTGATAAAAACTGATAGTGATAGTCATTAAGGTTTTATAAATTAATTTAAAGGGGAATTAGAAGATTGTCATTTTGTGTTAGGGTTTTAGAGATATGGCTCAGCCGACACTCAACCTTTCGATTAGCCCTTTTTCATTAGTTACTTTAACCCCTAACCCGTTCCACAAAGTAAATAATAAACTGGGTGGTTCGAGCCCTGAATGCTGATTGGCTGACAGCCGTGGTATATCAGACCGTATATAAAACATTTATTTTTACTGCTCTAATTACGTTGGTAACCAGTTTATACTAGCAATAAGGCACCTTTGGGGTTTGTGGTACACTACATGACCAAAAGTATGTGGACACATGCTCGTCGAACATTTCATTCCAAAATAATGGGCATTAAACAGAGTTGGTCCCCACATTGCTGCTACATTAGCCTCCACTCTTCTGGGAAGGCTTTCCACTAGATGTTTGAACATTGCAGCAGGGACTTGATTCCATTCAGTCACAAGAGCATTAGTGAGGTTGGTTACTGATGTTGGGCGATTAGGCCTGGCTTGCAGTCGGCATTCCAATTCATCCCAAAGGTGTTTGATGGGGTTGAGGTCAGGACTCTATGCAGGCCAGTCAAGTTATTCCACACCGATCTCAACAAAAACCATTTCTGTATGGACCTTGCTTTGTGCACGGTGGCATTTTCATGGTGTAACAGGAAAGCGGCTTCCCAAACTGTTTCCACAGCGTAAAGATTTCCCTTCACTGGAACTAAGGGGCCTGACCAGAACCACTATGCCTAGGGGCAGGTAGCGTTCTCCTGGAATCCGCCAATCCCAGATTTGTCGGTCAGACAGCCAGATGGTGAAGCTTGATATACCACTCCAGCCAGCGCTTTGCATTGCGCATGGTGATTCTTAGGCTTGTGTGCGGCTGCTCGGCCACAGAAATTTGATGAACTGACTTGTTGAAAGTCACGGAGCTCTTCAGTAAGGCCATTCTACTGTCAATGTTTGTATATGGAGAATGCATGGCTGTGTGCAAGATTTTATACACTGGTGTGGCTGAAATAGCCCAATCCCCTAATTTGATGGGTTGTCCACATACTTTTGTATATATAGTATGTATTGCCAATATACCATGGCTAAGGGGTATACCCAGGCACTCCACATTGCGTCGTGCATAAGAACAGCCCTTAGCCATGATATATTGGCCATATACCACACCCCCTCGAGCCTTATTGCTTAAATATAAGATGAATACTTTACCATTTGTCACTAGTTATATTTCAGGGTTCTGGGGGGATGCGCAGTACAGTGGATCTTACAGTGCAAAATACTCTGGGAAGAGTGGTTGATATGACTGTGCATTAGTATTGATGGATTAGTGATGTGCGTCCCGATTCTCCACACTCCTCCCAAAGTGTGCACTTCCTGTCATGGACTTAAAAGCATTGGAGTGGTGTAAACGTAGACTGGCGGGAGTTTCTGGTGTGTGTGAAGTGCACACTTTGGGAGAAGGGTGGAGAATGGGGACAGAACCTGTGTCCCTCTACTGGAGCCTCCCTCTCTCTCTCTGTGAGCCTGTGGGTGCTGCCTGTAGCCCAGGTTTGGCAGCCAGTGCAGCTCGCTCATCACATCCTGACCTTGTTTGTTACTTCACTTAAGACACTCCCCTGAGTTTTCGCTGAGTCAGTCTGGAAGCCACAGCATCTATTTCTATCTAAACATCCCCTCCTCCATCCTCCATCCTTCCCCCCTCCATTATGAGCCATAAAAAAAGACAGCTCGCTTCCATTTTCTCCCTTGGCCCCCTCAAAGCATCAGAATGACGGTTGATAAAGGAACATGGACAATCCATGCTTTTTATAGCCCTGGAAGTGGAAAAGCGAACATGGATTGACAAAAGATGGACATGAAGTGGATGAGGGTTGACGTGTGTATACATCAGGGCTCTTTATTTCATCTCTCTCCTCTCCATGCCCTCTACTTCTCCTGCCACCACTCAACCCCCCAAGTCTAACCCTAACCCCTGTGTACTGCATTGGGACATTAGTTAATGTTGTTACCAGGCCCAAAAGACATGGGCAGTAACGGCGGACAGGGGGCGTCTCTCTCTCTCTCTACAATGGCTTCTTCCTCTCCCAGTACAGATGGACTAAGGGTTGGGCAAGGTGCTCATGGCATTTGTATTCACCCCGACACCTGAGGTCACCCAGGCTTATGTAATTCTCCCTGACAGGGAGTTGTGTGTCGTGGATGCAGAAGGATGGCGTTGGGGGTGGGAGGACGTATGAAATGGGCGACCCCTGGTAGGGTCACAACGGATGTTTGATCCCCTGTGCTGGGAGCAATGAGATTTTTTTGTAGGTAACAGATGCTGTTTAACCTGCATCATGTGTGTTAGCTAGCTACAGACTCTCTCCTCTCTTCCCCTCCCCCCTTTTCCAATTTCTCTCCCTCCCTCTTTCTATCTCCCTCTCCTTCTCTCTCCCTGGATCTCTCCCTCCCTCTTCCTCCCATCCCCCACTCTCTCTCTCTCTCTCTCTCTCTCTCTCTCTCTCTCCTCTGTCCCCTCCCCCACAGCCGCTCTCTCTTTTCTCTTGACCCTTTCTCTCGATCTCTCTCTCACATTCTGCCTCACTCTATATTTCTCATCCCATCTCCTCTGCTCCTCATCCTCCTCATCCACACTCACCATAGCTCCATCTTTGCCGCAGGGCTTTAGCTGTCAAAGTGCAGTCAGTCAAATTAATCCAATTAATATGCACATAAACACACTCATATACACATATGTGTACATATTTGCACAAATAGGTTTATAAGCTGTATGACCAAACATCTGCACATACATGGGCCCTATCAATCCATCCATCCTCCCAGCAGCCCGTTTGTTATAGCATCAGCAGCAGGGATCGCAGCAGTATGCATCCTTCCTCTGTGGTTGAACTGATACACTCACTGCCTGTTTGGTAGCTGTCCGGATGCTACTCACATTATTCCTGGTGGATCCTATGCTGTCCGCAGGCTACCAGGCGATCACGGATGATGGTTGCTGCAATATCTCCCATAAAAGTCTCAGTTGTTGTTTTTTGAGCTGCTAAATATGATTTACTCAACATGATCGTTTTGCGAGCCTTCAGTTTCAAATGGTTTTCAAGAACGTTGCAAGAATATAATTCTGCATTTCAAATGTGCTTGGGCTGTTTTCTAGGGTGTGTGTTTTTAGGAGATAATCAATACTTGTGTGTTTATGCATTCTCAGAGATCCAGACTGGAGTTTTGTGAATAACACTTCAGACAAATACACATCCACATAAATACACACGTACAATGCTACACATACACACGTACATACACATCAAAGGTACACACACAGTGCCTTGCGAAAGTATTCGGCCCCCTTGAACTTTGCGACCTTTTGCCACATTTCAGGATTCAAACATAAAGATATAAAACTGTATTTTTTTGTGAAGAATCAACAACAAGTGGGACACAATCATGAAGTGGAACGACATTTATTGGATATTTCAAACTTTTTTAACAAATCAAAAACTGAAAAATTGGGCGTGCAAAATTATTCAGCCCCTTTACTTTCAGTGCAGCAAACTCTCTCCAGAAGTTCAGTGAGGATCTCTGAATGATCCAATGTTGACCTAAATGACTAATGATGATAAATACAATCCACCTGTGTGTAATCAAGTCTCCGTATAAATGCACCTTCACTGTGATAGTCTCAGAGGTCCGTTAAAAGTGCAGAGAGCATCATGAAGAACAAGGAACACACCAGGCAGGTCCGAGATACTGTTGTGAAGAAGTTTAAAGCCGGATTTGGATACAAAAAGATTTCCCAAGCTTTAAACATCCCAAGGAGCACTGTGCAAGCGATAATATTGAAATGGAAGGAGTATCAGACCACTGCAAATCTACCAAGACCTGGCCGTCCCTCTAAACTTTCAGCTCATACAAGGAGAAGACTGATCAGAGATGCAGCCAAGAGGCCCATGATCACTCTGTCACTCTGGATGAACTGCAGAGATCTACAGCTGAGGTGGGAGACTCTGTCCATAGGACAACAATCAGTCGTATATTGCACAAATCTGGCCTTTATGGAAGAGTGGCAAGAAGAAAGCCATTTCTTAAAGATATCCATAAAAAGTGTTGTTTAAAGTTTGCCACAAGCCACCTGGGAGACACACCAAACATGTGGAAGAAGGTGCTCTGGTCAGATGAAACCAAAATGGAACTTTTTGGCAACAATGCAAAACGTTATGTTTGGCGTAAAAGCAACACAGCTCATCACCCTGAACACACCATCCCCACTGTCAAACATGGTGGTGGCAGCATCATGGTTTGGGCCTGCTTTTCTTCAGCAGGGACAGGGAAGATGGTTAAATTGATGGGAAGATGGATGGAGCCAAATACAGGACCATTCTGGAAGAAAACCTGATGGAGTCTGCAAAAGACCTGAGACTGGGACGGAGATTTGTCTTCCAACAAGACAATGATCCAAAACATAAAGCAAAATCTACAATGGAATGGTTCAAAAATAAACATATCCAGGTGTTAGAATGGCCAAGTCAAAGTCCAGACCTGAATCCAATCGAGAATCTGTGGAAAGAACTGAAAACTGCTGTTCATAAATGCTCTCCATCCAACCTCACTGAGCTCGAGCTGTTTTGCAAGGAGGAATGGGAAAAAATGTCAGTCTCTCGATGTGCAAAACTGATAGAGACATACCCCAAGCGACTTACAGCTGTAATCGCAGCAAAAGGTGGCGCTACAAAGTATTAACTTAAGGGGGCTGAAAAATTTGGCACGCCCAATTTTTCAGTTTTTGATTTGTTAAAAAAGTTTGAAATATCCAATAAATGTCGTTCCACTTCATGATTGTGTCCCACTTGTTGTTGATTCTTCACAAAAAAATACAGTTTTATATCTTTATGTTTGAAGCCTGAAATGTGGCAAAAGGTCGCAAAGTTCAAGGGGGCCGAATACTTTCGCAAGGCACTGTATACACACATACATAATACTCACATTCTATGCATCCATACTCTCTTCCCCCATCCATCCACTCATCCACTCATCCACCCACTCATCCATCCACATATCCATCCATATATCCATCCTCTCATCCATCCACTCATCCATCCATCCACTCATCCATCCACTCATCCATCCACTCACAAAAGCAAAGCAGAGAGTGATATTGCATGTTATATTATATGTAGACATTTTTACTGCAGGGCCAAAATGTCATAGCTTCGTGTGATCCCATGGACAACGGCATTGTAACTTCTCTTCTCCTCCACCAATAAAACAATATCCGTAGAGGGAAGCTCCCCTGCCACTAGATCCAAAACAGCTGGTTAGGCTGTCAACGGCTTGATGAATAAGCGATAAATTCAATATTTGCCTATGTAATGGCGAGTGAGATGGTGTACATTTTTCAGCGTTTACATTCGACCAAAATGTGTAGTGGTGTTCTAATCGGGGATCATTTATTACACAAGACGTATTGGAGGTAATTAATTGTACTGTTTAAAATGTTTTAGTATACATTTTAGATGATTTGCCTTTATGTATCACTCCATAAGGGTAACATTGCCTGTAGTACAACATACTGTACAGTGCATAGTCGTTTCTCTGGTGTGAGGGATAGGCCTATTGAAGGATTACTACATCTCCATTGAAGGCTAGCTTTTTCTTTTCTACACGACATCCAGTGATACAACATTCATATTCATTCTTCCTGCCTCGCATTGTATCTCCATGAATATAATGAATGAACTACTTGAAAAGGCGTGTTACAGTCTGCGATACAGATAACCCCCACGGCTAGCTTTGTGGTCGCTAAAAGTTTCATTGTGTCACGAGTCGCTGGTATGCATCTGGACGCGGCTGGCTATTTAAAGGGGGTGAGGGGGACACAGACAGGGCTTCCTCATGTGGGTTACCCAGTTGAAATGCGATTGTGTACGTCGTTGGATCACACGCAGAGTACACACACTTTTAACTAGGGCGACTTTATAGATCCATAAACAGTTTAGAACCGTGTACTGTTCTATATTCTATAGCCAGACTAACTGAGACTCACATGGCAGGTGTATTAGGCCTGCCCTACATTTTTTATTTATTTATTTATTTTACCTTTATTTAACCAGGTAGGCAAGTTGAGAACAAGTTCTCATTTACAATTGCGACCTGGCCAAGATAAAGCAAAGCAGTTCGACAGATACAACGACACAGAGTTACACATGGAGTAAAACAAACATACAGTCAATAATACAGTAGAAACAAGTCTATATACAATGTGAGCAAATGAGGTGAGAAGGGAGGTAAAGGCAAAAAAGGCCATGATGGCAAAGTAAATACAATATAGCAAGTAAAACACTGGAATGGTAGTTTTGCAATGGAAGAATGTGCAAAGTAGAAATAAAAATAATAGGGTGCAAAGGAGCAAAATAAATAAATTAATTCAAATTAAATACAGTTGGGAAAGAGGTAGTTGCTCATTGCTCAGAGCGACAGCATTTCTATGTGGTGCCCTCAAGAGGCCTGCTATGTACTGCTCTGAACACTATGAGGTTGCATTCACACCTAGCAATGAATGTGTTTTTGAATGTTCTGGTAAATCTGAAGGGAGGGCAGTGGTGGAAGTACTGTGCATCCATTACATTGCTATCAAATCCTTTCTGCTGCCTGTTGTAACTCAGAATAATGTGTACAGTGAAGATGAGGTTGTCTGGGGTTAGCTTCAGCTAAAGGGTCTACATTAGTTATAGGCCCTACTTAACATTAGATTAAATATGATTTGGTTCAAGCCCTGATTAGCCAGTCTAGGCATTTAGCCTGTCCAGTGTAACCTGAATCCTAGCGTGATGGTTTGTTTAGTCCAGCTGTTACAACAATCCATTGCCACAAGCAAGTGAGCGGTACACTTCTGTGGATCGTTCTGGAACCCCATCTGATTCCACCAACCATGTCTAACCGTATTCAACCATATCTTACCTCACAGCATCTTTTGATGTCTATTCTCTGCTAAATAATTAGCATTTAATTTCCTCAAAAACCCTTCAAACAAACCAGTGTCTATGTTGTACCATTGTTGTCCATGTGAATTTTAATACTAGATTGATCAATCTAGTACCAGCTGTAACACAATCTAAAGATATGAATTCTTTATATAGATCCTGTTGCTGATGTTACTGCAGCAAAACCTCTCTCAAACCTTATCTCTGCAGCCCAGACATGTTATGCACTATTGTAGTCACATTCCGTCAGTTGAATTCCATCTTAACTCCATTCCATTAAACATAGTCTGAGCAGATTTACCTGCTCATATATGCAACTATTCATACCATACCTACCTACGTGCTCTCTCTCCTCACGAATATCTGTTGTCGTGGAATGTTTTGCCCCTTGGCCACTTATCATGAGTATGCGCATACCTCTCATATGGAAGATATGAGCTGTGAACTAGCTTATCTGCCCATTGGCAAGCAAGGGCTAGAGAGGCTGCCATTCCCCCCGTCGGGTGAAACCGGATGCAGGTGGAGTGCTGGGAGAGCCTGGGAGGAGTAAAGGAAGAAAACAGCCAAATATAGCTACATTGAGTAGACAACACACACACAAACGTGGAAATGTAAAAATACTGACCAGTTCGAGATGAGATAGCTGTAGCCTAGCCGACATAGCTGCAGCTTGTGATGAGGATCCCCTCAGAAGCATCTGGCAACAGAGCTAGCGACGAGTTAGCATTAGCCCTGCTGCTCGTTTCACTACACATTTGAATACACATTTCACTACACATTTGAATACACATTTCACTACACATTTGAATACACATTTCACTACACATTTTAATACACATTTCACTACACATTTTAATACACATTTCACTACACATTTTAATACACATTTCACTACACCTTTTAATACACATTTCACTACACCTTTTAATACACATTTTAATACACAAGTTGGGGGCTTCCTGTCTTACTTTAGGTCGGCGCCAAGAGTATTGATTGCAGATTATATCTACCTTGTAGTGACACCAGTGGGTGAATGAGGTACATATGCTACTCACATCGTAACATAATACTTCTGCATAACATTTGCCATATTTAATTAATAATTGTTACGGGGTCAAAGAGAGGTGCTGCCTGACCTCGAGTCATGGAGGGCTGCTGGTTTTCCTTCTTGCTTTTTTAAATCAGTGGCAGATTTAGACCTCTGTTACTAGGTGTGTGGACTCTCCGGGAAATCAGTGACATTAACTGATCAATTAGGGGCAAGGGCGAAATGGAAAACCTGCAGCACTGCTGTCCTAGAGGACTGTTCTACACCCCTGGGTGAAAAGCATGATTGGTATCCTTCTCTTTTCTTGGCTAAACACATAGTTCCAATCCAGCATGTATGGTCACACACATACGCAAACAATGCACAGTGTTGTAGGGTGATCGCTAGCAAACAAATGAAGCTATTCAAGCACAGCTATTTATGGCTGTATTGATTTAGCAGGGGTCTGTGTTAGTGTGTAGGTAAGATGCTAATGTGATAAGAGATGGTGAAAAGACTCCAAGTTGTAATACAACACTGACATTGTGGAATATGAGAAGATATTGCCTCTCTGAAGAGGTCAGGTATCTTGGACATTCTGAATATCTTTGTTGTTACCTGACTCCTTTACAATCAAAGCTACTTGTCATATAATCATATAAACAAGTCCGGAAATATATATTTCTCACTTAATCTCTGTCACATATCAGGATTAAGGTGCCTTTATCCATTTATGTGTGTTTGCCTTTTCAAATAAAGCCATCATGCTTTTGTGTGATGCTGCAAGTGTGTTAGCGTTTGCATATTTGTGTGGCTTACCATATACATATTTGTGTGGCTTACCATATACATATTTGTGTGGCTTACCATATACATATTTGTGTGGCTTACCATATACATATTTGTGTGGCTTACCATATACATATTTGTGTGGCTTACCATATACATATTTGTGTGGCTTACCATATACATATTTGTGTGGCTTACCATATAGTGCATTCGGAAACTATTCAGACCCCTTCCTTTTTTCCACGTTTTGTTTTGTTACAGCCTTATTCTAAATTTGACTAAATAAACATTTTCCTCGTCAATCTACACACAATAACCCATAGTGACAAAGTAAAAACAGGTTTTTAGAAATTGTGGTCGCTAAAATAAAAAAACAGAAATACCTTATTTACATAAGTATTCAGACCCTTTGCTATGAGACTCGGAATTGAGCTCTTGTGCATCCTGTTTCCATTGATCATGCTTGAGATGTTCTACAACTTGATTAGAGTCCACCTGTGGTAAATTCAATTGAGTGGACATGATTTGGTAAGGCACACACCTGTCTATATAAGGTCTTACAGTTGACAGTACATGTCAGAGCAAAAACCAAGCCATGAGGTTGAAGAAATTGTCCGTACAGCTCTGAGACAGGATTGTGTCGAGGCACAGATCTGGGGAAGGGTACCAAAACATTTATGCAGCATTGAAGGACCCCAAGAACACAGTGGTCTCATTCTAAAATTGAAGAAGTTCGGAACCACCAAGACTCTTTCTAGAGCTGACCAAACAGAGAAATCGGGGGAGAAGAGCCTTGGTCAGGGAGGTGACCAAGTACCCAATGGTCACTCTGACAGAGCTCTAGAGTTGCTCTGTGGAGATGGGAGAACCTTCCAGAAGGACAACCATCTCTGCAGCACTCCACCAATCAAGTTTTTCTAGTAGAGTGGCCAGAAGGAAGCCACTCCTAAGTAAAAGGAACATGTCAGCCCACTTGGTGTTTGCCAAAAGGCACCTAAAGGACTCTCAGACCATGAGAAACAAGATTATTTAGTCTGATGAAACCAAGACGATTGAACTCTTTGACCTGAATGCCAAGCGTTACGTATGGAGGAAACCTGGCACCATCCATACGGGGTGAAGCCTGGTGGTGGCAGCATCATGCTGTGGGGATGTTTTTCGGCGGCAAGGACTGGGAGACTAGTCAGGATCGAGGGAAAGATGAATGGAGCAAAGTACAGAGAGATCCTTGATGATAACCTGCTCCAGACCACACAGGACCTCAGACTGGGGCAAAGGTTCACCTTCCAACAGGACAACGATCCTAAGCACACAGCCAAGACAATGCAGGAGTGGCTTCGTGACGAGACTCCGAATGTCCTTGAGGGGCCCAGCCAGAGCCCGGATTTGAACCCAGCTCTAAAGAGACCTGAAAATGCCTTTGAAGCCCATCCAACCTGTCAGAGCATGAGAGGATCTGCAGAGAAGAATGGGAGAAACTCCCCAAATACAGGTGTGCCAAGCTTGTAGTGTCATACCCAAGAAGACTCGAAGCTGTAATCGCTGCCAAAGGTGCTTCAATAAAGTAGTGAGTAAAGCGTCTGAATACTTATGTAAATGTGATGTTTCAGTTTTTTGCAAAAATGTGTAACATTTCAAGAAAACTGTTTTTTTTCTTTGACATTATGGGGTATTGTGTGTAGATTGATGAGTTTAAAAACATTCACCTTTTGTGCAATACGTAGGTGTAGGCTATATGCTTAGGATTTAACACACATTGATACCTCTTACAACATCATGATCTATATAAAATAAGCCCAGCTAAGATTGTGTGCATCTGTGCAGTGTAACAGTCAGGCAGCCATGAAGATGGTGGGCTGGGCAATATGCAGCAGAAGCTGCTCCATCATTCCATGAATAATACATAGAAAATGGACAGAATATTTCAGCTCTGGGAAGGAGGAAATCTGAGCAGTTGATCGTGAACAAACCATTGGGGGATCCCTGAAAGAAATGGTCGAGTTTTTGGTAGTTTCAACATGGATTATAATGTTAAATCTGCATCAGCTATCTTAATTGGAAATGATCTAGGAATAGGCCACTATCTCTTATCAAATGAATTATTTAATTGCAACACTGCAGTTATATCGCAAGCATAGTATATTACTATGTCTGCTATATGGTTTTTACTTGCTACTTTACAAGTATAAAAACATCTACCGCATTATCCAGATTGGTGGTATCTGTAGTCCTATTATAATCAATACTTTGATTGACTGTATGTTGAAACCATACCCTTTCACAATGAAAGCTTGGAGGACGACACAATGCACGTATGACCACAGCCACGACTGCACACAATCAGTCATGTTCATATCTAACTCCAACATGCTCCAGTCCAAGGCCTTCTGAATGAAACGGACCAGACGGATGAACCACAGTTCCAGATCTGTAGCCTTTGATAAAAACCAAGGGGAACCTAAACTGATTCAGGCGAGTCTGTCAGAAGCGCGGTTCTCTGTGGAAGCCTGACGGTTGTTTATTCTGATTGAACATTCTATATGTCTTTCTCTTCGATGATCATATGGAGATGTGAAACCAATTACTCATTAACCCAAATTTGAGTAACATCTCATTCAATCAAATAACCGCAGCAATTTTTTTCTGCATCGCAATGGCCATTTAAATTGAGACGGTACTAAAAGCTTCAGAAAATAATTGCGAGAAATTGATACGAATATGGTAGGTCATTGATATTGCCTGTGTGAATGTTAGCACAAATGTGAGTCACCGCTCATTAGCCTGAAAGCTACTGTGAAACTCAACACATTACAGTCTCTATTATGTGCTTAAATGGAGCAAAAAATGTACAAAAGGTCCATTTGTCATTGAATGTTTTTCAGAAAAGTATTTAAATGACAAAAAATCTATACAATGGGGTGAGAGAAAAAACAAAACAAAAAGTGGCTAAATGGCGCTGTGTCCTCCAATAACTGCAGCGTGTATCAATATCAAAGCTCCGTGCACTGAAGTTATATTAATCTTTTGTCACACACTCCATATACACTAGCATCACATTACATTGGACAGTGAGTGATCCAACCAGGAACCGTCTCTCATCATACCATACAAGGCAGAGTGGGGGACTCTCATCCGAGGGCACAGAGGGCAGGAACATGAACTGCACATCCTCGATGCGGAGCTAGCTAGTTAGAAGTGGGCACTGGAGGGAAATGTTTTAAATCCTAACCAAGGCAAAGCCAGCCCCAACCGCTGGAGACATAGTTAACTGTCCGTTAGTTAAAAACCTAGCAACTTGACTAGGCCTCCCAACGCATCCAGCCTCTTCCTTGGAGCTATTTTCCCCTCCCGTATGCCCTTATGAAAAAACATTGTCTCCCTGACACACTTGTCTGCTGCTGTATCTTTTGGCATGAGATGCGATTTAGATGACTTAACTCTCCTGTATTCTTCTGGCCAAAAGGCAAACAGGAAGCAATGAAGAGTGAAGGGAATATGTTGACTAGAGTGTGCCCAAGTAGATGGCTGCCATTTTGTACATTTCTCTGTTTGCCAACAGTTATAGATAGGTGTCCAGCTGTGTTTATGACTAAGCTGTTCAGCAATGACTGTTCTTGTAGTGTGGACTTAGTAGACAACATTGTAGAGGTCTTGTCGATTTGTTGTTTTTCTCCAGGTGAAATGGATTTGTCAACCTCTCTCCCCCTCACAATGTGATTCAACATGACTGCCATTAGGTCACAAAACACTCTAGGGGCTCGATTTAATCTGTATTGTTGAGGTTTAGCGTTACAGCGCGATTGAAATGTAAAGGTAATTTCAGATTGAGACGACATATGTAGCATTTTCTGTGAATGCAGTCCTAGCTAACGCGGGAACATTGCCTTTAAATGTCTATCGTGCTATAGTGCAGCTCTTCAGCGCTACGGATTAAATAGAGCCCTAGATCTAACTGTTGTTTGTCTGTTAATTGAACATGAATACTATGCCCTTCTCTGACGCAAATAGGAAAAATACCCATCAAGCTATTGCCTAAACAGTTCATCAATTTGACCATACAGCATACACATGGGGTGATCTATCCCTATCTATTGCCTGGTGTCACCTTTTTCGTTGGGTGTATAATTTGTAGTGCCCATAATACTGTATCAGCAACAGAATGAGCTGTGTGCTGCCCTATGGCAGACGGCCCACGCTCCACTTTGCCAACACTGCACACCTCAGGCCCTCTCCATGGGCCTCTGGCAATTCATCAACGCTTAGCGCGACAAGAAGCCGAGGACACATCTTTATTATTTTAGCGCAAATGTAAGGTGTTCCATCAATTCTCCTGCCATTTTCAACAGCTTCGTATACAGCTTCTTCTCTTTCTCACTGTCTCTTAGTCCTTGACCCCTTTGAGGTCGGTTCACACAGCTCGCATCACTCTAAGTCGAAGAGGATTTATGTAAGGGTTTGTGTTATTTAAATATATATCATTTATAATTTAACCTTTATTTAACTAAGAAAGTCAGTTAAGAACAAATTCTTATTTACAATGACGGCCTACCCCGGCCAAACCCCGATGACGCCCTATGGGACTCCCAATCACGGCCGGATGTGATACAGCCTGGATTCGAACCAGGTACTTAGACCGCTGCACAACTCTGGAGCCCCTGAGAGTCACTCCCTTCATATCATGAACTGTTTGAAGTGACAGCGCTAATATAATACATATTTCAAAGCCTTTTTTTGTGGCTTTATCTAAAATGGTTGCCATGCATGTCACCAAGCAGTATGGATACAAGGGTTTTCCTTTTTATTCTCTACCCCTTACCCCCTTCCATCCTTACTCCTTACCCTTCCATTCTTACTCCTTACCCTTCCATCCTTACTCATTACCCTTCCAACAGTTAGGAGAGATCTATAGCCAAGTGTGGTACTGTGTTATCTGCGGTTTGCACAGGTCACAAATACGCAATCAGCAATAAATAGCAATATGCCAGTGCAGTGCATGGGGGACTGATTTTGTGTTTCACCTCTTCTGTTTCAGGCTAAGGACAGCGATGATGATGAAGAAGTTGTCCAGGTTGACCGGGATCACTTCATGGATGAGTTCTTCGAACAGGTCAGTGCAACAAAACAACTGTAATACATGCCATTGAATGGTATAAGAAATATCCTAATGACCATTATTACAAACTTAACCTGGTAGTTCCTGTATCCACACATCTACGGGTCATGTTTAATAAAAGGGGGCAAAGGGCTAATTAAGGTCTATGCATAGTGTCATAATTGCTGATTAACTGGTAGTAAATGCCTTATAAGTGCCATGTATCTCAAGTTAAGGTGTTACTGTTTAATGTGTTCCCCATTTAATAGTGTTTCCAAGTGCAGTACATATTAACGCCATATCATTAAGGGTGAAATCAGGCCACATAATGTAACAACAAGAAAAGAAAATAGGCCTACTGGCTACATTATCCCCAGGTCATGTTCACTTCAGCTTCATCTTTCGAAATTGAAAGTGATTAAGAATCATTTCTTTCAACATTCATCCTATGCAACCAGGAACATGCTTTGAGAGGAAAAGGAGGAGGGGCAGGATATGCAAGTAGAGCAACATTATGCTTGGTGTGTTCAAACACAAGAAATGAGAATGACTTGAATACTAATTGATGATCCAATGGCGGGGGAAAGCTAATTAAAGACCAAGGTGTGGAGGATGTAACAGCTTTTATTTCCCTCCCCCTGGGTTTCATGTGATTTATTTAGGCTAATATGCCAAAATTGGGTGACCTTACTCTTCTTCCTACCATAATAAGACTGCAGTGAATCAATCAACTCTATCAGTGGTATATTTTATATGTTGGAGATGCTGCCAGAACTCTTTATCGCTGAGTGTTAAGTCTTAACGAAGACATTAACACCCTGGATGTCTGACAATATGGCTACAGAGTGCCCCAGCATTTATGGGAGTACAGACAATCTGTGGCTTAAAATGTCCAGTAGTTGATTTTGTTTTGTGCAAGACGCCCAGAACGCGGCCTCCATTTTTTTATACAGAGGAATTGTTTTCTCTCTTTGAAAAGGCTGTTAAAGCAAAAACCTTGGAACAGATACACAGTTATCTGCAATACAGCACCAGGAATCGCAAACCAAATCCACAACTCTGGTCCTTGTCTTTTGATCAGCATCTTATCAAGCCTGGAAGACCAGGTAAGCAGACTCTCTGGCCCATCAAGAAGCAGTAGACACTGTTAGTGGGGCCCTGAGGGGCTAGCTGGGATTGAGGACACCTGCCTTTGAAGAGCTCTGCTGCTGCTGCAGGCAGGGTGCAGTTATTGAGCCTGGCTTAGCTGTGCTCCTCACTATCTTATGAGCCGTGGCTCAACTCCTCCGTCCTAGCGGAGACGAATCTGTCTGCTTTACAACGCTCTCCTCTAAAACTATTAAGTGAACACTATAGGGGAAGGGGAATTGGCTCAATCTGGGCTAAACAATGATTCACTATAAAGAATGAGTTGATTCGGTATGCCTTAGCTTCGTTGAGGAAGTAGCTCACAAGCCATTGTAATTGAACTCTCTGTCCCCTAGAAAGAAAAATAGGAAGAGCTTGTAATAATTGAGTAGAGAAGGAATAGGAATGCAGAGCACATATATGCTCATATCCATACAGTCAATGCAAAAGTATCCGCATATCCACAAACAGTGCCAAAACACGTCTGTATTGGGAATTGGATTACATAACACATTCTGATGGAGAAGTGGAATGAATGCAGAATGTGTGGTTAGGCTGCTGAGGCTGACTTTGCACAGGCTTTCAGGCGATAGTCAGAAGTTCTTGTAAATGTATTATCTGCAGGCGCCTCTGCACATTCTGTGGGGTTGGAGGAGTTTGAACACCCACCTTTAAAACAGCGGCCATCTTGTATCATACAAATGTTAGATAGAGATATTGGTCCACAACGAGTGACAATATATAGCTAATACTGTAATAAGGTATTAACAATCAAATCAAATGTTACTTGTCACATGCACGTGTTTAGCAGATGTTATTGCGGGTGTATGTATGTAAACAGGTCTCGCTGTGATGTCTCAGTGTGAAAACCATTTATAACATGCAGTTCTCCCAACGATGGCTAAGAATCAAGCCTCCAAACCCTAAGGCAGCAGAGATGATAATTATCAGTCAGTAATTGACTTATGTTGTCTTATGGAGATTCCCCTGCTCTCCCACCCATCAGAAAGTGCTTCCATTGGGTCGTCATGTCAGTCGATGATTGAGTATGTGAGGTAGTCCTGTCCATGATGAGGTTCAGAGGCTCTCAGCTCTCCCATGCTGTACACACATGCTCTCCGTGGGTGGCTGCGGTTGGTCGATTCCATAGAAATATAATTAACTAGAACGGAAAAGCTCCTTCGACCACGGACATTTGACAGTACACTCATTTAAAGGGTACAGGAATTAAGCCCTCGTGTATGTTGCCTCTGCCCCCTCCTTCTCTCTCCCTGTGCAGGTGGAAGAGATCCGAGTCTGTATAGATAAGCTGTCAGAAGATGTGGAGCAGGTCAAGAAGCAGCATAGCGCCATCCTGGCAGCGCCCAACCCTGACGAAAGTAAGTCTCGCCACATCCATGAGCCCGAATGGATACTTTTAAGATGGGGGCCAATTCCATACCAGTTCCATACTACTTTCCCTCAGTCCTTATGGACTCCACCTTGCAGCACTGACAGGACTGGATAGGTAGAAGTGATATGCCAGAAAATTCAATATCGCTTTCCAGTTTACTATCTGTATCAAATCCTTTCAGGTCTGTGTGAGGGGGAGTCAGGAAGGGCCTGAGGATAGCGGAGACAGATTGGTTTAAGTGTGTGTGTGACCCTGGCGATATACCTGTGGGAGGCACTCCACCCACGCACCCAGTGAATGTGACCCCACCCACGCATCTCTTACTGAGTCACACCCGGCCCACGCACACACACCCGGCCAACACACACGACTCAACAAATTCATTTGCAAGGGTGGGACTCCACCCACTGGTTGACGAGGGTTCACCACCACACTCATTGAATACTCAAGGAAAAGTTTTTTTGTATTTTGTGTTTATTGTGACAATATTATCACTATTATAACATATTTTAAACTTACGGTCAATGAAGACAGCACTTAAATTTGCCCTAATATGAAATGAAGTTGTTTTTAGGCAGGCTTTCAAAAAAAGAAGAGCACTAAGGTATTACCTTGCATAGCACTTATAAGTGTACAATAAAACAGACATGAAGATGTGTATAAATATTTAAATAATATTGTATTTTCTCCAATAATTTGATTGATATCCAATCTTGTTAACCTTCAACCACTGCTTTTAGGCCCTGATGACTGTCTGGCATTTTGTTAAAACCTCAATAGGGCCCAAAATATGCCACAATCAATCAGTCAAAAAACGTACAGTGGAAGATGTTTCAGAAAATGGCCCCTTCATTGTTGCCGTGCTGCTGTAGGGCCGTGCGGTTGTTAGGAGATGAGTGTAGTATGTTCTTCCGAGTTCACAGTGACCCAGGCTGCTAGTGACTCAACTGGAGTGAATGAATGTTTCATTGCTAATATTAGGCCTTGTCAGACAACCTCTAGTCTGTGTTAACCCAGAGTCTCAGGGCAGGCAGTGGCACAATACCTCCTGTACCCTCATCACGGAATCCTTCAGATGTCACTTCCTTTTCTCACACGTTCACATCCCTTTTATTGCCCAATCACTTTCATTGTGGCTCTTCAATGTGTTTTTGCACACCATTATTTTTTCCTTCTGCCTTATGATTTCAATATTTGATTAGAATTTCTACACATGCATGTTTTATCTTATGTGATGTTGTTGGACTGTTTCTGTCTTTTTCTGTCTGTCTTATGTCCTCCCTTTCCCTTCCTTTTTTTTCTTGTCATGCATGCTTCATGAAGGACTTGCTCCAGTGGACTAGTTGTCGGAGTTCAGTTTTTGTGAGTGAGCTAGCTGTTTACTAGTTATCTACCCAGGTGGTTTAACTAGTAAGTACGTGGTTGCTGTGCTATGTGTGTTGTGTGTGTTTGTCGGATTTCTTTATTTGATAAACGTGGGGAATCTGGCCATTTGGAACATTTCTTTGTAACTAAAGTGTCTGAGTAGGAAGATCTTTGCTTACGTATACAGTTGAAGTCAGATGTTTACGTACAGCAAATACATTTAAACTCAGTTTTTCACCATTTCTGACATTAAATCCTAGTAAAAATGCCCTGTCTTAGGTCAGTTAGGATCGCCACTTTATTTTATGAATGTGAAATGTCAGAATAACTTTAAAGAGAATGATTTTATTTCAGCTTTTATTTCTTTGATCACATTCCCTGTGGGTCAAGAAGTTTACACTCAATTAGTATTTGGTAGCATTGCCTTTAAAAAAAAATTCAACTTGGGTCAAACGTTTCAGGTAGACTTCCACAAGCTTCCCACAATAAGTTGGGTGAATTTTGGCCCAGTCCTCCTGACAGAGTTGGTGTAACTGAATCAGGTTTGTAGGCCTCCTAGCTCGCACACGCTTTTTCAGGTCTGCCCACATATTTTCTATAGGATTAAGGTAAGTGCTTTGTGATGGCCACTCCAATAACTTGACTTTGTTGTCCTTAAGCCATTTTGCAACAACTTTGAAAGTATGCTTGGGGTCATTGTCCATTTGGAAGACCCATTTGCAACCAAGCTTTAACTTCCTGCCTGATGACTTGAGATGTTGCTTCAATATATCCACATAATTTTCCTGCCTCATGATGCCATCTATTTTGTGAAGTGCACCAGTCCCTCCTGCACCAAAGCACCCCCACAACATGATGCTGCCACCCCCGTGCTTCACAGTTGGGATGGTGTTCTTCGGGCTTGCAAGCATCCCCCTTTTTCCTCCAAACATAACGATGGTCATTATCGCCAAACAGTTCTATTTTTGTTTCATCAGACCAGAGGACATTTCTCCAAAAAGTACGATCTTTGTCCCCATGTGCAAACCGTAGTCTGGCTTTTTAATCGCGGTTTTAGAGCAGTGGCTTCTTCCTTGCTGAGTGGCCTTTCAGGTTATGTCGATATAGGACTCGTTTTACTGTGGATATAGATTTTTTTTTTTACCCGTTTCCTCCAGCATCTTCACAAGGTCCTTTGCTGTTGTTCTGGGATTGATTTGTACTTTTCACACCAAAGTACTTTCATCTCTAGGAGACAGAACGCATCTCCTTCCTGAGCGGTATGACGGCTGCGTGGTCCCATGGTGTTTATACTTGCATACTATTGTTTGTAAAGATAAACGTGGTACCTTCAGGCGTTTGGAAATTGCTCCCAAGGATGAACCTGACTTGTGGAGGTCTACAAAGTTTTTCTGAGGTCTTGGCTGATTTCTTTTGATTTTCGCATGAAGCAATGAGGCACTGAGTTTGAATACATCCACAGGTACACCTCCAATAGACTCAAATTATGTCAATTAGCCTATTAGAAGCTTGATTTTGTGGAGTTTCCCAAGCTGCACAGTCAACTTATTGTATGTCAACTTCTAACCCACTGGAATTGTGATACAGTGAATTATAAATGAAATAATCTGCCTGTTAACAATTGTTGGAAAAATTCCTTGTGTCATGCACAAAGTAGTTAGATTCTAATATCTTTAGATTGGCTGTAATTATTGATAATATGAAATATTCCAACTCAGACAGTAAGTATGTTGTCCCTACAGAATTGCATATTTCTGTTTCTGTTATGTTTTTTTATTATATTCATGTGTTCTAGCTTAATATTACATGTATGTCCTCAAAATGAACCAAAAGCTTAAATTTGTCCAATCCCTATGTCAAGCCATTCCAAATAATGTTTGGCAGTCAGTGGACGATACAAAATGCATTCCAGTGTACTCCCTTGAATAATGCATGCTGGGAAGTGTAGTTGCTTACTGAAGAAATCCGTGGAGAGAAACCATCTTCATTTATCATCAGTTAGAAACCCAACGCTGTAGCCTGTAGTTATTCAGAATGCACTGTGGACTTGGCAACGGGGACATGTTTAAATCTCATGCCTCTCTCCAATCATGGCCGAAGGGCATCTCCATAATGTATAGTGAAATCCCGAGGAATCCCTCCATTTGAGTCGAGCACTGAATTCACTTATCACGTTACACAAGGACAGGGCGGACCTGTCAACGGAAGGCAATACACAGCAGCCAAAATATTTAGTAAGCTATTTAGTTGTAGTCTACATCCAGTTACACGTACACACATAAAATGCCTTATAGGTTAGGGTTCAGGGTTTTTTCTTTGAGGGCAAAAGCTAAATCTTTCAACTGAAATGGCTTTGTGTTGTAGCTAGCTCATGTGTTTTGAAATATAAATCACGGATGCTAGTCCCAGACAACAGTATTGACCCACAAGGAGGTGTCGTTGTGTGCAAATATGAGTTGCCAGTTCAGTAACATAGGACACTTTTTGCTTTTGGGACAATCGATAGACAGGTAAAGTGCAGAGGCATAGAGTAGCTACAGGACACATGTAATACACAAACATTTAGTTCAAAAACAGCACAGGATTCAAAACAAAACACAACCCAGCAAGCAATGCTTCCACTGTTTACCTACTGCATGAAGTACCAGACAGGCGCTTGTTAGCATCTGATTGGTTTGTTGATAGCACCTAAACATTGCCCAGTAATTACAGGCTAATTGGCACTAACTAACTCTAAATATACCCCAATCAAATATCACAAAACTACAATGGCTTTCCTTGCTGATACAGTACATTGAAAGGTAATTCTCCTATCTGTGTTTTCTGTATACAAATGACTGGTTATCTTAATTTTCCTGTAAATATCTCATTGATTTACTTGTGATGGACAGAACAGTCCCTACATTTCAATGCACATAATAATGCTAGAGAGCAGTGTTAGAATACTGTATGACTGTAGCAGCCTACTGTTGTCTATATGATGAATATCCTTTTCTACCACAAAAATGTGATTTTAAATTATATAATTTTCGCGTGTTGAATGATTCATTGTAATCATTTCCAATTTCCGACTAATTTCTGACTTTTTGGCTACACTTTTGGGTTCCATGAAGAGCCCTCTACATGGAAACAAAAAGGGTTCCTCAAAGGGTTCTCCTATGGGGACAGCCGAAGAACCCTTTTAGATTCTAGATAGCACCTTTTTTTCTAAGAGTGTACTTCCTGGCTTCACATAATTAGATATGTTGTTTATTTATGGTTCATGAGGTACGAGGCTACAAGGCCCATGTTTTAAGATTAACCAGAGGATTTAGGTGCTGCACTCTTGTGAAAACTCTTATCTTAGGTAAAGCGCAAACTATCTTATTGAGCCAACAGCCAAATTACAACACGAGAGAAACATGCCGGCAATTAACTCATTAGTTATGTATAATCATGGGTAGACGTTATACATTTATTGTAGATCAACAAATTATGCATATGAGTTTCTATTACCAGTTAATTATGTGTTAGGAGATAGTCTTCTTGTTGGTGGAGTGTTCTGGAAAACAGACTTTTGCACTAGACTAGACGAGAGTGTTGGGGTGTTTGCGGAGGTGGGGCGATAGAGAAGGGAGTGATTGAGGGAATTAAGGGTGCGAAGGAAGGAGAGGATGAGGTACTGTAGGAAGTGAAGTGTGTGGGTGGGAGGGAGGGAGGGAGGGAGGGAGGGAGGGAGGGAGGGAGGGAGGGAGGGAGGGAGGGAGGGAGGGAGGGAGGGAGGGAGGGAGGGAGGGAGGGAGGGAGGGAGGGAGGGAGGGAGGGAGGGAGGGAGATGAGGAAGAGAGGAGAGACAGAAAGGGCTGAGCTGGTTTCCAGTGACTGAATGAATGGCACTGCAGCGGTAATAAATCAGCCCAAACACTGCAGCTGAGTCCCACACACAGGCTTATTAACACACTGACTTTAAAACACTGTCACACACACTCATCCACTCCAACCTACACAATCCCATATTCTTAGTCAGGATAATAAAACTGATGAATAAACTGATTATACACATACAATATCTCTTCTCAATTCGCCCACTTGTATGTTTGCATACTGTTACATACATGAGAGTATTTGAAATATCACTCACATATGGTACATTCATTTACTGACAATCTAAGTTGTTTTACAAGTGGTACTGTAATTGACACAGGTTGTGAATTGCGATATCTGAATATCGTTGCCATAATGTTACGACATGGAACACAATGTTGAGCGTTGCATAATTCTGTCTCTCTTTCTGTATCTCAGAGACCAAGCAGGAGTTGGAGGACCTCACAGCTGACATCAAGAAGACAGCCAATAAAGTTCGCTCAAAATTAAAAGGTAAGTATAAAATGAAAATGGAAAATGTTGTGTGAAACATTGCATCTGAAAAACACCATGTCAACCAATACCGCACGGTGTTAAGTTGTCCACGCCTCAGCTAGATGTTGAACACAAGATTAGAACCTCTTGGCTATGAAGGAAATGATGTCAACCCGACCCTATATATTTTTTCCATTTTCAATCTGAACTAAAACACTTGCTCAGAGCCAGAACACTTGCTTCACTAGATTACCTGACTAGAACACTGATGGACAGATAAAGACATTTATGTAATGGCAACAGCCGATTTATATAGAGCAAATAAAAACACAAGACAGTGTTTAGTCTTTATCAGCCCCTTAAATCAGAGTGTGTTTGGCCTCAAGGGAGTCCCCATGATTTCAGGCCCAACATACTAAAACAAAATGGTTACGATGGACAAAAAGAAAGATATTTGTTACATCTAGTGGCCCCCTGCAATAACGTCAAATGAGCGTCTCAGGGACTTTTGTTAAGGACAAGAGTCAACTGGGGTCAGTGTATCATTTCCAACAATTGTATTTTTAATGAGGGGAGAATTATAGCTAAGAGCAAAGCTGAGACGGCTAAATGTTAACTGCATTGAGAGTTAACAGTTCAAGGACATTCCTGCATTAATGTGTGGCGGTCGAGCAGTGAATTCATCTATCTGGGAGTTCCAACCAACCATTCGCCCCAACACACATCCCATTCACGCTCGCACATGCACACTGAAAACTGCTTTCATGGTGCATATCGGTCTATAATTGCAATCCCCACAATGTCTTTCTGTTTTTGTCCTTCAACAAACATGGATCTGCTTTTCATGTTTTAGTTTTCCATATGTATCTCGAACGCACAGACAAATATTTGCAATATGTTGAGTGTACAGAACATTCTGCCGTCTTGCAAGTGTGTGTTTGTTTGAACCTTAGCCGCGACATCGTTTGTAAGTACAATAGCCTCTCTCATGTGGTAGATTTATAATATAATTGAGTAGGAAGTAAAGGTCACAACAGAGGGCATACAAAAATCTTGGACACTCTTTGATTTGACGCTATACAGAATACAAATGCTGAATTTGTCAAATGATCTATTTTTTTTAAGTATCATTACTGTACATTTCAACCCTACCCACTGTGAACACGTGAATATATGCAAATCATTTGACAATTAAATCAGCTCGTCAGCTGCCTAGTTATACATACAGTAGAGAACAGAGAATATACTTCAGGGGTTTTGCTGTAGAAAATAGGTTGTCTCTGGTGATCCCCCCCCCCCCACCCCCACCCCCAAGGGGCATATTGTAAAAAGCAAAGTCGCAATGGAGCAGACATCACTCTTGTCATCCAAACGCCTTCTGCCTCCAGCCTCTGCCCTCAGACTGCCAGCATGTCAGGTCGCATATCAGTTGACACCGGGTTCTAGGAGCAATATGTTGCTTTGCTCAACATTTCTTAATAACTAATAAAGTGAGAATTGACCAATGTCCTTTAAAAACTGTAATAGCTCTTGATGGTGTAGCAATTTATATTTTCGCCTTCTTAGGAATGCTGTCCTGTGCCTCATAAAATTTTATTGAAAATGCTTTTTTACAAATGTAAGAACTACCATTTATAGTTGCTCACCAGTCTAGTTTGTAAATGAAGAAGCAACCTCTTTAGACTCCCAATACACTGAATGGTGCATTCAACCACCATCAGTACAGCAAAAGTAATAACATTCAGATGAATTGAATGCCAAGCTGCATTATACACTGCGCTCCAAAAATGCACCATTTTCCATCAGACCTCGTGTGAAAGATCAACTTAGGTTGACAGGCGACCGCTACACTATGCTACTACTCTGCTACTACTCTGCTTCCTTGTAGAGTATGTAATGCGGTAGCTTTGCAGTCCAGGAAAGAGAAGCAGCTCCTGTCTCATCCAGCCAGACAAAGTGTTTAACCAGCAGAACAACAATGATCAAATGACCTTTCAACCAGCCAAGTAGAGTGTTGATATTTACTGAAAGACAAGTAAACCCCTTGTTTAAAGACCACATTAAGTAGACCCCCCCCCCCCTTGGCATTATTATGCAAATCAGCTGAGTCATGACACAGTGGAAAATGAAAAGGCAGCAAGCCAGAGGAAGTGCCTCACCGGGGAGCGCTGCTGTACTGTAGCTAGGTACCTGACCAACCGTAGATCCACCACTAAAGATAGATGCTCAACTATACTGTAGCTTCTCTGGATTGGTCAGGATGTTATGCAATGATAGGGAAACCATCATAGAGAGATACTGTATTACCTCATAGATGCTGTGGGTAAGTACTCTATAGATGCCCTGCGTTATCCACATTACCACACGTGCACTACACAAGATACAAGACCAAAGATAGATCAAGAATACATAACATAAAATGGATCATTTCAGAGACACAAACTAAAACAAATCATACTTATTATATGTAGTTGATACCAATATACCTGAAGCACCACGAGGCACATCTCAAACGTCTCAGTGTACAACCCACTCGCTGCTGATAGACCACTACTAAGATAAGATACTATACAAACGTGCACAAGAGGTCTGATTTTGGGACTTGACTTCAAATACCGGTAGGAGTTTTAGACTAATCTCATTTGACGTATAAGCTCCCTCTGAAGACAGATAGGAAACCGATCACGCAAAGGTGCTGAGTTGCATTCCTCTAGCTTCGTTCTTTATTTTGGTCCAATTATCTAGAAGACTCCCACTCATCTGGGTTGTTTCTTCTAAATTGCATCACAAAATACTTTGATGCTGAGAGAGAGCTTCCTCTATCAAATGTAATGAACAGTGATGGGACATTGGCATCTGGGCACCATGCAGCAGCAACAAAGCATCCAATCAGCAATATGGAAATCTCATTTGTTATTGATCTAAGTGAGTTCAAAGTTGGCCTAGTTTATAGGAAGAGTATGCGCCATATGGTGAGGCAATTAATCTGGAATATAACTCTATGTTATTTATTTTAATTTGATTTATTTAACCTTTTTTTAACTAGGCAAGTCAGTTAAGAACAAATTCTTATTTTACCATGATGGCCTACCTCTAACCCTCCCCTAACCCGGATGATGCTGGGACAATTGTGTGCCGCCCTATGGGACTCCTGATCACGGCTGGTACCGGGATCGAACTAGGATCTCTAGTGACACCTCTAGCACTGAGTTGCTTTGCCTTAGACCGCTGCGCCACTCGGGAGCCTAAAAGAGGTTAAGAGGTGGAGATATTGTGAGGTGGTTTGTACAGTTATATTGACAATCTTATGAAGCTTCATGAAGCCTTTACAAATCCTACATAGATGATTCACAAATGCAAATGTTATACTATGGGTGATATAATAGGTCCTATAATCTGGTGCTTTCGTTTGACATTCTTTTATTTCTCAATTTTCTCTTTATTGTTTTTGAAAATGCTCTTGGGGAAGGTCACAGAGAGAGAGAGAGAGAAACCACATGTTAAACGATGGTGCACAAAAGATGTTTGAATAATCACATACAGTACACAATAGATTATATTGGGAATCACATTATCTCGTAGTTGTGAGAAACCCAACATTTGTCCATAAATATGTAACAGGAATTACCTTCTTTTTTTTCAAAAGCTTTTTAAGGACACTGCCTGTATTTAAAATGGTCTCGTCAGAATCCCCCGAATGTGTTATTTGGGATCAATATTTTATAGTTTTGGGAACATTGTATTTGTTCAAAAGGAGATGATATGTCATAAACTGACAGTTTGACATCCCAAAATCCTGCTATTTCTCTGTTTTGCTGATCCAAATTAAATGCATCAAGGGCAGTTTACACAGTTACATCACATTTAGAACAAAACTGGAAAATAATGTTTGGTTTGTGGTCAGCAACACTATGGGCCCGATTCACACTTAGGAAATCTATTCCTTTTTGATGCATTTTGATTTAAAGAGCAACTGCCCCTAAAAAGCAACTTCTCGTTTTGAAAATGGCCTACAGTGCCTTCAGAAAGTATTCACACCCCTTGAATTGTTCCACATTTTGTTGTGTTACAGTCTGAATTTGAAATGGACTACATTCAGATTTTGTGTCACTGATCTACACACAATACCCATAAAATGTCAAAGTGGAATAATGTTTTTTAGAAATGTTTACAAATGAATAACATTTTTAAGTTGAAATGTCTTGAGTCAATAAGTATTCAATCCTCTTGTTATGGCAAGCCTAAATAAGTTCAGGACAAAAAATTTGCTTAACAAGGCATATAACATGATTTTTAAATGACTACCCCATCTCTGTACCCCATATATACAATTATTTGTAAGGGCCCTAAGTCGAGTAGTGAATTCCAAGCACAGATTCAACCACAAAGACCAGGGAGGTTTTCCTATGGTTCTCAAAGAAGGGCAGCTATTGGTAGATGGGTAAAAAAAAAGCAGACATTGAATATCCCTTTGAGCATGGTGCAGTTATTAATTACACTTTGGATGGGATTTCAATATACCCACTCACTACAAAGATACAGGCGCCCTTCCTAAATCATTTTCCGGAGGTGGAGGAAAGCGCTCAGTGAAAAGAAGGAAAACATATTCCAAAACAAAAAGGGAAAAAGGCACTAAAGTAATACTGCAAAAAATGGGGCAAAGAAATGAACTTTTTGTCCTCAATACAAAAGTGTTATGTTTAGGGCAAATCTGAGTACCACTCTACTTATTTACAAGAATAGTGGTGGCTGCTTCACGTTATGGGTATGCTTGCCATCTGCAAGGACTAAGGATTTTTTTTGGGATAAAAAGAAACAGAATAGAGCTAAGCACATGCAAAATCATTGAGGAAACCTAGTTCAGTCTGCGTTCCAACAGACACTGGGAGATAAATGCACCTTTCAGCAGGATAATAACCTAAAACATAAGGCCAAATACACACTGGAGTTGCTTACCAAGAGGCCCTAACCACATAAAGTGAAGTGCTACAAAAAAAGGTTTTCATGTGATCATATGTGAAGTTAATGTAATAACGTGACGACATGTAAAGCAACCTGTGATAACATGAAACTACACGTGAAAACGTGATCACAGGTGAAGTGTTCCATGAACACAGGTTTAATTTTTTACATTTTATATGAAATCATGTGATTTTCCACGTGTGAAATCATGTGTTTTTTTCTGTAAGGGCGGCATTGAATGTTCCTCAGTTGCACAGTTACAGTTTTGCCTTAAATCGGCTTGAATATCTATGGCAAGACTTGAAAATGGTTTTCTAGCCATGATCAACAACCAATTTGACAGAGCTTGAAGAATTTTGAAAAGAATAATGTGCAAATGTTGCACAATCCAGCTGTGCAAAGCTCTTAGAGACTTACCCAGAAAGACTCACAGCTGTAATCGCTGCCAAAGGTGGTTCTACAAAGTATTGACTCAGCAGTGGGAATACTTATGTAAATGAGATATTACATTATTTAATTTTCAATAAATTAGCAAAAATGTCTAAAAACATGTTTTTACTTTGTCATTATGGGTATTGAGTGTAAAATAAACCCACAATCCATAGTGAATTCAGGCTGTAACACAACAAAATGTGGAATAACTCAAGGGGTGTGAATACTTTCTGAAGGTACTGTATATTTATAATCCCTATTCATTTACCTAGGTCTTATCAATAGCCCTTATCAATTTATGAAGTGCATGGAGATTGGTGTTATTTCTATCGTAAAGTACATATTTTTCCACTTGGAACTGACAGGTTGCTCGACCTTATTAATGATTTCCTTGCACATAAAGGTGGCAGAATTATAAGGGAATTAAGTCAAGGTCAGAATACAGCGTATCGGTAAACACACCTCTGCCACACCTCCAGTTCTATGATCTCCCCCCAAACGAACAGCTGGTTTAAGTTCAAGGTCAGAATATACGCTTAGAGGGAAAAGTACATAAAAAGGGAATTAAGTTCCATTTACGCCATAACTCGGGTCTGAATTCCCTCTATCAGGTTTGGTACTGTATAATGACCCATTAAGTAAAATACCTCTCTATCTGTTGTAAAACAGCATACTTTTATCATTAGGCCTGGGTCTATTTGTAATTGTAGCATTAGCACATTGCCCATGACATACTAATTGCTCCACCCAAGATGGCGAAAAGTTAGCATATTAGCACGCTAGCTATATTACCTGACTGTGATGGGGAGGTAATTGACTGAAGTTCAGTGGAAGATGGGCAATCTCCTTTCCGTTTGGCGGTTCCATTGTTTATTCCTCACAATTTCTTGCCTCTTTCCCAGCAATCGAGCAGAGCATTGAGCAGGAGGAGGGGCTGAACAGATCATCTGCAGACCTGCGAATTCGTAAGACACAGGTGAGTCACTCGCTCGTATCTTCTACACATCCACTGAGGAGATGCCAAGTACCAAAAATGTGTTGATCAAACATAAAGCTGCTGGTGTATCATAAAGACGGAGAATACACGGCTTCACCACAACTTTAGCCTTCTGCCAACTACACTTTGCAGACCTGGCTTTGAAAAAGAAACGAAAACAAATACTGTTTGAATACAAGTCTGGATTTAAAGCCATATTGTTATTGTACCATGTGGCCTGATGCCTACCCATAACACCACTACTTAGTCCTAGAGTATAAATCTTCATATAGTAGGAGACTTAAGGGATACCTCTATGAAGCGGGGATTCCTAAGGCCTTCATGACCATGGACTGTCAAGCACCACTGAATGTAAACGCTCATTGACATCCCTTTATCTTTTGACATGATAGAAAAGATGTTAAATTGATCATGTCATTTCAATGACTGATGAACTAAGTGATTATGTAGCACATAAGAAAGGCCCTATGAAAGATATATTCAAATGTACTTTTAAGATTAAACAACTTGGCATATATCAAGTGTTTTAGAGTCGAAATGTGATTGATTACAGAATGTAATGATTAAAGATTAGGATAAATGTTCTGCTGGCTTGGGGTAGGTTCTCCCGCTTAGGTTGTAACCTGTTCTCGAATTAACCGGTGATGGTGAATGAAGCTTCATTCTCAGGTAAAGATTCATTAGGTCTTGACGTCGGTATGAGGACTAATTATCTTTCACATAGAAACACATTTAAAAGCCTTTGTTTAGAGTGACACAAAAACCAAAGGTATATTCTTTGAATATGAAGTGAAATTATGATGGCCCCACATTCTCTGAATGGAAATGTGAAAGATTGTCAGACTGCTCAATGACAAACAGTTATCAGTTGTGGCAGGAGGGAGAGTCCTTTTTTACCTTTTACTGTGGTGGGCTAAATCAGGGTCACACAGAGTGTTTCTTGGTAGTTTAAACAAATCTACCTTGAAACCAAATTATACACCTCACACACACATGTTATGGGCTTTAAAAAAGAAGACACCTGTACCCTGTCAGATATAGAGTTGAAATGTATTCAATTTTGAGTTTGCACCCTAGAATTACACATTTTATATACTGAACAAAAAATATAAAGGCAACATGGAACAATTTCAAAGATTTTGCTGAGTTACAGTTCATATAAGGACATCAGTCAATTGAAATAAATTCAATAGGCCCTAATCTATGGATTTCACATGACTGGGCAGGGGCCACCCGCTTGGGAGCCAGGCCCACCCAATGGGGAGCCAATTCCACCCGCTTGGGAGCCAGGCCCACCTAATGGGGAGCCAATTCCACCCGCTTGGGAGCCAGGCCTACCCAAATGGGGAGCCAGGCCCAGCCAATCAGAATGAATTTTCCCCCATAAAAGGGCTTTATCACAGACAGGAATACTCCTCAGTTCCCATGCCCCTCCCCTCAGATGATCCCGCTTGTGGAGGACCCAAATGTGGAGGTCCTGGGCTGACATGATTACATGTGGTCTGCAGTTGAGACCTGTTAGACATACTGCCCAATTCTCTAAAAGGACATGGTAGAGCAATGAACATTGAATTTTCTAGCAACAGCTCTGGTGGACATTCCTGCAGTCATCATGACAATTGCACGCTCCCTCAAAACTTGAGATATCTGTGGCATTGTGTTGTGTGACAAAACTGCACATTTTAGAGTGGCCTTTTATTGTCTCCAGCACAATGTGCACCTGTGTAACGACAATGCTGTTGAATCAGCTTCTTGATATGTCACACCTGTCAGGTGGATAGATTAAATGCTACAATGCTCACTAAAAGGGGTGTAAACAAACATTTTAGAGAAATAAACTTGTTGTTGCGTATTGAACATTTCGAGGATCTTTTATTTCAGCTCATGAAACATGGGACCAACACTTTGCATGTTGCGTTTATATTTTTGCTCCGTGGACATCACAGAAGACTGAACTATAACAAAACCGCTTGACATAGAAACACCAGATTTTCATCAGGTAAAACAAAACAAAAATGTTTAGGAATGATGAATGAATGAAAAATAGTGTTAACATTTCACCCACGAGGCCACTAGTCATTTGACTGCTGGAAAGGGCTGTGGGACCTTTGAATAAGCCACACCACTGCCCTGCAGTGTGAAAAGGAGGTGGTATAACAAGGAGCGACACAGCAACACTACCCAACATTATTCACATACAGTGGGGTCTGAAATGATTGACACCCTTGATAAAGATGAGCAATAATGACTGTATGAAATAAATCGTTCAAATACTAAGCTGTACTGTGTGGTCAAAACATTTGGAGAATATGTTATTTTATACTAATACAATTGCTCTAAAAGGTAAGGGTTAAAATTATTGACACCCCCTAAAGATTCTTATAAATAAACTCATCAAAAGTTTAGTATTTGGTCCAATATTCTTTAGCACGCAATTTCTACATCAAACTTGTGACTCTACAAACTTGTTGGATGCATTTGTAGTTCCATTTGGTTGTGTTTCAGATCATTTTGTGCCCGATAGAAATGAATGGTAAATAATGTATTGTGTCATTTTGGACTCACTTTTATTCTAAATAAGAATAGAGTATGTTTCTAAACACTTCTTCATTAATGTGGATGCTACCATGATTATGGATAATCCTGAATGAATTGGGAATAATTGATGAGCGGGAAAGTCACAGAAGGTCAGAAATCATACCAATAGCAGAGGAGTATAAGATTCTTGACCCTCTGTGACATCATTCATTCACGATTCATTCAGGATTATCCATAATGTAGTCGTTGTGTGCTAGGAATATGGGACCATATAATACATTTTGACTGCTATATTTATAAGAATCTTTAGGCGTGTCAATAGTTTGGACCCCTATCTTTTTGAGAAAAAAAATAATGTTACTTGTTAAACAAAGTCATCTCTTTCTCTGAGCAATTGGATTAGTATAAAATAATATAATTCCCCCTATTTTTGAGCATATAATATAGTTCAGTATTTGAATTATTATCAAGGAGTGTCAATCATTTCAGACCCCACAGTATGCCAATACAAGTACAATGGCAAAGGTGACATTTCCCATATCAGATCACATGAACAACTCTAGATACTCAGTATAGCCAACCTAAACGTTCAATCAAGCTGTGCACTGAATTGTGCCTTTTTCAAAACAACACCACTTTCTTTTAAACCACCCAAATGTTTATTCATTTGAAATTCAGATCATCTCACTGTGAACCAATGTTCTTCAGAGGTGGCCAGAAAGGACATCTGTCATTGTAGGCTCTTGACTCTCTCAACCACCTGATCCTCTGACTCACTGCCACTAATCCAGCCCCTCTTTCATCCTCACCATAGCTACACTTAGAAAAAACAGGTTCCAAAAGGGTTCTTCGGCTGTCCCATTAGGATAGCCCTTTTTGGTTTGAGGTAGAACCCTTTTTTGTTCCAGGTAGAACTATTTTGGGTTCCTTGCAGAACCATCTGTGTAAAGGGTTCTACCTGAAACCAAAAAGGGTTCTTCAGAGAGTTCTACTATGGGGGCAGCCGAAATAACCCGTTTAGGTTCTAGATAGCACCTTTTTTCTAAGAGTGTACCTTGCCCTTATTCTCTGCCTTGCATTGTTAGTGGGTTATTCAGGCACGCGGAGAAGGAGACACTGCTGGGCTGAATCTCAGGCCTTCCCTCCAGCACACAGAATTGAGCCATCCTTGCTTTGACCCCTGCCTGCATTATTTTCAGCAGTAATTCAACGCACAAGGCTCAGTGATACTCAAGGATCCCCTCTGGTGGTCGGAACGTTCAACTGCCACTGTCATTGACTTTGCAGCATCAGCAAAATCTCTAACGCAGCAGCCATTATTTGAATGGAGGTGCATGTGTGCATACATATGAAGGCGTTTCTGCCATTTTCATCAAGGCTAAGATTGATGTGCACTGCAAATGGCCAATTAGGCATCATCACAGTATCAGATGGTGTTGATCGACCTTATTTGGGGTTTTCTTTTCTCCAGTGGCCACTCCCTAACCCCCCCCCCCCCTCCCATCTGTTCTCCCCGTGTCTGTCCATTAGCACTCGACGCTGTCACGCAAGTTTGTAGAGGTGATGACCGAGTACAACACCACGCAGTCCAAATACAGGGACCGCTGCAAGGACCGTATCCAGAGACAGCTGGAGATCAGTGAGTATCTGTAGCCCACCACCATCATAGGGCACAGTTAATACACCACTGACATTAGATACTATACTCTATATCAGGGATCATCAACGAGATTCAGCCACGGGACGATTTTCTGTTGAGCGGATGGTTGGGGGGCCGGAGCATAATTACAAATCATTTGTGGGACTGCAGATTGATCTCCTGAAGCCCAAAACAGATCATTTCAAGCCTTGCTTACACTTGTATACAATCACGTGTCTCTCTATTATGCGTGGGGATATTTGGGAAGAGATTTCTTCAATAAAAATTAATTGGAGCTGATTTCCTGGTGTTTTTAGTCTTTTATATCCAACAATTATTTTATTTTTTATGTCAAATTTTTTGGGGGGTGGGGAGGAGGGCAGAAAAATTGGGGGGCCAAATGATTCCACCTGCGGGCCAAATTCGGTCCGTGGGCCGCCAGTTGGGGAACCCTGCTCTTTATAGTATCTATGTATGGAGATACTATACAAGTACAGTTCATAGTGAATAGAACCATACACAGACATTACAGTATATTGACATTATCAACCTAGATTCTCTCTTTTAGGATGGGTTAGGCCTAGATTTAGTTTAGCATTCTTTGTCAATTACTTTGTTAAAATGGCTGCACAAATACAACACAATTGATTGGTTGATTGATTTAGTGATTGGTAATAAATCAACAAGACTAATGGCATACACACACATGCTGACAGCAGAGAGGGTAACACCGACTAACAAGGAGGTACGTTAGTATCTTAGACAAGAAATAGCCAGAGTTCTTACTAAATATACACTGGTACCCAACAGTGCAGACACAAAAATGGGCTTTGCAGACGTAAGGATATTTTCAAGGCAGCCCCACTGACCTTCATATGAGACAGACTGGAATTCACAGACAGTGAGTATGCTTTTAATACTGAAGTACACAGATACAGACACTGGCAAGTGTTTCATACACAACTCACAGCCATAGTGACATCTGAGATCCAGACATCAACCAAAATTATGCACAGACATAGTATTTTTCAAAAGACTGGGACAGATTTAACAGAATAGATCCATTTGAAGTTTATTGAGATGATACTTGGTAGACAAGGGATTTGATTGGCCACATATTAGCCAATGATAATTTGTATAGTCAGAAGACTTTCCTTCATTGTAATTCAGCTCGCACATTTGATTTAAAAGCTGTATTTCCTTTCATATTATTTCATTTTGAATAATATTTTTAGGATACCTTAGAGCTTTAAATTGATCTAGATTATTCTAGACATCTGGTTAGAGATACATGCTCTTTTTTAATTACTGCCCAGAATCTGTGCTGTTCTTCAAAATTGGCACTAAAACGGTGGAAATGTGTTGATTTAAATAACTAAACTGTAAGTGCATCAGGCAAAGCATTATGATAATTTGTTGGCAATATATTTCATTGTGTGTGTGTGTGTGTGTGTGTGTGTGTGTGTGTGTGTGTGTGTGTGTGTGTGTGTGTGTGTGTGTGTGTGTGTGTGTGTGTGTGTGTGTGTGTGTGTGTGTGTGTGTGTGTGTGTGTGTGTGTGTGTGTGTGTGTGTGTGTGTGTGTGTGTGTGCTCGGCAGCTGGGAGAACAACCACCAACGAGGAGCTGGAGGATATGCTGGAGAGTGGCAAGCTTGCCATTTTCACCGATGATGTGAGTACAACACCTGAGCCAGGCCATTCCCCATGGCAGACATATATCCACAGTGAAGGCATGGGGACCACAGACACTGATAAGCTGTGTGGCTAGTCATAGCTAACTCGCTACATCTGTCACGTTTGCATTCAATAAACTACTGCTATGTTGACTATTATTAGTCCTGATATGATTTTTAACAGAAGAAGAATGTTGATTATTACAGGTGGTAAAGGAACACATCGAATCCTCTTCTCTCCTCATCCTCGGTCTCCTTCTCAACCCTCTGTTTTGGGTCCTTAGATCAAGATGGACTCTCAGATAGACAAGCAGGCCCTGAATGAGATTGAGACCCGACACACTGAGATCATCAAGCTGGAGAACAGCATCCGTGAGCTGCACGACATGTTTGTGGACATGGCCATGCTGGTCGAGAGCCAGGTAAAGTTTTGTTTTTATTTGAAATGTTTTTAAAAGACGAATGAATCAATAAAAGCCCAGTTTTATGCCATTAGCCTTACGTTGAGTACAGAATAGATTTGAATCGGCCTTGAATCTGAGTCATTTTTGTGATGTTAAAATGAAAACATTTAAGCAATCTGTGTATCTTCAAACTGAGTCTTACATCTTTCATAATGAAATCCGTCCAACTGTGATTTGGTTTTTGCCACGATTGACTGAGAACGGGGCAGATATTTGGAGCTGAGAGTTGAACATATGACATTTAGCCTCAGGCGTATGGGTTCACAGGCATATTTGAGTAATTGTGCTTTGAGACTCGAGAAGTGTTGCATGCAGTGCCCTGTTATTATTATATGTTTAGATTGAGACTGGGAGAAAAACACACTGTTGCCTAGACTACTTCCACACCAATGAGCAATGCTGTGTAGCCATTCAGATAAGCTCAGGCTACAACTGTAGCCTTTTTACATCCTGGTTTCATCAGTGTAGCCAGCTCTCTGCTGCTAGTGTTCAGTTATCTTAATTAATGGGTTCTTACAGTCTGTTCAGGGTTGTGGCTGTACGCAGGGGTTGCACTTAAGTTGAAATGGTACAGCAAAGACTTGCACTTTAAAAATGCATTACAAAATACCTCACTTTTTTTAATTTACCTTTATTTAACCAGGCAAGTCAGTTAAGAACACATTCTTATTTTCAATGACGGCCTGGGAACAGTGGGTTAACTGCCTGTTCAGGGGCAGAACGACAGATTTGTACCTTGTCAGCTCGGGGGTTTGAACTCACAACCTTCCGGTTACTTGCCCAATGCTCTAACCACTAGGCTACGCTGCCGCTGAATTCTTGTTTTGTCTTAAATGTGTTGGTAACATGCTACAGTTTATTCCCAAAATGATGACAACTTAATTAAGTTACATTTTCAAATATTTTCACATTCACAGAACATTTGTTAATATTACATAGAATCTCGATATGTGAGATACAATATGAGAATATTATGTTGCCAATTTTGATTCTCACTGTGAAGAAATGACCGTTGACTTCCACTAAGAGCCTATGAATCTCATCAGGACGACCTAAATTAGAAAATTGCTTCTGGGTAACAGGGAAATATGGTTTCTAACCGTTTGTGAGTTGGATTATTTCATCCAAACTACAATAGTGGGGGGAAAAGCTTTTGAGTGACAATTCTTCTCTTTCTCTGGGGGCTTTTCCTCATGGACAATGTGCAATTGTGTATGATGAATAAACATAGGTACTTAGCTACGCTCATCTCATTTATATATCAATACTGTTGTTTCCTCTGGCAACATTATGCAGCACACAATGTTAAAAATCCATCCTTTAGATGGAAGACAACATGTAGATGATAAGTGGCTTCCTCAATATCACTTACAGTACTTTGTATTTAGAATTAAAAAATGAATAGAAAACAGCTGATATTTGTGCTAGAAACTTTGTTTGGATTCGAAAGAACAGAAATACGATACCACACTTGAGCCTTAAAAAAGAATATGGGGCAGAAACATGTGCATACAATGTGGTGGTTGAGTCTAATTTAAAGTGGTAATAGACAAGGTATTCCCCTCACTCCGCTTTGCATTTTGATGGCGGTGCTTTTTGCTGTTTACAGGGAGAGATGATTGACAGAATTGAGTACAACGTGGAACACTCCGTGGACTTTGTGGAGCGGGCGGTGTCTGACACCAAGAAGGCTGTCAAATACCAGAGCCAGGCTCGCAAGGTAAGTCACAGGCTCTCCATATAACAGGGCTAACGCATATATTGTGTATACGCATATAGTCTTCCACATGTTTGATCACTGTTATGTTGCTGTAACCCACATCCCCCACCTACATGAGGATGTATACATACTGTACATTCTAATATACATACTATACCTATGCCATCATATAAACACACATACACGCATACTAAAATAGGCACAGCATCCTCCTACAGTCAGTCATATCATAAAAGGTTCATGCCCACCACCCCCTCATAACTATATTATTAAAGAGTATACACACACACACTCTCACACACACACACACTCAAATAATAATAATAATATCCACCACCTCTTCATGTACAGCACATTCCACCCTCACTCACACAGTACATCAGTGATTATCAAGCGACCAACCTCCACAGACACATGATAGGTTGGGGAACAATGTACATACTAATGTGTTGTATAGATAAATGATATTGTCCCTTATCGTAAAACTGTCCCGTAGCATGTATACAATCACAAGTCTCCCTGTGTCTTGCTAACACCATCACCGCCTTGTACCCCCCCCCCCCCCCCCCATGCAGAAGAAGCTCATGATCATCGTCTGCTGTACTATCTTGGGAGTCGTCTTGGCATCCACTATCGGCGGATACCTGGGCTTTTAATGACGACAACGACGAAAGGCGGCCACAAGAGGAAAAAAAAACACACAGAGAGAAAAATATCATATACAATATCAGATAAGGAAAATGTTCTAAAAGGGGTGGGGTTGAAAAAACAAAGACAAAAAAACTAAACCGACATTATAGCTGACTAAAAACATAACATATACAAAAAAAGAGGGTACAAATAAACAAACAATTTGCAATGTACATGTAAATGTATTGAACATAAGAAACAGCACATGGGTTAGCTACCTGGAAAGAAAATTGACGTAAAACATTTTCTTTTTTTACATTTCTTTCCTTTTGGGGGGGGGGGGGGGTCTCCAGGACAGTGCCAATGACTGCTAAATTGTGTGTTGTTCCAGCAAAGGTAGTTTACTTGGATGCGATTTTAGAACATAATGCACAAAACTGGAGACGGATTAGGATGATCGGTGTTCCTTATTTCATAGATACAATAATCACGTTTTGTTGGGAGAGACTGACTTTGGTTTTGCTTGAACCGTGACTTTTAAGAGACTTCTCATGGGTTGATTATTCCTGTCAATCACGTAAATCAGCCAGACAAATTAGTGTAGTCAACTTGAGTAACCCGGTGATAGGCTAACCAAATCTCCTAGATAGGCAACAATGTCTTTACTTCGACCAATAGGGACAAGAGCTTAAACCCATGGAGCTGTTACAACGGCAGATGACAGGCCCTGGCTGACAGACAGATGGAGGCGTGTCCTTTAGGGCGTGGCACTGTAGTAGCAGGTTTGAAAAACAACTGTCAGTTTGCAGGTGCTCCATCTAGGCCCTTCTCTGCTCTTATCCATACAGTAGGAGCTTGGAGAGAGGAACGTCTCCGGGCCTTCAGCTAATTCCATATGCCTGAGGCAGAAACCAAATTCAGAGAGAGATTAGAGATGTAAGACGGGGGGGGGGGTAAACCCGACGGTCGAACTATGCAGTTTTGACAAAGAAAGCCGACCAGTTCGAGTTTTCCCAAGGATGTTAAGATGTTAAGGGGGGGGGGATGATATTATAAAAGGTTGCAAGATACACCAGAGAGGGAGGTGAAAGAAAGAGAGACCTGTAGCCGTCATGCCTGTTCTACAGATTAGGAACGCATTATAAAAAAGCAAATATAAAAATTGAACAACGGAATCTCAAAACTTGAAATGCTGGCGAGCCCTGGTGTCGAGTCTCATGTCTTGCTTTGGAAGTGGTTAGTTCTACTGTGGTCGTGTAGTGTGTGACGTGTCCTGTGACAAATAGTCTGGCCTCATATTTCCTTTATGGACCTTCAGATATATTTTGCATTTTGCTGTTTGCTTTACTTTATTTTCAAAGATACAAAAACATATAATTAAATGGGTACTGTGAATGGAACACGTTTGTGTGCCCCTCTTGTGAAATTGTATTTTTTACTAAGCAAAGATATAATCTTAAAAAAACACGCAACTATAGAATCTATTCATAAAACATGTTAGGTATTAATAACTTAGCAATCGGTCGGTCATGTTGAGTTTTTAGGGAACCTATTCCACCCTCTGCTTGAGTTGTTTGGGTGCTATTTCATGAAGATGGGCGTTTCCCTCTTAATAGCCCATTGATGGTGCTGAACTATTACCAGTTCAGAATAGCAAGGTTAGGAGAGAATACTGTGCTCTATGATTGCACATTCTACAAATGAATGCCATTTGAATTCAGGCTAAGAACAGATATGAATGCTGCTACATTCATCTGAAAGAGACAGCTCCACCTTGCCAAGGAAATATGCATGGCAACGTGACACGGATGTCACAGTGACTCTGTTGAAGCCAGCACTGTAATGTCGCAGATTAAGATCCAATCGCGGGAGTAACTGAATCAAAATCATGACTCGTGAGCCTTGTCCTCAAAGTCCCAATTCCCTGGCTTGCGTTGACGGTGTTGGCCCCCGACTGGATGAACTAAATCGTTCCGACTGTTTGGGGTCACCTTCATGGAAGAGTGTCCCGGTGTAATTCATATGACAAGGCCTTACCCCCTGTGATCTAGATTGGACATGGACCTAATCCGAATGGAGAATATACTCTTCTACGATCAATAGATGTTTGAAAAGCAACAACTTTGTTGCTGGGGTATTGATTTGATTTGAACATAGTCCATTTAAAGATGAACCCAATTATCCTTTGACGTTAGCTTCCTATATGTAGGAACGTCATAGGATATAAGTTGTGGCCCAGCGGTTAAGAACGTTGGGCCAGTGACTGAAAGGGTTGCTGGTTCGAATACCTGAGCTGACGAGGTGAACAATCTGTTTATGTGCCCTTGAGCATGGCACTTAACCCTAACGCGCCTGTACTACGATCTGGATAAGCGTGTCAGTTAAATGTGTGCCCAAACAGACTATGCTAGTTACCGCAACATGAACCCATTTTTTCTTGTAATTTGATACTTTAACTGTATATGTAATAATTGTAAGGAAAAAAACTATGTTGTCAAATGTTTTCGGGAAAATCCTAATTTTGTGTTGAAAATGTCCTTAATATTGTATATTCAAAGGGAGGAGCCAGCTCTCAGTTTCCTGAACTTGGATTTTAAGATGGAAATGTAGCTCAATTCAACATTTCCAAATGCCAAAAGTGACTCTGTTCAGTGTAAAACCAAAGGCAGATGATTTTACTTCATGAGTGCCCCAACACAGAGAATCACGTTAGATTAACCTTCTGACACAGCATTGTCTATTAATGCAAATCTCACAGGACATTGGATAGGATATTTCAGAGTTAGTGTACCTAATTCATTTTACCTATTGGCTGCTGCAAAATCAATACACACCTACCCACCCTTTTACAGTTACATGGTTATTCCCTTGTCATTGTCATCAGCAAGGAACATCATTTTCTAAGTCACTGGTTTCTTGGTGAATTTCTAAGTCAAGTGGTGGTCATCCCTGACTGACTGTCATTGAACTGCCTCTGTTGTTGTCCAAACTTTACACTATAGTAACTACATTAAAGTTATGGTCCACTTTCAGCTCGGTGGCCAACCAAATCATGGCCCTTTCAAGTGCTAGGTAGTAGTTAGCTGATGCTTTGTGCTAAACTCTGCCATATCATCATAAGGACAATACTTGCAATAAATAGGAAGCTGAAACCTTAAATGAAATGTTCAGTCATTTCACATATCCATGCAAACGGCTCTTTGGTTCTGAGTGTGAAACAGTGGCCTTTGATAGTGGGCTGTCCTTACAGAATGGGAGTTTGCGTTGCTGACTTTTTTTCATGAACAACCACATAACTTTGGGAGATTGGCACTGACTTACACCTTGGAACACAGTGAGCAAGAAACAACAAAAATGGCCTCTATTTAAACATGATTTAACTTCAGGACTAACCCATGTCACTGTTTTCTACGTGCATACCGGTAACCACTTTTGAGTTCTGTACAATCTCGATCACCACGAGACGTGATATTTCAGTCCCACCATGACTTAAAGGCTCTCTTATATTACTTTGGTGAGCCTCAAGTCCAATGTGTATCTTTCCATGGCAAGAATGTCTCACTGCAGCAAGAGATATTGAGGGTATAGGAATGGCGAACGGGAAATCTAGGTTCGTTCGACCAACATCTCCACCCACAGATCCAGGAGGGAATCTGACTATAGTCCTCAAGTCATTCCAGGACTGGCCAGCATGTTATTTTTAAAGCTTCTGTCTATTTAATTGTGTCCAAAAACTTACATGTACAGTGAAAATGGGGTTATATTGATGTCGTTGTTGTTTTTTTAAAGGAATATGGCTAGGGAACCCTTATTCTTATTAAGGCATGCAACTATCGGCTTTGTGAGTTTGCATGGTGATTTCTGCTCTCGATCATGTGCGCACTTTACACTCTTAAGAAAACACTGTCTATCACGTTCACAGTTTATTTATCGATCGATTATTTATATTTACTCACTGGGGACGGGGTGAGGGGTTGTAGTTATATCGCTGCTGGTGTCTGTTTTATCGCAAGTCTACAGAGACACCATATTGACAGTGGTACGTCCAGAGGGGTGATCTACGTATGTACGAGTGTGTGTAAACGTCCGGGTACTGTTTGGTGCAAAATGTCGTCCCTCCCTTCCTCCAGAGTACTGTAGTGTGCGGTTTTCCCCCACCATGGCAGAACCCCTAGTAGTAATTCTGATACATTCCATCCTGTACCCCTCTTTCTCTCCCATAGCATCAATCCCACTGTGCTTCATGTGCTTCTATGGTGGCGTATGCGTCCTTTGTGAGGAAATGTTAATCGTGAGTCTTTAAGCTGCAACTTGTGAGCTCCTAGGCCTTATGTGCATGCCCTTCATCCCTGGCAACAACAAAAAAAGATGGTGCGTGTGTGTGTTTGTGTGTGAGCATGAACGTTTGTTTGTGTACAGTATGTGTGTGCACGTCTGCGATCGACGCAGACCACTCTGAGTACGCGTCTAGGTGTAAGGGCTGTTCGGGTTTAGCAGGTCCATGGGTTGTAGCTGTTGAGTTCCAGTTTTATGTTGAAAACAACAACAACAAAAAATACACTATTTATATATGTTACCAAATTCAAACCAAAGCATTTTGCCCCACGTGTTCTCAGTCACCTGATCAAAGAGCACAAAGAAAGTCAAGTTTACAAAAAAAATGCTTATAATATAATAATAGTAATCTATAGTTATCATCCAGAGTACCCCCCCCCCCCTTCAAATCAGTGTATGTTGTTCTGTCAGCTACTTGATTCAAACTTCTGAGTTGACTTGTTGAAAAGACTTCACAAGTTGTCCTTTAATCATCTGTAGTTTCTAGTCTTTGTGGTTGTAATAGTGAGAAGAGATGCATAGTCATATGATGTACACGGAGTCCTCTTACACGCGAGTCCAAAGGAGACAACAGTGGCGATTATTATTTGGTGAGATACATATCCCTATCCATGTGTCTGTGTAGTCTATACACCTGTCTTTATGCACACAATATCTACATGTTTTTTTGTTATGGCCTCTTTTAACACCCAATTCAACACTCACTTGCTTTGCTTTCTCTGTGCTGGCAACACACCTGAACTGAGCATTCACCAGATCCACTTTGGTGAATATAAGGGCACTGACCTGAATGAACCAAAATTATTCTGTTTTTATTCCTGTATTGTTTTGAATTGAAAAGATGTATCGGGTGTGCGCGGAACATCGGAATGACCTCCAAACGTAGTGAGCATAGAGGAAGCATTCTGTAAATGAGTGGAGAATGAATGACGGTAATGGCCTGGCCCGTCCAGCTTCTGTCAGTGCAAAGCCTTATCAGTGCAACCAATGGAAAGGAAAACCTCTTCTGGAAAGGGTTCGAATATGGTCTTGAACTGCAAATATAACCAGTTAGATCTTTCAAAACGAAATATCTGTTTTATATTATCATGGTTCATATTTGGGGTTTCCCTTCCTATATATGGGCACCCTTAAATATTTGCTTGTTGTAGCCACAAAAATTCAAGGCCCTATGCAATGGCCACTGGCTTTATCCTCACCGTTATGTCAATATTCAAACTGCTTTCACAGAAGAGGTTGTTCTTGGAATGAAATCATTTCAACAACCAACGAAACCCTCTTCAGAGATGCTACTTTCGATTGTGGCTTACTAATGTGCTACTGTTATTTGCCACAATGAAACGGTTTGTTGTTTTCTTTGCTCTATGGTCCTATTCTGGAACATACTCACCATATCTCACAACAGTATTCCTTTGTATCAGTGTTCTAATTGGGAGGGGGGTTGGCGGTGTAGGAATGGTTCCCCCGAAACTGTGACTTCGGAAAGTTGATTATTATCTGAATGGTCATAACAGTAGGTTAACAGAAAACTGAATAGATGTTAAAATGATGATTATAATGAGATGAAAATGCAGTAACATGTGCAAACTGAGGGAGATAGAATGGCAAAAAGGATCAAATGCTAAACTAAAAAAAGTGAGTGATTCTATTATAGCAATGATTTAAAGAAATAAAGGAGTTCTGTTAACAAAAATAATAATAGTTATATTGAAATGCTCGCAATTTTGTCAAACTGAACTGGATCTTTGTGTCTTGTAATTATTGTAAATACTTCAAAAGAAAGAAAAAAATGACTTGCATGTCCATGTATAAAACTACTGAGAAACGTGTTCCTGTCAAAGTTGTGAAGTGGTTCGATCTCTGCCCTATCCCCACTGTCCCCCCCTCTTTTGGACTGACTGTCTGTACATATATGTTCTTTCAGTTTTAATGCGTGTTTGGAGAGTGTTTGGACAAACGAAAGAATCATTTGTGTGACCAACCATATCAGTCAAAAACCAACCAGTTTGATTTCGATCAGAGGCATCCGTCTCTGATGAATAGTGCTTCCCTCCATCCGTAGTAAGAAGGGAGTGGCAATGTACATATTGCCATTTTGTCTCGGTTTCCTGCTTCCAGGCCAAATATGAATTCAAACACTCTCTTTGTCTCCAATTATTAGCCGGTAGTCAGCCAAAAACAGCCCTGTCATTATGATTGGTATTGTCTTGTATAATGACAATGTCAACCTTGTCACTTGGCTTTGGGCTTCTTCTCATGGGGCCAGGGTCTCTCATCGCTGTGGAAAGTATACTGTGGTGAAAAAATAAGTCCTTCTCTTAATTGAACCCGCCATTACGTACGTAGTGGTCATGACATTTAGAGTCATTAGGTACTCATTTGTGTGATCTTTAGTGTCTGGCAAGTGTTGCAACTCTCCTATGTTCATGTGCATAGGAGAGAAAATGATTTCCATTGTCAAAATTGTAAGAAGAATTTAAATTTTTGAAATTAGTTAGGCTCTGCGTTGAGTTTTGTCCTCTTTTGTATTGAAATCTTAGCGCATCAGATGCGAACAACTGAATCACCTTTCTTAGGAGTTTGAGAGGATTTGTCCCAATTGTGAGGCAACCCAAGGAGGTCTGATCCTCAAAGGGAAAGTTGTGGATCATACTGAAAGATTGGCCTGTGACAATATAGAAATCCACTTTTATGTGCAATACAAAAGAAAAAGGGCTTTCTCTAACATGCAGAAGTGAGAATAAATTATTTCAAACCTCGGTCGACCACAACACAGTTTTGGTTGCAGATCGAAAGCCACAGTTGGTGGAAGTGATTTGAAATCTGTAACAACACAGACAGAAGAGAACAACTCCATCTTGTTCAGTGAAAGTCAGTTAGAGGGGGTTGTCAGGGTGGGCGAGAACAGAGTGAAACAAGAATGATACTGAGAGAGACTGAAGAAAAGAGGACAGTTGGATCGTTTTCTGCAACTTTGACTGGAAATGCAACTTGTGTCCCGTTTTTTTGTGTGTGTGTGTGTGTGTGTGTGTGTGCGTACCGTAATGTAAAAAACTATCTGTCCCTCTCTCTCCCTCTCTTGTACTGCTGTTTGCTGTTCTGTTTAGTTAGTGTGACGTGCCAGTATTTCCCCTCCCCACCCTTCGCTATCTCCCCTCCTCTCGCTCCCTTTTCTCCATGGATCTAAGATGACAACTCTATGCAGATGCTGTCTTTTATAAGTGTGTCAAATTTTAATTTAAAATAAAAACGATTTTAAAAAACTAACCCGACAGACATATTGAAATGATAATAAAAAAATGAATAAAGAAAAGGATTGTTCAGTGTACCCTCGCAGTGGTTGGTCTTCATTACTGTTGTCAGTCTCCATCGCTATAGTACACAATGGCTCAAATTCAATTATATTATTTGCTAATTATGTTCTTAGATCATAATCTACCAAACATTTGGCAATGTAATGTTATTTTGATTTAGGAATATGGGATATTCGTTTGTGTTAAGCATCCTCATGTTATCCTATCAACACCTTGTCATGAAGCATTAAGTGGGTCTGAAGTCCCTGGGGCCTATTCACTGGGTTTTTGGATGAAGTCACAGTGAGTATCTCTGTAGACCCTGATCGCCCTCCACTGGGTTAGCAACATCTCAGACAACTCGTCACTGTGATATGCAAGACTTGGCAAGCATTCAGACACAAAAATGGCTGCTGTGCGTCACTCCGGTAAGTCAAGTGTTACAAATTGGTAGTGGGTGAGGTGACTGAGTTCACTCCTTACAATTTAACATATTTTGACACCTAGTGAAATGCACAATATAAATGTCATCCATCATTATTGTATTATGTCAGTGTTTTTCCTTGAAAGGCCCCACTGCCATCCAGTGTGTTTTTAAAGGTGGACTAGGCCATATTGAAGAAGCATCTCAGAGCAGCAGTGCAGATCTATGATCCGTCCCTGTCCATATATTATTCATTAATATACAATAGACAAAACTGATCCGATATCAGCACTCCTGCTCAGACCCTTTAAACAAAGGACTTTGAACAGCTACTCAGCCATGGTGTGTGGGTTAGCTCCTCCAGCACTCTGCCCATCTGGTTCCCAGCCTCCCAAAAGGACCATTAGGAATCCATGACTCACGGTCCAGTCTACACATTATGACCTCATCATTAAGGCATGCAAGACATCCCCACTTTGATCACTCACCCTGGTGCAAATTCTATCCCCATCACCTCATTATGGCTACTTACCATTGAGGTGGGATGAATGTAATGTACAGTACACTGCTGTTCATCTGTCCTCTGCTATGTGCTGATTCTAATGAGTTAGTATGGGCATCTGTTAAATGACACAGCACATACTTTAACATTTGAATGTACAATACTTTACACAAGGTTTTGGTGAAAGACTGACACAAAACCACAATGAAATGAGCTGAATGGGGAATCTGGAGAAGTAGGAAATTCAAGATGGGGATAAAAGGAAATGCAAACAAAAAGGCCTGTTTTTGATTAACTAAACCATTGCCATCTGTGTCAGCCACACTAATCTAGCTCCACCAATCAACAAAGGAAAATGGCAACAACCAATTTGAACATTACTGAAAAAACACCTAAATAAATACAGTACTCCATTTTGTGCAGGGATTCAATAGTCTGTTAACCTCCACATCCACATGCTGTACTCCCCCACTACTCCCTCATGGCTGTACACCCAGACTCTGTCTATATCCCAAATGGCATCCTATTCCCTACACACTGGGCAAAATCTGGTTGAATCAATGTTGTTTCCACATCATTGAATTCACGTTAGTTGACAACTAAACCAAATGTAAATTAAAACTGGATGTTGAACTGATGTCTGTGCCCAGTGGGATGGACCCTCGTCGAAAGTTGTGCACTGTAGGGAGTAGGGTGTCATTTGGGAATCTGTAGTGCCCCCCTCATGGCATCAACAAAACACCAGGGACACAAGGCCCTAGACAGTGATGAATGGCTTCCTCTGACTGGACTCTCAGGACAGTCACAGTCCTTGTTCCCCAGGGGGACTTGCCTTGATGCTAGACTCCTCTGCTCTCACATGGTACATGGGACTTGGGTCACATCCATCATTCCGAAAGGCCATGTACATTGGGAAACGGATGTGGGATTCACTGCAGACTGCTCAGGTAAACTGACTGATAGAGCACAAACGAACAAAGCCTTAGGGATCATGAAGGTGAATATATGTGTTCTATTTTCTATGACACACCTTCCTGACTGAAGGGAATGCACTGTCATAGAAAAGAGCCCCCAAAACAGGCTTACTTTAAACCTGCTTTTAATAGAAATTAAATACTAAAGGACTTTTGGAAATATTGAAGCAACCTTCAAAGAAATTGTGACTGTTATTAAAAACGTAAATACATACAAAGTGAGAGGACCTGAAGGACAATTGTGATTCACAACACATTTTTCCAGCTATTTATTTTCAGTACTCAGCATTAGGGATAATAATATGAACAGGTTTTGTTAAGAAATGAATTATCAAAACATAGTTTATAAAAGTGTATAGTAAGCATTACATATATACTTGAAACAAAAAGTAATAACTTGAAATGAATACTTGTTCAAAGCAATTCTTTCTAAACTAGGTTCAAAAGTGTCCATTTTGTATATATATTTTTTTTATAGGTTTAACTCAAATATAAATGTCTAGTTTTATCACATTACTACTAAATCAATTCACTGTGACTTTATTTCACTTACTAGCAGTTCTCCCAGTAAAATATGTACACAGAGCTTTGAATAGTTGAATATAACACAAGTGTATAAGGAAATACTCACTAATGAATGAATACAAAAGGTTACAATACAAGAGTAACAAAACTGAACATAATAAATGCTCTAAACTTTTACAAGTTATGTTTGTAAGTGTGTGTGTGTGTGTGTGTGTGAAACAGAAGTGTCCAGTCTGAGTTGATGGAAGACAGTGGCATCACTCAAAAGGCAAACATGTCAACAATAATCCTTAATCTTCCTTAAACGTCATACGGCAATCAAAACACACATAGCAGCTCCCTGTTTGTTGTACAAAGGAAACTTAAGGAAGTACCGTCAATTTAATGTGTCAGAGTCCTTCATCCTTGACTCCATGTCAATTATACATACATGATGAATAGTCAGGGGTATGTGTAAGAACAAGGGGTGGTTACAACACTTCTCCTAAACTGAGAGATCCTAAAACTAGCATTTCTGTTACAAATGCTGCTACAAATAAGCATACTATAATGATTTATAAAAGCTGCAATGTTAATAATACAGTCATAATTACGATACATGATAAAAACCAAATGCCGACAGCGGCCTAACAATATACATTTCTTTACTTTTATCCGTAAAAAAAACAACAAAAAAACATCTATACGCGCTTGCTGGTTTAGGTGTAGTGTTTCAAATATTGGTGCCAAGAGCCATTTTGAAATAATGGGAAGAATACAGAAATGGCAGAAAGTAGCAACCCATTAAGAGCATTGTCGTCATCTGCAGAACAATAAAGGTTTGAAGCTCATCTTCGTGCTGCAAGAAACACACAAGTTAGAAAACGATTAGAACCTCACAAGAGAGCAATACACCCTCAGGTCAGTTCTATATTACAGAAATGTGACATCTCCAACCACTACATTCACCGTTAAAACTACATTTTTACCATGTCAAAGTACATCTACTCTTTAATCCAACATATTGCGGATACGTTTAAAATCCATTATTTACTCTTCAATACTGTATGACACAACAAAAGCCACACATGTTTAAAAAAAAATGTATCTAGGCAAGTCAGTTAAGCACAAATTCTTATATGCAAGCAAAGGCTTCATTGAAGATTAACAGATGGGATGTTATGATGTGCAGCAGTCAAAAAGGAACAATCCCAAAACCTTAATATTGACGGGTTTTTTTTATACCAGTAATCCTGGTGTACCATTGCAGGTGGAAGGGTTGTTGTCCCCTAGCAAAGGCTACCGAGTGAATGCAGCAAGCACAGCTAACTAATTGGGTGAGATGAAGGCAGATGGGTGAGGATTTTGCAACCTGTGTCCTAACCAGTGTAAATATCGTCCATGTCAAGTCCACTTTTTCCCCTTGTCTGGGGTTGCATGCAGGGCCTTGAGTGTCTAGACCACGTAACCTGCTCTATGAATCAGTCTATAACAAGAGGGAGATGGTGGTGAAGGAGGGTGAAGAGAAGTTTTGGCACCTCCAGAACCTTGGCATTTCAATGCTTCCCCTTTCCCCAACCCCACCCATACTTTGTAGAGATATGGGTCTGAGGCAGAGCCAAGAGGGTGGCACTGGTAGCAGCCACAGACACAGGGCGCGCTGAGCTGCCCCAATGCAACTTCATGTGGTGGCGCAGGTTGGACTTGCTGGAGAAGCGCTTGTCACACTGCTGGCAGGAGAAGGGTTTCTCCTTGGTGTGGATGCGGCGGTGGATTATGAGCTGGGTGGACACACGGAAGGACTTTCCGCACTCCGGGCACTCGTAGCGCTTGGTCTCCGTATGGATGCGCTGGTGGTTCTTGAGGGCGTTCAGATTGTGAAACTCCTTTTGACAGGAGGTGCAGAAATAAGCGCCAGTCTTGTGGATGGTCTTGTGGTTGAGGAGGGAGCTGGCGTGGCGGTAGGCACGGCCACACTGGTCACAGACGTGCGATTTGGCCCCCCCACCAATTACCGGTTTACCTGAAAATGTAAACGTTGAACTTGTATTAAACCAAACCTCCAGAAACCTTTTGGCTTTTCAATGTAAATCACAGCAGCACTTTCCCTTCCCCCACCTATAGAAATGGGCCTGAGCGCATACCCAGGAAACTGGAAGGCGCTGAGCCGCTCCAATGCAACTTCATGTGGTGACGTAGGTTGGACTTGCTAGAGAAGCGTTTGGTGCATTGCTGGCAGGAGAAGGGCTTCTCCTGGGTGTGAATGCGCCGGTGGACAATGAGTTGGCTAGGCGCACGGAAGGCCTTTCCACAATCTGAGCACCGGTGGCGTTTGACCTCAGTGTGGATGCGCCGATGGGTCTTGAGAGCCATCAGGTTGGAGAACTCCTTCTGACAAGAGCTGCAGAAATAGGCGCCTGTCTTGTGGATGTTCTTGTGGTTCTGGAGGGATCCGGCATGGCGGTAACCACGGCCGCACTGGTCGCAGACATGCGACTTGGGTGGTCTCCCTGCGCCAATTGGTGGATGACCTGAAAATGTAAAATGTAGGAATTGTGTCACGCCATAATTCTGATATTTCGTTTGTATACACATTAATGCTGGCTTCACATGCTCGTGGGAAATGGGGAAACTGGGAAGTCATATGCTCGACATGGTTGTGTTCAAGTGCTATTGAAGTTGGAACAATTCTTAATGACGTAAGCTAGCTTACTTAACATCAACAATATGGTCGGACTAGCTACATTATACATACTGATAAGATTGTAATTGTCAAAAACAGATTTGCTGTCAAAGGTAAAGGGTCAGTGGTGAAACGTCACAACTTGGTAGCAAAAATGTCTCTCGAGTTTCCTTCTTGTAATTCCGACATTGACAGTCCTTCAAGTGAAACTAAAAGCTTCTGATAAGGGTGACAGCATGTAAACGTTGCATTAGAAACAGCTTCAGCCATGGGGGGAAAAAGTCATTCTTCAACAATTGAAAGTGCATTCCGTAACATTTCCACATGGACATAGATCTTGATATGTCACGGTAGTAATAAATTAATACTATTAATCGAGACAAAAATAAAAAGAACTCTCAGAGTGGCACGTCCTGGCCACCCTCAGTGTATACAAAATGCGTCTTCTTGATTCAATATTGAATGTAGTTTTCTGAAGTTGAAATATTGTCTCTACAAAATAATATTTTGGACTTAATAATATTCTTCAAAATCAGAGAGGGAGTCAAAATATTACTGAAATGTTAAAGACGGCACATTTAACAATAAATTGTTTATTTCGGGCAATTCACATGAGCCTTTTCAATATGTCAATCAAACCATTGGGCAAATCAAATGGGCCTTCCCTACGCTGATGGTGTACTGAGCCTTGAGTCAAATGAAGAGGCTACATGTGTTGTAAATGTCACTTTCCCACTGTACACTGCAGGTATATATGGGTTTATTATGCATTTCCACTAGCTACCAGTATTTAATATGGTTGTTTACATAGTTTAACTGTACCTTGAATTTGGTAGAATAAACTGATGCCTCAATTTGGTAACAAATGTATAGCTACAGCTAATTATATTCAACACGGATGGACCTTTATTAAGCACAAACTATCATGCATATATAAAAGACGAAATGTACATGAAAACAAAACAAATACGGCATAAGTCAGAGTTACATGTGTAGGATTAAGGGTGAGAGATTTGTATCTTCAATATCTGGGTTAGTTTCATCTTCATGGTGACAAATACACACAAATTGGGAGAGTCATATTGCAATGTTGATTCTACAGCCCTTAGGACAATTTACTCAAAAAACTCATTTTCTTTGGTTTCTCCCAGTACTTGAGTGTTCCCAAACAAAAATATTTGATTTATTTAGTTATTTGGAGCAGCCACTTGTTAGTTTAGCATGCTAATCCAAGAGTCCACAGGAATCAATTGAACGTCCAAAAACACACTTAACCACCATGCAGAAACTCCATTCCAACGTGTATTATGACCATATCACTCTTGAACAATGTATTATAAACAGAAATGCTTCTGTGGTTGGTAGACATTGGCATCAGCTCAGATTCCATATGGACACTGGCGTTAGCGTGCTAAGCTAACTAGCAGCAAATATGCACTCTCAAACTTGTCTGGGTTGATTAAAAAGCTACGTGGAACAATGAAGTTGGTCTAAATATCACTGGAAAAACTAAAGAAATCAGTTTTGGGAGGATATTCTTCTTCCTCCAAGGATGAAAGAACTCCAAACCTATTTGGCTGGTTATAAAATAAAAGGTATATTTTCAACAACCACATTGTAAACTTGATATCATTTAGTGATTTGTATGTGTTGCATAAAACTCAATATTCTAGCATCAAGATAATGGAATTCATTCAAACATTGCACCTTAAAGATTACATATAGATGCATTAGTGTCCATTTTTTAAATGTATTGTTTGGACTAACATGAGCAAATGAGGAGGATTAGCCCTAGAGGTCTAATCCTCCAGGGCTGTGTTTATACAGGCAGCATTATTCTGATCTTTTTGTTCACTAATTAGATCAGCTCTGAATAAGATCTGATGTGAAAAGATCTGATGTGATTGGTCAAAAGAACAATTAGTCAAAAAAAATATCAGCATTGGGCTGCCTGTGTGTACACAGTTTAGGTGTATGATATGAGGGCACCCGCCTTTCTAGAGGCAACATTATCAAACTTCATCCTCAGTCTGCATCATTTGCTTAAAGATCTGCAATTGTATACACCCTTCCTTAAATTCCAACAGGTCAATTATTTGGCCCCTCAACTAGACACATTAATTTGACCAATTCACTGAAGTGAAAATGTTCAAGCCAAGTCTTTAACAAGGTTGAGTTAACGAAGTTGATTTCGCCTTCATCACAGATTAAAAATTGCCTGTGTGAAAACGTGTTGAATATTAAAACACGTAACACTTTCAAAAGTACATTAAAAGTGAGGAGTGAAAGGACAATGGATTCACAACAATGTTCTTCACTAGTTTTCCAGCTATTTATTTTCAAATACTCAGCATTAGGGGTTATAATATGGACAGGTTTTGTTAAGAAATTAATTATCAAAACAGCTTATAAAACTGTATAGTAAGCATTACATATATGTATGAAACAAAAAGTTAGAACTGAAAATTATTCATTATAGTTGTTCAAACCAATCCTTTCTAATCTATCCATAATGATGGTTGGAAGTGTCCACTTTTAACCAATTCTGGAGAAAACGCAAAAGTTCCATTAAAATATAGTTAGTTGTCCTGTGGTCTAGTTATCACATTGCTCTTAAAAATCACTTCACTGCCACTTTATATTTCACTTACTAGCACCAGCTCTCCCAGTAAAAGGTGTTCACACAGAGCTTTGAATAGTCCAAACGCAATTAAATAAAAAGAAATACTAATAAATACAAGGGTTACAATAAGGTAAAACAAAATCTTAAGAGAATGAGGTCTGAATGCACAAACAATTCAAAGTCGTCCCCTTTGAGTGTGAGTTTTTTGTGAAACAGAAGGAAGTCCAGTCTGACTTGAGGGGAGACGGTCACAACATCACTTGTAAAAGGCAAACATTTCAGAAATATTTCCTTCGTCTTCATACTGCAATCAAAACACACATTATACAAGTTCCCTGTTTATTGTACAAGGGACTGACTATTATTATTTTTTAAACCATAACAAATTGAGACAACATGGAGGAGTACTTGTCACAAGTGTTCTTTGGGAGTCCTTCATACTCGCCTCCATGCCAATTCTACATACAGGATGAGTAGTCAGGGGTAAGTGTAAGGAAAGGGCTGGTAACAACAATTCTACATACAGGATGAGTAGTCAGGGGTAAGTGTAAGGAAAGGGGCTGGTAACAACAATTCTACATACAGGATGAGTAGTCAGGGGTAAGTGTAAGGAAAGGGGCTGGTAACAACAATTCTACATACAGGATGAGTAGTCAGGGGTAAGTGTAAGGAAAGGGCTGGTAACAACAATTCTACATACAGGATGAGTAGTCAGGGGTAAGTGTAAGGAAAGGGGCTGGTAACAACAATTCTACATACAGGATGAGTAGTCAGGGGTAAGTGTAAGGAAAGGGCTGGTAACAACAATTCTACATACAGGATGAGTAGTCAGGGGTAAGTGTAAGGAAAGGGGCTGGTAACAACAATTCTACATACAGGATGAGTAGTCAGGGGTAAGTGTAAGGAAAGGGGCTGGTAACAACAATTCTACATACAGGATGAGTAGTCAGGGGTAAGTGTAAGGAAAGGGCTGGTAACAACAATTCTACATACAGGATGAGTAGTCAGGGGTAAGTGTAAGGAAAGGGGCTGGTAACAACAATTCTACATACAGGATGAGTAGTCAGGGGTAAGTGTAAGGAAAGGGGCTGGTAACAACAATTCTACATACAGGATGAGTAGTCAGGGGTAAGTGTAAGGAAAGGGGCTGGTAACAACAATTCTACATACAGGATGAGTAGTCAGGGGTAAGTGTAAGGAAAGGGGCTGGTAACAACAATTCTACATACAGGATGAGTAGTCAGGGGTAAGTGTAAGGAAAGGGGCTGGTAACAACAATTCTACATACAGGATGAGTAGTCAGGGGTAAGTGTAAGGAAAAGGGCTGGTAACAACAATTCTACATACAGGATGAGTAGTCAGGGGTAAGTGTAAGGAAAGGGGCTGGTAACAACAATTCTACATACAGGATGAGTAGTCAGGGGTAAGTGTAAGGAAAGGGCTGGTAACAACAATTCTACATACAGGATGAGTAGTCAGGGGTAAGTGTAAGGAAAGGGGCTGGTAACAACAATTCTACATACAGGATGAGTAGTCAGGGGTAAGTGTAAGGAAAGGGCTGGTAACAACAATTCTACATACAGGATGAGTAGTCAGGGGTAAGTGTAAGGAAAGGGGCTGGTAACAACAATTCTACATACAGGATGAGTAGTCAGGGGTAAGTGTAAGGAAAGGGGCTGGTAACAACAATTCTACATACAGGATGAGTAGTCAGGGGTAAGTGTAAGGAAAGGGCTGGTAACAACAATTCTACATACAGGATGAGTAGTCAGGGGTAAGTGTAAGGAAAGGGGCTGGTAACAACAATTCTACATACAGGATGAGTAGTCAGGGGTAAGTGTAAGGAAAGGGCTGGTAACAACAATTCTACATACAGGATGAGTAGTCAGGGGTAAGTGTAAGGAAAGGGGCTGGTAACAACAATTCTACATACAGGATGAGTAGTCAGGGGTAAGTGTAAGGAAAGGGGCTGGTAACAACAATTCTACATACAGGATGAGTAGTCAGGGGTAAGTGTAAGGAAAGGGCTGGTAACAACAATTCTACATACAGGATGAGTAGTCAGGGGTAAGTGTAAGGAAAGGGGCTGGTAACAACAATTCTACATACAGGATGAGTAGTCAGGGGTAAGTGTAAGGAAAGGGCTGGTAACAACAATTCTACATACAGGATGAGTAGTCAGGGGTAAGTGTAAGGAAAGGGCTGGTAACAACAATTCTACATACAGGATGAGTAGTCAGGGGTAAGTGTAAGGAAAGGGCTGGTAACAACAATTCTACATACAGGATGAGTAGTCAGGGGTAAGTGTAAGGAAAGGGCTGGTAACAACAATTCTACATACAGGATGAGTAGTCAGGGGTAAGTGTAAGGAAAGGGCTGGTAACAACAATTCTACATACAGGATGAGTAGTCAGGGGTAAGTGTAAGGAAAGGGCTGGTAACAACAATTCTACATACAGGATGAGTAGTCAGGGGTAAGTGTAAGGAAAGGGCTGGTAACAACAATTCTACATACAGGATGAGTAGTCAGGGGTAAGTGTAAGGAAAGGGCTGGTAACAACAATTCTACATACAGGATGAGTAGTCAGGGGTAAGTGTAAGGAAAGGGCTGGTAACAACAATTCTACATACAGGATGAGTAGTCAGGGGTAAGTGTAAGGAAAGGGCTGGTAACAACAATTCTACATACAGGATGAGTAGTCAGGGGTAAGTGTAAGGAAAGGGCTGGTAACAACAATTCTACATACAGGATGAGTAGTCAGGGGTAAGTGTAAGGAAAGGGGCTGGTAACAACAATTCTACATACAGGATGAGTAGTCAGGGGTAAGTGTAAGGAAAGGGCTGGTAACAACAATTCTACATACAGGATGAGTAGTCAGGGGTAAGTGTAAGGAAAGGGGCTGGTAACAACAATTCTACATACAGGATGAGTAGTCAGGGGTAAGTGTAAGGAAAGGGGCTGGTAACAACAATTCTACATACAGGATGAGTAGTCAGGGGTAAGTGTAAGGAAAGGGGCTGGTAACAACAATTCTACATACAGGATGAGTAGTCAGGGGTAAGTGTAAGGAAAGGGCTGGTAACAACAATTCTACATACAGGATGAGTAGTCAGGGGTAAGTGTAAGGAAAGGGGCTGGTAACAACAATTCTACATACAGGATGAGTAGTCAGGGGTAAGTGTAAGGAAAGGGGCTGGTAACAACAATTCTACATACAGGATGAGTAGTCAGGGGTAAGTGTAAGGAAAGGGGCTGGTAACAACAATTCTACATACAGGATGAGTAGTCAGGGGTAAGTGTAAGGAAAGGGCTGGTAACAACAATTCTACATACAGGATGAGTAGTCAGGGGTAAGTGTAAGGAAAGGGCTGGTAACAACAATTCTACATACAGGATGAGTAGTCAGGGGTAAGTGTAAGGAAAGGGGCTGGTAACAACAATTCTACATACAGGATGAGTAGTCAGGGGTAAGTGTAAGGAAAGGGCTGGTAACAACAATTCTACATACAGGATGAGTAGTCAGGGGTAAGTGTAAGGAAAGGGGCTGGTAACAACAATTCTACATACAGGATGAGTAGTCAGGGGTAAGTGTAAGGAAAGGGGCTGGTAACAACACAGCTCCTAAAGTGTTAATATAAATAAATACATTCTACAATGATCTGTTTTATAAAAGTTGAACTGTAAATAATACAGTCAGAAGTACGATTACGATACAGGATAAAATCATAATGCCGGCATGGGCCTAACAATATACATTTTTCTTATTTTTTTTATTTTTTAAAACAACTTATTGTCTATACATGTTAACTCGTTAGGCGCAGTGTTGAAAATATGGGTGCCCAGAAACATTTTTTTTTTTTTAAAAGAGGAAAACACAAATGTGATGCCAGAAAGAAGCAACCGATAAAGAGCATTGCTGTCATCTGCAGAAAAATAAGGTTTGAAGCTCATCTTCGTGCTGCAAGAAACACACAAGTTAGAAAACGATTAGAACCTCACAAGAGAGCAATACACCCTCAGGTCAGTTCTATATTACAGAAATGTGACATCTCCAACCACTACATTCACCATTAAAACTACATTTTTACAATGTTAAAGTACATCTCAACTATTTGTTCCAACATATTGCTAACTTCAGAGATACTGTTTGAAATACATGTTCTTACTGGTTAAGATGTTTTGTATAACATGACAAAGGCCGCATGCAAAGGCTTTATCCAAAAATCAACAGATACGGAATGGGATGTCATGATGTGCAATGCATTCAAACTGCAAAGATGCCACACAAAAAAACCTTAACATTGGTCAAATTCATCAATGTGGTTGACTTGGTGAGCGTCACGCCACACTCTTGGCATGGCATCAGGATGTTGTTCCTATTGTGACCCGTTTGTTATGACTTCATTGACACTGAGCTTAACGGTCAATAAAACACTGAGAAATCTAGAATCGTCTACTGTGTAACATGCAACGGGGAGCTATGACAACAGTATATAATTAAGGTTTCTAAAGGGCCGAACAGAGAAGTCTAGCACACATCCTACACTGAGTGAGCAGTAATCCATGTGTACCATTACAGGTGAATGGGTTCTTGTCCCATAGCGAAGGCCATCGAGTGAATGCAAGCAAGAGTAGCCATGCTGGTTGGGATGAAGCGGATTGGGGACGCTTTTGCAACCACTGTCTTAACCAGTTTAGAGGTCATCCATGCCAAGTCAGTCCTCTCCCTCTCCCCCCTCCCCTGTCTAAGGTTGCATGCAGGGCCTGTGTGTCTAAAACACATAACCTGCTCTGTGGAAATCTAAAGACATAAACCTCACACTCTACAACAAGAGGGAGATGGTGGTGAATGAGATGGGGACTAAGTTTTGGCACCTCTAAAACCTTGGCATTTCAATGCATCTCACACGAGCACCCCCCCTTCCCCCTCCCCCCATACTTATAGAAATGGGCCCGAGGGCATACCCAAGAAGCTGGCAGCGCCCATGGCCATGGTAGGGGGCGCTGAGCTGCTCCAGTGCACCTTCTGGTGGTGGCGCAGGTTGGACTTGCTGGAGAAGCGCTTGTCGCACTGCTGGCAGGAAAAGGGCTTTTCCTTGGTGTGGATGCGCCTGTGGCAGATGAGCTGGGTGGACACACGGAAGGACTTTCCACAGTCGGGGCACTGGAAACGTTTGGGCTCAGTGTGAATGCGCCGGTGGTTCTTGAGGGACATCAGGTTGGGAAACTCCTTCTGACAGGAGTTACAGAAGTAGGCGCCTGTTTTGTGACTGTTTTTGTGGTTAAGGAGGGAGCTGGCGTGGAGGTAGGTGCGACCGCACTGGTTGCAGATGTGCGACTTGGTCCCCATCGCCCCACGGCTCCTGCTGCCACTGGGGCCTTGGAAGGACAGGGAGTTCATTTTGGGTAGTCCATTGGGGTCCAGTCCTTGGGCCTGCAACAACGTGAGATCCAGGCCGGAGCCCCAGCTAAGGCCTGAGCTCCCGCCCCCGGATGTGCCCCCAGAGGCTCCCCCAGCCCTGGCCTGTGTCTGCTGGGGGGGCCTGGGGGCTTGGCCGTGGGAGATCTCCTGGTGGAGCCGGAAGCTGGCCTGGCTGGGGAAGCTGCGCTGGCAGGGGCCACAAGTGAGCTCCCTCTCCTTTAGGTGGACGCGACGGTGGCTGTTGAGCTGGGAGGAGACACGGAAAGCCTTGCCGCATTCTGGGCAGCGGTGACGCCGTATCTCTGAATGAATGCGCCGGTGGTTCTTGAGGGCCAGGAGGTTGGAATAGGTCTTGAGGCACACGGCACAGTGGTAAATGCCGACGGTGTGGGTGTTTTTGTGGTTGAGAAGGGAGCTGGCATGGGCGTAGGAGCGGCCACACTGGTCACATCTGTGGAGAGACAGAAGAGAAGAAGAAATTAGTAACTGCTTGCGGTCATTTTTCACTAATCTAATTGGCTGGTTACCACTTTTCCATTAGATACAACTTTAATATATTTATATATCCATCTAAAAATAATTTGTACAGGTATATGATCTGGAATCCGGCTTAAAGCTTTGGAGATGACTAAAAGTGGTTTACCATGTCCTGCAAGAAGAAATAGTCAATTTATACACATAATAAAAGGGGAACACATTTTGGTGGAAACAAGGGGAAAAAATATGGACTGTCCTTAATCAAATAATTGAAAACTAATTAGTCTTGGAAGGTATGTGTGGCTCCTTGCACATTTGGATACAACAATTCCATATCACACTTTTCATAGTTATTGAACTTATTCTGGCTTTCACCAACTGTGGTGAAATATGTTGGCTTGGTGCAGATTACCCCCCGCCCAAAATAACTCATTTACAACAAAGCATGTGCAGTGTAGCAAGCTCCAAATACTTACTGTGGATCTAAGTCTAAGGATAGGCCCATGCCCTGTATCAATGTAGTCTTCACTGTAATATCAGCAAAAAAACTAACAAGAACCTTCTCACTTCTATGGTCTTTTACCATTTTAACCAGCCTTTGTGCCATGACTTTGTCAAACAAAGAAGCCCTTTAAACTAGGTTTACACTATCAACAACCTAAAAATGTACAATGTACCTATAAAAAGAGACAGGGAAGCACAAACAAAGGAGCACTACAATTCAAACAAGTACAAGGAACACACAAATCATAAATCTTACTTAGTATACTACGTCAGCTACTTTGAATTGGTATCAATTAATGGCAGTATTCTTTGTAAAAGCAGAAAATGAAACATCCAACTGAACAATCAAATCAATTCTGATGCATAGTAGCCTAGGAAACGAATGTATATCTAACTGAAAGCAAAAGGGGGGACTTATCTGGTCTCCACTAATCAATCTGTCCAAACTTCAGAAATAGCCGAATTCCGGTGCACGTATGGTCCCAAGGAAGCCGGATTGGAGATCATATACCTGTAATAGACATGTAGAAACCTATGATCTTCACTATTTTCACTTCAAGAATCACAAACAGACGAAAACTCACGTGTACCGGCACTCTTCTCCCCCTGTCGTGCTTGCAGTGGCCATCCTCCTGCCCTCCTTGCCTACCTGGTTCTCCCCGCAGCGGTGCCTCGCCAGGCCTGACCTCCCCTGGAAGCTCTTCCCGCAGCTGGTGCAGCCAAAGCGTGTGTGGCCCTCCTCATGGACCTTCTGGTGATTGCGGAGGAATCTGGCTAGCCGGAACGCTTTCCCGCAGTGGTGGCAGATGTGCCTCTTCTTCTGCGTGTGGATGCGCATGTGGTTGCGCAGCGCCATGTAGTTGGAGTACGGCTTGTCGCAGTAGGTGCATGTAAAAGTGCCCGTCTTGTGTGTGTGCTTGTGGTTCAGCAAGCTGCTGGCATGTTTGTAAGAGCAGTTGCAGATGTCACAGCTGTAGGGGCGTTCATCTGGCACAAGGTCAGCCCCATCGATGCTGAGGCTTGAGCTGTTGAGGGAGGCCGAGGACGAAGGGAGCTGCTGAGCAGGGCAGTCATGTGCAGCCAGCTCGTCTGCAGTAGCGAAACCCTCGCAGCACCCATCACACTCGTAATCCATTTGAGCAACAGCTCCTGCAGCCCCCTTGCAGAGCTGTGCAGAGTGGTGGGTGGTCAGCTGTTTTTGGGTACGGAATCCTTTGCCACATTCCTGGCAAGTGTGCTTCTTGAGGGCAAAATGAAGACGCAGATGGTTTTTCATGGCCAGGCGGTTGGGGTAAGTGGAGTTGCAGACATTGCAGTGATACTCGCCAATTTTGTGAAGATTCTTGTGATTGGCCAAGCTGCCTGCATGACGATAGCTCCGTCCGCACTCATCACAGGCGAAGGGTCTTCGTCCCCCTTCTTGTAGATCAAAATTCTGAGCCCTTGAAGTACCAGCCTCTGAGTAGGGTTGCTTGAAGCCTTGTTGTTGTTGTCCATACTTGACTTCCCCCATGCCAGGGTTCTGGGATTTGGACGATTCTCCTCTCATGGCCTGCATGCCAGAGGGTCCTCCTTGATACCTCCCATTGCCTAGTTTTGCGAGCTGGGCGTGAGCCTTTGCTCGGTGTTCTTCATGGAGCCGAAGGTGGTTTTCCAGCTGCTTCTGGATCTTGAAGGCCTTCCCACACTCCTCACACTTGTGCCTGGAAAAGAAAGTGAGGACCAAATTAAAAGATGGGTTAGGAACTGGTAAACACTCCGTACGCCTATTCCACGATCTGCCAGCCATTCAACTCGCTCCTGACATCATGAATGGACAGCCTACTGGCTGAACGGGCACTAGCTACGTTTAGTAATGATGATAAAAGCACATTTGGGTAAGGTTATTTACCATTCAAGTAAAGCCATCGTTTCGGAATCGGGTGCCACTTGGGGACCGCTTCTCCCTGTGCCAGCGGCAGCCTTGCTGTAGCAAGCCAATAAAGGGAAATCACCAGTCAGAAATACATTTTACGTTTAGAATGGATTCAAAGATGTCATGGCCTGGCCATTTCTTGGGTTCCTCAGGGTTGCTTAAGGGGTGTTTTGTTTTTAATTAGCTTTACAGATTGGACTGTAGCACAGAGTAGACTCTTACATTCAATGACAATGTTGTTCGTTTTCCAGCTGTGCCGCTGTACAGTGAGGGAAAAGCGGTGTGTTTTCTTCAACAAAATCGAATGCCTATTTTTTTTTACATCGATGCGGAGGCCCCGATAGGAAAATTGATTATTCTTACTCATCTTACAATAAAAAATAATGCATCTCATTATTTCAGAGAAAATAAAAACCAATCCATGAAGGTACTGTACAATCGTGATTTTTGTGTAAAATGTCCTATTGATGTCAATTCGAAATTTGGATCAAATTCAAGCAATGCAAACAGATCTTATGTTATTAATGGCCCACAAAGACAAACAAGTCTCAATGGGGAAAAGCATCAAACAAAAGCTTACCTTTTTAAATCAAAGTGGGTCCTCTGGTGGTTCTTAAGGGCCAGCAGGTTGTAGTAGCGCTTCTGGCAGACAAGGCATCTGAAGACTCCGGTCTTGTGAGATTTCTTGTGGTTGAGCAGGGAGCAAGGGTGCCTGTAGCCCCTTCCACACTGGTCACATTTGTGGGGTCGATCCTCCGAATCTGGCATCTGCTGTCTACGGTCCTGTCCTCCCATATCACGACTGCCCCCAGGTCCTCCAACTCCGCCGCCACTAACTCCATCTCCGCCAGTCATCCCTTTAGCTCCATTCAATCCTTCTTTGCTCAGCACTCCTCCTCTTCCCTTTCCAGGACACAGGTGAGTGATCAGGTGATGGCGATCAGCAAAGAACATGCCACAGTCAACACAAATGTGATTCCTACCATCACCATCCATTTTGCCATTAGTATTTGTAGGATCGGCCCCCATGCTCTGCGCTGCTGCATCGGACCTTTGTGGCCCATGAATCAGTTGGTGGTTTAACAGATCTTGCTTTCTGGAGAAGCTCTGGCCACAGGTGCTGCAGATAATCCTCCAATCTGCCTCACCGTTAGGAGAAAGCGCTGAAGTCCCAGGCCCTGTGGGATTGTTAGCATGGCTGCGCAGATGGCTCCTCAGGGCCCTGAGGCTGGCATAATGGTTCCCACACACCGAGCACTGGTACACTTCACCATCATCTTCATCTTCTTTATTCATCCTTTTCCCCCCTCCTTGGGCATGGGACTGAGAACCATACTGAGAGCGCTGTCCATTGCTCTCTTTCACATTTCCTCCACCTGAAGGGAGAGCAGCGCCTCCAGGACTGTTGTAGCTACTCATGTTTCCCATGAATCCATTGGACATCCCCTGGTTCTGTCGCCGTTGGGGGCACATGTGAGACTTGATGCCAGAGATGTCCCCATACATTTCTCCACAGTCAGTGCACATATGTCTATCAGCCTGGCGGTGGTTCTGGGGAAGAGGGGAGTGCCCAGAGTTGCTCTGGGCAAGGGAGCCATCAAATCGATCATGGAACTCCAGTGAATCCAAACCACTGCTGTGGCCACCATCAGGTACAAAGTGAGCAGCGTCACCAAGATTTCCAGGGAGGGAGATAGGGGTGGTTGCGCCGCTCCCCTCCTGCACATAACTATTCTGAGAGTCAAGTGTCAGGGGTTCCGAGGAGAGCCAGTCGCCTTCAGTGTTGAGGGATGATTGGTTGGATGTTCTTCCCTTATGGCTGCGGAGGTGGCTATGCAAGGCAGCCAAATGCGGATACTGCTTGCAGCAGATGGTGCACTGGTAGAGGCCAGTCTGGTGGGAGCGCTTGTGGTTGACCAGGCTTCCAGCATGGCGGTAGCTTTTCCCACAATCCTGACACTTGAAACGACGTTCACCATCATCAGAAGAAGATTGCGCTCTCTCTCCAGATGGAGATGGGTTAGAGTTAGAGCCAATCCCATCAGTGTTCAGGATACCATCCTGACCATGGGAGCCTGGGTGGGGGTCATGGGTGAGGTAATGAACTTTGAGACTCTCCAGATCAGGATGCCCAGCCCCACAGTATGCACAAGTGTAAATGGGGTTATTGACAGGAGGGCCAAGCATTGGGTCAAAGGGTCCACGTTTATCATTTGGCAAATGAGGAAGCGGCAGAGGGTCACCCAGGGCAGGTGTGTATGCTGGGGAGCGGACAGCGCTGAGATTGTGCGGCATTATCCCAGGGAAACTACGGGCAAGACCCAGTGAAGAGGAGGCTGCATTATGCAATAGGATGTGTTCCTGGAAGTCACTCTTGTTGGGCAAAGCTACCTGGCACAGGTGGCAGAAGCAGTTAGACGCATCATCGGTTTGGGGAGCAGAGGGACGCTGATCAGTCACAGAATCATGTATGTTGTTGTTAACCATCGATGCTCCAGGAGTCTTAAACTTTGAGTGGGTTCGCTCATGGCCGTTGAGAGCAGCCAGGTTGTTGAACTGCTTGTAACAGACGGTGCACTTGAACGCCCCCTCCTGGTGACATTTCTTGTGATTAACCAGGCTGCCATGGTGGCGGTAGGTCCTATCACACTGATCGCATTTGAATGGGCGATCCCAGGCATCATCAGTTACAGGTGACTTCTTGTGATCATCTGGGTCATGTGACATCACACCATGACCCATTCCACTGTTGTTCAGGTGACTGCGGGCAAAGCCATCAGACAGGTCCTGTGCAAGACCATAGTTCCTCTCATCATGTCCGTCTTCAGCGCCTTCGTCACCGCCGTCTTCCTCTGCCTGGGCACTGCTTGGGGATAGTGTGTGGATACGGAGGTGGTTCTTCAGAGCCACAGCATTGGGCAGGGTTCTGGTGCAGACTGGGCACTGAAAGGAACCCACTTCATGGGATTTCTTATGGTTGGCCAGGCTGCCAGCATGCTTATAGATGCGGCCACATTGCTCACACTCAAACCTGCCATTCTCTTCTTGCTGGTAGTGAGCCTTCATGTGTTCTAACAGACTAGGGGTACTGGGGCAAACCATATCACACTCTTTACAGGGGAAACCCTTGACACGGCTCATATCATGCATTGCCATAGTAGGCGTATACATTTAAGGAAGGGGAAATCAAGTCTCAAGATAATCAACAAAGCAGACAAGGGGAAAAGAGAGAGTCTTAGCTCTTGGATTCTGTGGTGTCAGCCATTTTCTTCCCGGAGCTGAAGAAAGTCTTCTTTCAGCCATTCATTGCCACCTTGTCAGGGCAGCACCGGAAGGATCTGGACACGGAGCAGGCAATGGAAGAGCACTGTTGAAATAGGAAAAACATTTAAAAAAGAGGGCATTTAATCATTTAGAAGAGACTCAAACCAGAAACGACTAGACATACTGTACATCTAGCCATTTGCACAGTCAATGTGGAAAGGTTATCTATTCTATACTGCAAGTAATATGACAAAGAACACCTTCATTGGAATAATAATGGTCTGGCAAAAGCAAACACAGGCTACAAATCCCCCACATCAGACATTCAGACCAATGAATTGTTCCCAACATTGAAACTCTACCTATCAAGGGTGCTGGGCAGGGTAAATCTCGCACACCTACATGTAAGAGCAGGAGCACACACAGGATTTTTTACCGTTCGCCAGCCGAGAGTAATTTGCACTTCTTATCCGTGTCGGCAGACAATCTCTTTGTGTACACAGAGCAAAAACCTCGAAGTCATCAGCCAGAAAGCCTTAAAATACTACAAACCAGAAGAAGGCAGTAGCGTTGTTTGGCAAAGCATGTCTGTGTGTGTGTGTTGCTTAGTTTATGGACTAGATTCCAATGTTAGCTAGCTAGCTGCGCTGATGTTGCTATTTTGTAGAATGCCCTTGTTGATACTAGCCAGATGGCCACAGCTAGATAACTACCTAACAATATGAAACAATTAAATTCACTCTCCATAATCCCATACGGCCAGTGCCAGCCCATAGCCAAATGTTTAGCTAACCAGCGCAACATAGCTAGCTAGCTCAGGACACTGTATTAACCTGGCAGCAAACACAGGAAGCTGTTTCATGGTGATTAAATTAGAATATCAATACTAGCTATACTGGTTAGCTAGCTTGGGGGAAGTATTTAGTGTTGTGTGCATTGCATCTGTGTACTTAACTAGCTACCATCCCATAGCCTACATTGCAAATGAAGTGTGACTGGCTCATCCATGGATGTACAGAGAAATTTCAATTTTTTGCCCTTTTTGTTATCACTCCTGTTGACTCCCCCATGTGGGGGTTCGTGCTCTCTGATTGGCTCAAAATCAAGTCACATTTTATTGGTCACATACAAGTGATTAGCAGATGTTATTGCGGGTCTAGCGAAATGCTTGTGCTTCTAGTTCCGACAGCGGAGCAATATCTAACAAGTAATTCACGACATATACCCAATACACACACATCTATCCGTAATGCGGGGGCGTATGCATTATGGCAAACGAGACATGGTGTGATGAAAGAAACATACAGGAACTCAAATCCTTCTGTTCACCTGATTTAGAATTCCTCACAATCAAATGTAGACCGCATTATCTACCAAGAGAATTCTCTTCGATTATAATCACAGCCGTATATATCCCCCCCCAAGCAGACACATCGATGGCTCTGAACTAACTTTATTTAACTCTTTGCAAACTGGAAACCATTTATCCGGAGGCTGCATTCATTGTAGCTGGGGATTTTAACAAGGCTAATCTGAAAACAAGACTCCCTCAATTTTATCAGCATATCGATTGCGCAACCAGGGGTGGAAAGACCTTGGATCATTGTTACTCTAACTTCCGCGATGCATATAAGGCCCTGCCCCGGCCCCCTTTCGGAAAAGCTGACCACGACTCCATTTTGTTGATCCCTGCCTACAGACAGAAACTAAAACAAGAGGCTCCCACGCTGAGGTCTGTCCAACGCTGGTCCGACCAAGCTGACTCCACACTCCAAGACTGCTTCCATCACGTGGACTGGGATATGTTTCGTATTGCGTCAGATAACAATATTGACGAATACGCTGATTCGGTGTGCAAGTTCATTAGAACGTGCGTTGAAGATGTCGTTCCCATAGCAACGATTAAAACATTCCCTAACCAGAAACCATGGATTGATGGCAGCATTCGCGTGAAACTGAAAGCGCGAACCACTGCTTTTAATCAGGGCAAGGTGTCTGGTAACATGACCGAATACAAACAGTGCAGCTATTCCCTCCGCAAGGCTATCAAACAAGCTAAGCGTCAGTACAGAGACAAAGTAGAATCTCAATTCAACGGCTCAGACACAAGAGGCATGTGGCAGGGTCTACAGTCAATCACGGACTACAGGAAGAAATCCAGCCCAGTCACGGACCAGGATGTCTTGCTCCCAGGCAGACCAAATAAATTTTTTGCACGCTTTGAGGACAATACAGTGCCACTGACACGGCCTGCAACGAAAACATGCGGTCTCTCCTTCACTGCAGCCGAGGTGAGTAAGAAATTTAAACGTGTTAACCCTCGCAAGGCTGCAGGCCCAGACGGCATCCCCAGCCGCGCCCTCAGAGCATGCGCAGACCAGCTGGCCGGTGTGTTTACGGACATATTCAATCAATCCCTATACCAGTCTGCTGTTCCCACATGCTTCAAGAGGGCCACCATTGTTCCTGTTCCCAAGAAAGCTAAGGTAACTGAGCTAAACGACTACCGCCCCGTAGCACTCACTTCCGTCATCATGAAGTGCTTTGAGAGACTAGTCAAGGACCATATCACCTCCACCCTACCTGACACCCTAGATCCACTCCAATTTGCTTACCGCCCAAATAGGTCCACAGACGATGCAATCTCAACCACACTGCCCTAACCCATCTGGACAAGAGGAATACCTATGTGAGAATGCTGTTCATCGACTACAGCTCGGCATTCAACACCATAGTACCCTCCAAGCTCGTCATCAAGCTCGAGACCCTGGGTCTCGACCCCGCCCTGTGCAACTGGGTACTGGACTTCCTGACGGGCCGCCCCCAGGCGGTGAGGGTAGGCAACAACATCTCCTCCCCGCTGATCCTCAACACTGGGGCCCCACAAGGGTGCGTTCTGAGCCCTCTCCTGTACTCCCTGTTCACCCACGACTGCGTGGCCACGCACGCCTCCAACTCAATCATCAAGTTTGCGGACGACACAACAGTGGTAGGCTTGATTACCAACAACGACGAGACGGCCTACAGGGAGGAGGTGAGGGCCCTCGGAGTGTGGTGTCAGGAAAATAACCTCACACTCAACGTCAACAAAACTAAGGAGATGATTGTGGACTTCAGGAAACAGCAGAGGGAACACCCCCCTATCCACATCGATGGAACAGTAGTGGAGAGGGTAGCAAGTTTTAAGTTCCTCGGCATACACATCACAGACAAACTGAATTGGTCCACTCACACAGACAGCATCGTGAAGAAGGCGCAGCAGCGCCTCTTCAACCTCAGGAGGCTGAAGAAATTCGGCTTGTCACCAAAAGCACTCACAAACTACAGAAGCACAATCGAGAGCATCCTGGCGGGCTGTATCACCGCCTGGTACGGCAATTGCTCCGCCCTCAACCGTAAGGCTCTCCAGAGGGTAGTGAGGTCTGCACAACGCATCACCGGGGACGAACTACCTGCCCTCCAGGACACCTACACCACCCGATGTTACAGGAAGGCCATAAAGATCATCAAGGACATCAACCACCCGAGCCACTGCATGGAAAGCTGGGACCGAGAGACTGAAAAACAGCTTCTATCTCAAGGCCATCAGACTGTTAAACAGCCACCACTAACATTGAGTGGCTGCTGCCAACACACTGACACTGACTCAACTCCAGCCACTTTAATCATGGGAATTGATGGGAAATTATGTAAATATATCACTAGCCACTTTAAACAATGCTACCTTATATAATGTTACTTACCCTACATTATTCATCTCATATGCATACGTATATACTGTACTCTATATCATCGACTGTATCCTTATGTAATACATGTATCACTAGCCACTTTAACTATGCCACTTTGTTTACATACTCATCTCATATGTATATACTGTACTCGATACCATCTACTGTATCTTGCCTATGCTGCTCTGTACCATCACTCATTCATATATCCTTATGTACATATTCTTTATCCCCTTACACTGTGTATAAGACAGTAGTTTTGGAATTGTTAGTTAGATTACTTGTTGGTTATTACTGCATTGTCGGAACTAGAAGCACAAACAGTTCCCTACGCTCGCATTAACATCTGCTAACCATGTGTATGTGACAAATCAAATTTGATTTTATTTGAATTTGATTTATTTGATTTGAGTAATGGGTCAGCGGTCAAACGACCTCCACTCATCACTATAAAACGCTCCCTGAAACACTTCAGCGAGCAGGCCTTTTTAATCGACCTGGCCGTGGTATCCTGGAAGGATATTGATCTCATCCAGTCAGTAGAGGATGCCTAAATAGTTTTTTTAAATGCCTTCCTAACCATCTTAAATAAACATGCCCCGTTCAAAAAATTTAGAACCAGGAACAGATATAGCCCTTGGTTCTCCCCAGACCTGACTGCCCTTAACCAACACAAAAACATCCTATGGCGTTCTGCATTAGCATCGAACAGCCCCCGTGATATGCAGCTGTCCAGGGAAGCTAGAAACCATTATACACAGGCAGTTAGAAAAGCCAAGGCTAGCTTTTTCAAGCTGAAATTTGCTTCCTGCAACACCAACTCAAAAAAGTTCTGGGACACTGTAAAGTCCATGGAGAATAAGAATACCTCCTCCCAGCTGCCCACTGCACTGAAGATAAGAAACACTGTCACCACTGATAAATCCACCATAATTGAGAATTTCAATAAGCATTTTTCTACGGCTGGCCATGCTTTCCACCTGGCTACTCCTACCCCGGTCAACAGCACTGCACCCCACACAGCAACTTGCCCAAGCCTTCCCCATTTCTCCTTCTCCCAAATCCATTCAGCTGATGTTCTGAAAGAGCTGCAAAATCTGGACCCCTACAAATCAGCCGGGCTAGACACTCTTGACCCAAACTGCTACAGACCTATATCTATCCTACCATGCCTTTCTAATCTCACCATACCTTCTCTGCTATGCAATCTGGTTTCAGAGCTGGTCATGGGTGCACCTCAGCCACGCTCAAGGTCCTAAACGATATCTTAACCGCCATCGATAAGAAACATTACTGCGCAGCCGTATTCATTGATCTGGCCAAGGCTTTCGACTCTGACAATCACCACATCCTCATCGGCAGACTCGACAGCCTTGGTTTCTCAAATGATTGCCTCGCCTGGTTCACCAACTACTTCTCTGATAGAGTTCAGTGTGTCAAATCGAAGGGTCTGTTGTCCGGACCTCTGGCAGTCTCTATGGGGGTGCCACAGGGTTCAATACTTGGACCGACTCTCTTCTCTGTATACATCAATGAGGCCGCTCTTGCTGCTGGTGAGTCTCTGATCCACCTCTACGCAGACGACACCATTCTGTATACTTCTGGCCCTTCTTTGGACACTGTGTTAACAACCCTCCAGGCAAGCTTCAATGCCATACAACTCTCCTTCCGTGGCCTCCAATTGCTCTTAAATACAAGTACAACTAAATGCATGCTCTTCAACCGATCGCTACCTGCACCTGCCCGCCTGTCCAACATCACTACTCTGGACGGCTCTGACTTAGAATATGTGGACAACTACAAATACCTAGGTGTCTGGTTAGACTGTAAACTCTCCTTCCAGACCCACATCAAACATCTCCAATCCAAAGTTAAATCTCGAATTGGCTTCCTATTTCACAACAAAGCATCCTTCACTCATGCTGCCAAACATACCCTTGTAAAACTGACCATCCTACCAATCCTCGACTTCGGCGATGTCATTTACAAAATAGCCTCCAATACCCTACTCAACAAATTGGATGCAGTCTATCACAGTGCCATCCGTTTTGTCACCAAAGCCCCATATACTACCCACCATTGCGACCTGTACTCTCTCGTTGGCTGGCCCTCGCTTCATACTAGTCGCCAAACCCACTGGCTCCATGTCATCTACAAGACCCTGCCAGGTAAAGTCTCCCCTTATCTCAGCTTGCTGGTCACCATAGCATCACCCACCCGTAGAACGCGCTCCAGCAGGTATATCTCTTTGGTCAGCCCCAAAACCAATTCTTCCTTTGGCCGCCTCTCCTTCCAGTTCTCTGCTGGCAATGACTGGAACAAACTACAAAAATCTCTGAAACTGGAAACACTTATCTCCCTCACTAGCTTTAAGCACCAGCTGTCAAGAGCATCTCACAGATTACTGCACCTGTACATAGCCCATCTATAATTTAGCCCAAACAACTACCTCTTTCCCTACTGTATTTATTTAGCTTTTTATTTATTTTGCTCCTTTGCACCCCATAATTTTTTATTTCTACTTTGCACATTCTTCCACTGCAAATCTACCATTCCAGTGTTATACTTGCTATATTGCATTTACTTTGCCACCATGGCCTTTTTTTTGCCTTTACATCCCTTATCTCACCTCATTTGCTCACAGCATATATAGACTTGTTTCTACTGTGTTTGTTTTACTCCATGTGTAACTCTGTGTTGTTGTATGTGTCAAACTGCTTTGCTTGATCTTGGCCAGGTCGCAATTGTAAATGAGAACTTGTTCTCAACTTGCCTACCTGGTTAAATAAAAGGTGAAAAAATAAATAAAGATAGAAGCTGTTTTTCCCAGTCGCTCGGTCCCAGCTTCGATTCACCTGTACTGACCTCCTGTGGTTGAAGAGGCGCTTCAATGCCTCTGCCATTTCAGTGTCTGTGAGGTGTACGCCGAGGAACTTAAAACGTTCCACTTTCTCCACTAGGGGGTGCTCGATCCTCTGTTTCCTGAAGTCCACAATCATATCCTTTGTTTTGTTTACGTTGAGTGAGAGGTTATTTTCCTGGCACCACACTCCGAGTGCCCTCACCTCCCCCCTGTAGGTTGTCTCGTCGTTGTTGGTAATCAAGCATACTACTGTTGTGTCGTCTGCAAACTTGATGATTGAATTGGAGGTGTGCTTGGCCACGCAGTCATGGGTGAACAAAGTACAGGAGGGGGATGAGTATGTACCCTTGCGGGGCCCCAGTGTTGAGAACCAGCAAAGTGGAAGTGTGGTTTCCTACCTTCACCACCTGGGGGCAGCCCGTCAGGAAGTCCAGGACCCAAATGCACAAGGTGGGGTTCAGACCCAGGGCCTCGAGCTTGGAGGGTGTTATGGAGTTGAATGCTGAGCTGTAGTAAATGAACAGCATTCTTATATAGCTATTCCTCTTGTCCGGATGGGATAGGGCAGTGTGATGGCGATTGCATCGTCTATGGACCTATGGGGGCGGTAGGCAAATTGAAGTGGGTCTAGGGTGATAGGTAAGGTGGAGGTGATATGATCCTTGACTAGTCTCTCAAAGCACTTCATGACGACAGAAGGGAGTTCAATGGGGAGAGTCATTTAGTTCAGTTACCTTTGCATTCTTGGGTACAGGAACAATGGTGGCCATCTTGAAGCATGTGGGGACAGCAGACTGGGATAGGGAGATTGAATATGTCCATAAACACACCAGCTAGCTGGTCTGCGCATGCTCTGAGGATGCAGCTTGGGGTGACATCTGGGCTGGCAGCCTTGCGAGGGTTAATGTCTTACTCACGTCAGCCACGGAGGAGAGCCCTCAGTAGCGGGCTGCGTCGGTGGCGCTGTGTTATCCTCAAAGTGGGCAAAGAACGCGTTTAGCTTGTCCAGAAGCAAGACGTCAGTGTCCGCAACGTGGCTTGTTTTCCTTTTGTCGTCCTTGATTGTCTGTAGACCCTGCCACATGCATCTCCTGTCTGAGCCGTTGAATTGTGACTCCACTTTGTTTCTATACTGAAGTTTTGCCTGTTTGATTCCCTTACAGTGGGAATGACTACTGTTTGTGTTCTGCCATATTCCCAGTCACCTTGCCATAGTTAAATGCGGTGGTTCGTGCTTTCAGTGTTGTGCAAATGCTGCCATCTAGCCACGGTTCCTGGTTGGGGTAGGTTTTAAAGTTGTTGGCCACTGACGAGCATTGCGATTCTACAAGTAGAAACGGCAGGTCCGTCGCTACCGGGTCAGCATGCAGCAGGTACCGCTTTTGTTCTAGCAAGAGAAGGAACCGCCTCTCACTGTGGTACCTACCTATCGGCAGTTTGATTCTTTGCATTTCATGCTTAATGGTCCTGAAATGTAGGTTTTGTCCAGAAACAATGGCCCAATCCCAAATTGGCCCCTATACACTTGTGGAGATCTGATAGGTGTACTGTAAGTAACATGGCAATAGATCCACTTTGGCCTGATAGACCAGGGGGAAGTTTTACCATATTTCTTATGCCAATCAAATCTTCTCAGATCTCCACAAGTGCATTGGGATTGGGCCAACCCCTAGCCCCATTTCCCCTAGACCAGGGCCACACGCCTACAGGGTCCAGAGACTGCTGGTTCTTTCCTACCTGATAATTACAGTGTCCCAGGTCAAAATCAGTCCCTTATTTGAGGGAAACAGGAGGTCCAGAGCCTAGTTTGAGGTCCCTAGACCCAGTACTGCTGCTTTTGTAAATTATTCCCTTCTAATCAGGGACTGATTTAGACCTGGTACACCATGTGTATGCAATGAATTATCAGGTCGAACAGAAAACCAGCAGTAGTCCTGACCTCAAAGTTACTTTTTTTTTATATCACTGCCCTAGACACAGATCTAAGAGGCAATATCTACCAAGAGATTGCCATATTTCCTCCACCTGTTCAATCCTCTCAGATCACGTGTCAGGGATAGGGGTCGAAAACAGGTGGCCCGCGGGCCAATGGGGGGGGGGGGGGGGGGGGGGGGGGGGGGCTAAGTTGTGCTCAATTTGCATTGAAAATCATTATGATCCGTCACCCCGACAATCTGCTCTTCCAAAAACACTCCAGCTGAATCTAGTTGCCTACCCCTGATAGGAAGAACAGGCAAAGCGAGAGGCTCCACTCCCATCACTACAGTGATAAGCAGACCAAGTGGGGAGTTTTTGTATCAAGACCTATGAGTGTGTGGATTTGGTCAACAAAAAATGTGATTGCTAATTTGCTAAGTGAGGCTTATTTGATTGAAAAGAAGTTTCAGAATGTTTAGGTTGTTACAATTTCATTCAGTTATCACTACATTCGTATCTAGTTGTTTGTTTTGATCACACATATCTGCCCTCTCATTGGCTAGAACGGTCCCACCTTCACCCACCTTTCTGACAACAACTGCCATTGTTAGGGCAGAAAAAAGACGCATCATTGTATAGAGTATCTCTTACAGGGCTTTAGAGATTTCAATTCTACCAGGAAGTCAATCATTATTCTTAAAGCCCTAATGTAGTCTTTGGAATTGTATTTTTAAATCCACCACCGTATGTCTCGAAATCATCAGTCTGATCATGTAGGCGTTGGGAAACAAATTGGACGACTTTTACATACACAGCCCTGAAAGGCTGATAGGATGGTCTAGAGCCCACCCACATCAGATGAACAGTCATTGGTCTATTATACTCAGATCACATTGTGATGTCATGTTGTGGGCCAAAAGTTACATCCCACCTGAACAGGCTGAAATTCCAGACAAAAAAAAAATAAAATATTAAACAGCTCTTAAACAAAAGGGGCATTATCACAATTTCTGTGTTATTTTGACCTGCGTGGAAATATAAATGAAAAAAAGAGAGAAGGAAAATCGCATCTTCAACTGCACTACCCTTTTAACATTCAACACTTATGCTTTGTGGGGTAAAATACATGATCAGTTCAAAACCTCAAAATATGTTGTCTTACATTTATAGAATGTACTGCTTTATGTTTTGCCAATGTTTGATGAATAATACATTTGTTCAAATTAACCTATATTTTATGCATACATATGATTTATCATCTACTGCCAATTGTCAGTGCGGATTCAAAGTCTTAGTATTTAGGCATATGTGCTAAATAAAGGCTTGTGTTGTGACAACTTTTAGACATGGTTTTAGTTTTATTAGATGTGGCACGTTTGCAGCTTGTGTTTGCTTCCAGGCTGTCCAATGTGTCGTGTGCCAAGTTCTTCCTGCAGAATCTTGAGAACCACACACCTATAGTTTTTACATTTACAGCACAAAAGACAATATAAAGGTTTGTGGAATACTTCCATTTCATAATTTCACATTGTGAAAAATCAATGTAAGCTCTGTGATATCATCCAAATTTGAGAAGTTGGCCCTAAAATAAGCTAATGCAAGATTGATACTGCAGTTGCACACAACATTCAAATATATATATATATATATATTTTTTTAAATGGATCAAATGTCACCGTGGTCATTTTCAGTAACATAGGCCTGGTAGTCTAATATAGGCTCAATCCACTACTCTAGAGCCTTCCACCATTCCCCCCCAACCTATATTTGAATAAGGCATCCTATTCCAGAATGGCTTATTGACATAGGCCTACCAGTATTTGTTCCTGTAGTCAAGTGACCTCAACAGAATATACTTTATACCTGCATGGGTTAGTCTTACAGCTCTAATGTTAAAGTGAAAGCCTCATAACCTCTGGGAAGGTACCCTGACCTAGGGGCTCTGATGCCAGGCCATCTGGGTGTGCTAGGCTCACCAAGATCTGTATAGCGAAATACCACATGGGTCTAACGTCACAAAAAGCACTTCCTCTACAGTTTGGGTTGTCGGTCATCTGTTTACACTTTGAAGCATATAGACTCAGCAAAACAATAAAATGTCCTCTCACTGTCAACTGTGTTCATTTTCAGCAAACCTAGCATGTGTAAATATTTGTACGAACAAAACAGGATTCAACAAGACAAACTGAACAAGTTCCACAGATGTGACTAACAGAAATGGAATAATGTGTCCATGAACAAAGGGGGGTGTCAAAATCAAACAGTCAGTATCTGGTGTGGCCACCAGCTGCATTAAGTACTGCAGTGCATATCCTTCACATGGACTGCACCAGATTTGCCAGTACTTGCTGTGAGATGTTACCCCACTCTTCCACCAAGGCTCCTGCAAGTTCCCGGAAATTTCTGGGGGGGGGGTCCAACAAGTCCCAGACGTGCTCAATAGGATTGAGATCCGGGCTCTTTGCTGGCCATGGCAGAACACTGACATTCCTGTCTTGCAGGAAATCATGCAAAGAACCAGCAGTATGGCTGGTGGCATGCTGGAAGGTCATGTCAGGATGAACCTGCAGGAAGGGTACCACATGAGGGAGGAGGATGTCTTCCCTGTAACACACAGCATTGAGATTGCCTGCAATGACAACAAGCTCAGCCCGATGATGCTGGGGCACACCACCGCCCCAGACCATGACGGACCTGCCACCTCCAAATCGATCCCAGTCCAGAGTACAGGCCTCGGTGTAACGCTCATTCCGTCAACAAGAAACGCGAATCCGACCATCACCCCTGGTGAGACAAAACCGCAACTCGTCAGTGAAGAGAACTTTTTGCCTGTCCTGTGTGGTCCAGCGACGGTGGTTTTGTGCCCATAGGCGACGTTGTTGCCAGTGATGTCTGGTGAAGACTTGCCTTACAACAGGCCTACAAGCCCCCAGTCCAGCTCTTTCAGCCTATTGCGGACAGTCTGAGCACTGATGACGGGATTGTGTATTCCTGGTGTAACTCGGGCAGTTGTTATTGCCATCCTGTACCTGTCCCGCAGGTGTGATGTTCGGATGTACCGATCCTGTGCAGACGTCGTTACACGTGGTCTGCCACTGCGAGGATGATCAGCTGTTCGTCCCGTCTCCCTGGAGCGCCATCTTAGGCGTCTCACAGTACAGACATTGCAATATTTCCCTGGCTACATCTGTAGTCCTCATGCCTCCTTGCAGCACGCCTAAGGCACGTTCACACAGATGAGCGGGGACATTGGGCATCTTTCTTTTGGTGTTATTCAGTCAGTAGAAAGGCCTCTCCTGTGTCCTAAGTTTTCATAACTGTAACCTTAATTGCCTACCGTCTGTAAGCTGTTAGTGTCTAAATGACCATGAATTTATGAATTATGTTTGAAAGACAGGGTCCTGAAAAAGGGACGTTTCTTTTTTTGCTGAGTTTATATATTCATTGCTGAGCTGGGCCCAGGTTGGAATAAATGCATATGTCTATTCAAATGATAGCAGGGTGGGAGGGATCTAGATTTATATAGAAACATCCAGCGAGCAAGGCATGAGAATTAAAACCTTGATTGCTTAATTTATGGGATGCAACAACAACAAATATCACAATGGGCCCATGGTGTAAAAAGTGAATTCATAAATCTTTGGCCTGTAGAAGCCAGGGTTTCTGGTTCTCTCTCTGGGGAGGAAAATGTAATGTGAATGTTCACACTTAAGCTCGATTGGCCATTATCAAACGTGGTGTAAATGATGCAAGTAGAATAATTATTAATACATAAGAGACAGAAATGGGGAGGTGAAGCATAAACAGGTTTGGAATAATTTTACCTTCACTGACTAATTCCCATTTGCAACTAAATGCAAACAGAAAAATATATATTTACACTGTCTAACTGTAAAATATAACTAACTAGTGTGCACAAAAGTAGTTAGCCTAGCAAACAAGCTAAACTAATTTGATAGCAGAAGGAAATCAAAATATTTTAAAACAGTGAAATCACAAACACCTTCACCGTGCAAAAACGGTTTGCAGGATACTGTAAACAGCCTGAGGGCAAGGAACCACAAAGAAAAAAGAAAGAATATGAATATACATATTTCAGATAGCTGTACATACACCGTTCAGCTAGGTTAATATCTTTACAATTACTTTCTGCGTGACTCGATGTTTACACGTGCATTGTTTTGATTGAAAGCTCGGGGTCTGGAGCACATTTCAACAAATAACGTTTTTTTTTCATAATAGGGAGGCCCAAGAGCCTGTAATTCGAAATAATTTTAATAAAGTATAATCTGACATCGTGGTGGGAGGCGATTCTAACGTGCTCCCTGACCTTGGCTTGTCTTTCCACTGAGTTCACACAGCGTAATTTTTTCAGGACAAAAGCAGGGCATCTTTACCGCCGATCCGCGAGACATTCCGTGCTCTTTTCCATCGAACGACTCCCCAAATTAGGCAACGTCAAGGCCGGAGGACCGAGAAAGCATAAACTATAAGACATTTTAATCATACATGCATAGTTAACTGAAACATCGAGTTATTCAATGTTAAAATATAACGTTTATACGCGTTGCCCCAAAATAACAAAAATGACTCAATTTCCATAAATTGCTTTCTTAGAAGCTATTTGCAACTAGCTAGTACACTAGCTGCATTTTAGTTAGCTGTGCAAACATTAGCCTGTTAGCTGGGTCAAGTCGTGAAAATACATTACTTCGGATCATATAAATGCATAGTATTATTTGTATACAAGTGTAGCTAAATGTGAGACATTACTTCACCTTAAGGGGCATTTAACCTGGCCAACTATCAAACTAATGTAATAATCTGCACCGACCTAACAAAATAGCTAGCGCGGCCGCCTAGCTAAGTAACGTTACACCCCCCCACGATGCTAAAAAAAAAAATACAAGGAAAACGGAAGTCGTTAACTCTACATTTTGCAAGCTCAAAGAAATTGATGCGCACACTGCATAAATGTATGTATATTCCCTTGTTATATACACAGACCATATTATTTCAGGGGTAATTAATGCCTAAGCAAGCCAAATAACGGTGGCACGCAAAGGTTAGCTTGCTGGCTAACGTGCGCTAGCCTAGAACCAACAAAGATCTCGACAAATACACTCTGGCCCATTGATGGAAAACATTTTTTTATTTATTTTTTTTAAATACGTTTTACGCACTCGACTTACCCGTTTAATGACGTTCTTTGCACCAGAGAGAATGATGCCGAATCCAAAAACCGAAGCATTTGCGTTCTCATTTAGGAGACTTGTTATTTTTTTCAGATCAACAACCGACTTTGGTTCTTCGGTCATTTTTTTCTCCTCGGATTCAACATACTTCCTGCTAGCTAGCGGTGTGAAGCGGAGACATACGTACTTTTGCGCGTCATCATGCGCAGAATAACATTTTAGTCTGCATCAAACACCAATCTTTTTTTAACAGATTACTTTGTTTCATGCTGTACCGTATTTTGCTCTCCAGAAACTATAACTTGTCCATTTTGCTCCGGCGCCCTCAATCGTGTTGTTAATCAAAATTAGACAAACGTCCACAGTTGGTGCAGGAGCTGCTCAGAATAGATTTCCGTGAAAACAGCCTTTGCTTCGTGGATCATGAAGGAAATGACAATCTGAGGTCACTATGTCTATATGATATTGTAAATTACTATAATCGTTTCTTTCATGGTTTGTGAGGGATAGTATAATACTCCAAAATGATTTAGTTTATTAGATTGCAACACTTGGTAACCTATCGTGGATTTTCTCAGGCTGTCCAATGTGCTTCACATTGTGATCTGTTATCTAATCAGTTTTTTTATTAGCCTGTTCCAAATATAGTTTGAAGTGATTCACATGCAACATTATTGCATGTAAAATAGAATCACGTGTATCAGTGTACAATTCACAGCCATCGAATATATTTTATGCCATTGTGTTAGTGAGTCTATTAGTATTTCTAAGGCATATATATTTCTTGGCCCACAGATGTAGCCTTCCTAACCGTCATTCAAAGCAATTGCAGTCATTTATGATGGTTCAATCAGTGACATTCATCTTTGATCCATGAGATTTCTATTTTTGCTTTGAAAATGTATAGTTACCTAGGAGCCTGGAGGTAGCCACATAAGCCTGGTTATAGGATACTGCATTTGAGTAAAATATTTATCATAATTTGTTTTATTATTATTATTATTATTGTATATCATTACAATTATGAATATTGTAGGGATATTTAATCATCTAAACCAGTTTAACTGACATGCCTAGTTAAATAAAGGTAAAATAAAATAAATCTGCACACCCGATAATGACAAGGCAAAAACACGTTTTGAAATGTCAGAATGAAAACCAAGCCATGCACTGTCAACTGTGGAACCTTATATAGACAGGTGTGTGTCTTTACAAATAATGTCCAATCACTCGAATTTAACACAGGTGGACTCCAATCAAGTTATAGAAACATCTCAAGGATGATCAATGGAAACAGGATGCACCTGGGCTCAGTTTTGAGTCTCATAGCAAAGGGTCTAAAAACTTATATAAATATGGTATTTCTGTTTTTTTGTTTTTAATACATTTCCAAAAAGTTCTAAAAATCTGTTTTCACTTTGTCATTATGGGGTATTGTGTGTAGGTTGATGAGGGAAAAATGTATTGAATCCATTTTTAGAATAAGGCTGTAACGTAACATAATGTGGAAAAAGTCAAGGGTTCTGAATACTTTCCGAGTGCACCCTAAACGAATTAGCGGTTTGCGAGTAGCCTAGTTTTATTATGGCCTGGGACATTGTTTATCTCGCAAATTCGCGACAGAAAAAAACCACCCAATATAGCTCCAGTAAAATGGATCATAACTTTGAACGGTTTGGGCTAGGGATACACGGTTTTCAGTAAAGTAATGGTGAAACCATGACAGTCACTAAGCTGTTCTCTATGGCATACTACTTAGTGTGTAAGTGATGCACCGTTATGGAACTCATTTTAGACATACAACCTGCAATTGTGCAGTTTTTAGACCATCAAAAGGTTTCGGCCCCGGAAGCCCAGGGCTAAAGACGCCATTGCCCTGCACCCACCATAAAGCTCCACATCCCATTAAACACACCCATGAGTTTCATTGTAAATGTAGAGGCTATTGGACAGACAATAATGGGTCAATTACCTAAAATGTATAGCTTTACATTTGAATAATTGGGAATGTTTTATTTTGATTTGCAACCTCATATGATGACCTTATGGTATGGCCAAATTTGGGCAACTGGTATAACATGCAAAGGGATATTTTACTCCATACATTTTCCCTAACACCCAAAAGTACTCGTTACATTTTGAATGCTTAGCAGGACAGGAAAATGGTTGAATTAACACACTTAAAGAGAAAATCCCTAGTCATCCCTACTGCGTCTGATCTGGTGGACACACTAAACACAAATGCTTTGTTGTTTGTAAACCAGATGGCACGATTTTCTTGTTTTTTACATTTACGGATAGCCAGGTCCACACTCCAACACTCAGACATAATTATTACGTCTGAATGTTGGAGTGTGGCCCTGGCTATCTATGTCTGAGTGTTGGCGTGTGGCACTGGCTATCCGTAAATAAGTGTATTTGGTTTTGAATATACTTATTTACGGATAGCCAGTAAATAAGTAGCCTTTTGAACTTTTACTCAAGTAGAATTTTTCTGGGTAGGTTTCACTTTTACTTGAGTCATTTTCTATTAAGATATCTATACTCCTACTCAAGTATGACAATTGGGTACTTTTTCCATGACTGCTAATACACAGGATATCAGTACCGAGTAGATGTGCAGGGGTACAAGGCAATTGGGGTAGATATGTACATTTAGGTAGGGATAATGTGACTAGGCAACAGGATGGATAATAAAAAGTAACAGCAGCGTATGTGATGAGAGTTGCAAAAAGAGTAAATGCAGATAGTCCAGATAGCTATTGTTGAACTATTTAGTAGTTTTATTGCTTGGGGGTAGAAGCTGTTCAGGGTCCTGTTGGTTCCAGACTTGGTGCATAGGTACCGCTTGCTGTGCACTAGCAGAGCGAATAGTCGATTCCCAAGATAAATACTGTAATATATACTTTTTGATTTTTGGGGGGGAAATTCTATCTTTAGTATAGCTTCGGGCATTTGCTGATGTATTCATCCAGCAAGGTCAAAGGTAATCTTCTCTACAGTCGTAAGGTTATCTTCTGTCTGACTGATGCTGGTTAGATAGGCCTAAAGGTTTGACAGTTCTTTGCTCCATCAAGCACTTCTTTATTACTTCACTACTCTGTTGCAAACTCAATGGAAGGTGTTGGCCACTGGGTGTTGAGCCATGCACCTCAGTGATGCTGGCCTGATCTACTGTGTCTAGGATGATAGGCCATCCACTGCTTAATTCTTGACCATGCTCAAAAGGATATTTTATTTTTATTTTTTATTTTTACCCCTCTCCCAATCTCTGCCTTATTTCTTTATGAATTGATTTATAGAGTACACTGGGTAATCATTCAGAAATATATTGCATTTCATATAATGACCAACATTTCCATACTGGTACAGACATACACTATATATACAAAAGTATGTGGACACCCCATTCAAATTAGTTGATTCGGCTATTTCAGCCACACCCGTTCCTGACAGGTATAAAATCGAGCACACAGCCATACAATCTCCATAGACAAGCACTGGCTGTAGAATGGCCCATACTGAAGAGTTCAGTGACTTTCAATGTGGCACTGTCATAAAACAAGTCAGTTTGTCAAATTTCGGCCATGCCCCGGTCAACTGTAAGTGCTGTTATTGTGAAGTGGAAACGTCTAGGAGAAACAATGGCTCAGCCGTTAAGTGGAAGGCAACACAAGTGCACAGAACGGGACCGCTGAAGTGCGTAGCACGTAAAAATGGTCTGTCCTTGGTTGCAACACTCACTACCGAGCTCCAAACTGCCTCTGAAAGCAAAGTCAGCACAATAACTGTTCATCGGGAGCTTCATGAAATGGGTTTCCATGGCCGCATCCGCAGCCGCACACAAGCCTAAGATCACCATGTGCAATACCAAGCCTCTGCTGGAGTGGTTGGTGTAAAGCTCGCCGCTATTGGGCTCTGGAGCAATGAAAACACGTTTTCTGGGGTGATGAATCACACTTCAACATCTGTCAGTCCGACTAATGAATCTGTGTTTGGCGGATGCTAGGAGAACGCTACCTGCCCGAATGCATAGTGCCAACTATAAAGTTTGGTGGAGGAGGAATAATGGTCTGTGGCTGTTTTTCAAGGTTCGGGCTAGGCCCCGTAGTTCCAGTGTAGTGAAATCTAAACGCTACAGCATACAATGACATTCTAGACGATTCCGTGCTTCCAACTTTGTGGCAACAGTTTGGGGAAGGCTCATTCCTGTTTCAGCATGACAATGCCCCCATGCACAAAGTAAGGTCCATACAGAAATGGTTTGTCAAGATAGGTTTGGAAGGACTTGACTGGCCTGTACAGAGCCCTGACCTCAACCCCATAGAAAACCTTTGGGATGAATTGGTATGCCGACTGCAAGCCAGGCCTAATCGCTCAAAATCAGTGCACAACCTCACTAACGGTCTTGTGGCTGATTGGAAGCAAGTCCCTACAGCAGTGTTCCCTCATCTATTGGAAAGCCATCCCAGAAGAGTGGAGGCTGCTATAGCAGAAAATGGGGGAGCAACTCCATATTAATGTCCATCATTTTGGAATGAGATGTTCGACGTGCAGGTGTCATATACTTTTGGTCATGTAGTGTATTTACTGTAATGCATTATACTGTACGTATGTGCATACAGTACAATAGATGGCGGTAAAGTACTTTCACATGGCTAACCTGCATGCTATATAGATGAAGAAGAGTTTCTTGCCCAATCAGGAAATAGCGGCTGTATTCCGCGCCTGCGCGTTTGAAATATGATAATTTTGTTGATATGCTATGCTAGCTAGCTAGCGGAGTTTATTTTTGCATGTTAGGTTACCATTAACTTTCCTCTCTTCACTGTCTCGCCACTGTATCAAGAGAAAATAGAAAACGCTCTGCATGAAGGGCTGATGGAAAACGCAAGAGATTTGGTGAGCGCTATTATTGTGTTCGGTGTACATCTCTGGTGTAATCCTATTTCCCCTTTCTTTGTTGTGGTTGTCAGACTGCAGCAGCTAGTTTAGCTAGGTAGGCGAGGCAACAGTAGTGCCAGCTAGTTACTGTAGCCGCAGAAAATAAAACAGACAGCTTTATTCCAGCATTGCCTGCCTTTCAATTGTTTAATAAAGCTAGCCGCTGTTGATGGCAAGCTGTGGTGCTGCATCTTCAACAATCTTCCAACCTTCTAGGGCAGCTTGTCCGCTTGTATAACGGCGCAAGATTCAGCAGCTACCATTAACGTTACGTTAGCTGGCTAGCAAATCATTGCAAGAAGGCAGGCCCGTCATGTTAAATAGACCGCACTGCAGTGATTTTTGACGCTGTATTGTGGTGTCTTGCAGACTAATTCCTGGGATATCAGGTCATGAGCCAGCGCGTGCAGCTGTCATTTCAATATTGTGCTTTGGCAACAGAGGTTCTGAATAGAAAGGGGGCGGTGCACCACCGATGACATTAGCTATCGGTTACTGCAGTGCAAAACGTTTGGCATGTAGCTTACTTGCTGTATGTTGTCACAATATGTCGCTATTTTGATCACTGAGAACAGACTTGTTTTAGTGTAAAAATGGTAGGTGAGCTACCACCAGATATGTGGTGGTGGGTGTTACGGTTATAATTGGTTAACATGTTGAGTTCTCAGCAATGTCCATGTTGGTTCAATGCAGTGTTATTCATAGATTAATTAATTGGTATGTAGCTATTGAATTGACATGTTATACTTTCAAAATCCCCTTCACTCTTCATCTGAATTCTGTCCGTGTTGCATGGAAACATTGCACATAGGCTACATATCCTCTTGGACCTATATGAACGCTTATCTAAAAAGGTTTATGGATGCAGTTATTGCTTTGCCGTTTTCAGATTTAAAAAAAATCAGCAGTAGGTTATCATGCAAAGCAACCACCTGCAGTGGCATGCGGGTAAGTGAGACTACATTGACTGCACTGTGCTATCTCTATCTGACACGATCCTCTCTCTCCTACAGGCTGAACGGACTGTTCGTTCAGAAAGGAAGAGGCGGGACTCGTTTGGGATGTTCGATGGCTATGACAGCTGCAGTGAGGATTCTAGCAGTAGCTCGAGCTCTGAGGACAGTGATGAAGAAGTGCCCTCCCTCCCTGCCAGCCTGCCCATCATCAAGACCAACGGCCAGGTCTACACCTACCCCGATGGGAAGGCAGGAATGGGTTAGTAGTACTGTGACTGCCTCTGCCTATTGAACATAACCACTGATGACCACTTATTACAGGGAGGTAAAGGCAATAAATAACCACTTATTACAGGGTTGAACTGAGATTTTAGCATTCTATTATATGGCCATCTCTTCAACTGAACAGTACTCACACCTCGTTATCCCTCGTGTGTGTGTGTGTGTGTGTGTTTCACTCTCCACAGCCACCTGTGAGATGTGTGGGATGGTGGGAGTGAGAGATGCTTTCTACTCCAAAACCAAGCGCTTCTGCAGTGTATCCTGTTCAAGGAGCTACTCATCCAACTCTAAAAAAGCCAGCATACTGGCCAGGCTGCAGGTAACAGCAAACTGCACTAAGTCTACTTCTATTGTCCTTGTATGTTCCTCTATAACCACCATTTTTAAGTTGAATTGACATTGAAAAGTTGTGTAAACAGGTTGTATTTATTTCATTTTAATTCCTTCCTCTGTGCATCATCCTCTGTGTATCTATAAGTAGCTATGTTTCCATTAACTGGTCCAGTAATGATTTTTATTAGTATTTTTTTGACATTTGGAAAGTTTGTATAGAAAATAGATGCAACAATTGCCTGCTACATTGTGTTTCCATTGAACTATATTGTCGATAAAAACAGCTGGACGTAATGACGTCACACCAAAAAATATATACAAATGAAGTAGTTAGTGTTTCCATTAACCTTTAAGGCAAATTGAGCATTAATAAATTGTTGACAGCCTGGATGCCCTCCCACCTATCATGTCTCAGGTAGCCCGCAAAAGCCAGGATGGATATACTGCAATAATTTACTAATATTTGTCATATTCTAATAACTATCATGTTCCCACGTATTGCAACGGTCCGTGTCAGTTCTATTTATTTATTTCACCTTTATTTAACCAGGCAGGCAAGTTGAGAACCAGGCAGGCAAAGCAGTTTGACACATATAACAAAACAGAGAGTTACAGATGGAATAAAACAAACATACAGTCAATAATACAGTAGAAAAATAAGTCTATATACAATGTGAGCAAATGAGGTGAGATAAGGGAGGTAAAGGCAATAAATAGGCCATGGTGGCGGAGTAAATACAATATAGCAATTAAAACACTGGAATGGTAGATTTGACAGTAGATGAGTGTGCAAAGTAGAAATACTGGGGTGCAAAGGAGCAAAATAAATAAATAAATACAGTAGGGGAAGTGGTAGTTGTTTGGGCTATTTACAGATGGGCTATGTACAGGTGCAGTGATATGTGAGCTGCTCTGACAGCTGGTGCTTAAAGCTAGTGAGGGAGATAAGTGTTTCCAGTTTCAGAGATTTTTGTAGTTCGCTCCAGTCACTGGCAGCAGAGAACTGGAAGGAGAGGCGGCCAAAGGGGGAATTGGCTCTGGGGGTGACAAGTGAGATATACCTGCTGGAAGGCGTGCTACAGGTTGGTGGAGCTATGGTGACCAGCGAGCAGAGATAAGGCGGGACTTTACCTAGCATAGTCATGGTGAAACTTGCATCCAGCCAACCAGAAACGTAAGGTGAAGCAGTTCAGTCATTCTTGAAATTCAGGACAATCGTTGTCCTGCAAAAAAACAACACAATTTTAATAGTTAAAAAAATAGATTTAGGCAGCAATAGGTATTTAGTGTTAAATGTTGAGTAGATCTGTTTTTGTTAGGGCTACGTGATGACATGTGCCCCGCGTACGTTCTAAATGATTTTGCAATCCTGTTTTAGAAAAACACCGTTTCCATCATATTTTGTCGCAGTAAAGAAAGTTAGACAAAATATATCCATCTCAGTCGAACTGATACAAGTGTTGTTGATCTTCAGAAAATGTATCCTATAATCTGCCGTTTCCGTTACACACGTCGCAATGATTTATTTTTGTCGAATAAACCTGGGACAAAGGAAACCTGCCTGGCCCTGTATGATTCTTCTTCTCTCTCTCTCCAATATTTGTTCCTTTATTATTATTTTCAAAGGGTAAACCACCAACGAAAAAGGCTAAAGTATTACAGAAGCAGCCTCTCATGGCGAAGTTGGCTGCCTATGCCCAGTACCAAGCCAACCAACAGTACCAAGCCAACCAACAGAATCAAGTCAAATCAAAAACAGGTAAGTTCCATGTAAAAGTCCATGACACGTGAAATGTATTTATTACCAATTACAAATGACTACAGTATAGGTGCAACAGTCTTCAAAGATGATTCTACTAGGGACTAGATTGCGATGATATCTTTCTCACTGTAAATAAAGAAGGTGATGATAATAAGGTGGTCGTTGATTGAGTTGTGTTCTCTTATGACGATACTTGTGGTGGTTGCAGTGATTCCTGTGAAAGGCTTTGATTGGGGACGCTACATAGGCACCGGCGACATTAACGGGGCACCTGTCGGCTGTTTCAAACATGTAAGCGACGCTCAGCTCAAACACTCTAAATGGATGCTGGTGAAAAGTGACAGTGTGTGGAAGTAAGAACATGTAGACACAGCCAATATGGGATATCTTAAGTAACATTATACTTTTAAAGTAGAGATCACACTCAGTGGATAAAAGATGCAAGCGTCTATGGTTGCCTCTCATGACGACTACTTATTAAGGGACTAATATTACAATAAATACGAAGTAATTGAATTTCAGTTTGGGCCTATCTTGGTTGTTATAAAGAAGTAGATTCTTCTAGATATTAGAATGTGTTGATTTGTAACCTGGTAAGATGTTTTATGCTCCATTACAACAAAACTCAACAGAGAAAGTATGTTAGAATATACCTCATCCCTACTGACCCATCAAACAGTGTGATGAATAGCTCATCTGGATGTTTTGGAAATACGGTGTCATTCTGCCTCTGGGGGACTCTGGGATGGCAGGTAGCCTAGCGGTTAGAGCGTTGGGCCAGTAACCGAAAGGTCACTGGTTCGAATACCCAAGCCGACAAGGTGAAAAACCTGTCTGTGTTCTTGAGCAAGGCACTTAATCCTGATTTGCTCAAGGCGCGCAATACTACTATGGCTGACCCTGTGAAACAACACATTTTACTGCACCTCTCCGGTGTATGTGACAATAAAACATAAATAAATAAATATATATATATTTATGTTTTATTGTCACATACACCGGACTGTGTGTGTGTGTATATATATATATATATATATATATATATACACACACACACACAGTTGAAGTCGGAAGTTTACATACACTTAGGTTGGAGTCATTAAAAGTTGTTTTTCAACCACTCCACAAATGTCTTGTTAACAAACTATAGTTTTGGCAAGTCGCCTAGGACATCGACTTTGTGCATGACACAAGACATTTTTCCAACAATTGTTTACAGACAGATTATTTCACTTATAATTCACTGTATCACAATTCCAGTGGGTCAGAAGTTTACATACACAAAGTTGACTGTGCCTTGAAACAGCTTGGAAAATTCCGGAAAATGTCCTGGTTTTAGAATCTTCTGATAGGCTAATTGACATCATTTGAGTCAATTGGAGGTGTACCTGTGGATGAATTTCATGGCCTACCTTCAAACTCAGTGCCTCTTTGCTTGACAAAACGGGAAAATCAAAAGAAATCAGCCAAGACCTCATAAAATGTTTTGTAAACCTCCACAAGCCTGGTTCATCCTTTGGAGCACCTTCCAAATGCCTGAAGGTACCACATTCATCTGTACAAACAATAGCATGCAAGTATAAACACCATGGGACCACGCAGCCGTCATACCGCTCAGGAAGGAGACGTCTTCTGTCTCCTAGAGATGAACGTACTGTGGTGCAAAAAGTGCACATCAATCCCATAACAACAGCAAAATACCTTGTGAAGATGCTGGAGGAAACAGCAAAAAAAAAAGTATCTATATCCACAGTAAAATCAGTCCTATATCGACACAACCTGAAAGGCCGCTCAGCAAAGGAAGAAGCCACCGCTCCAAAACCACCATAAAAGGGCCAGACTACGGTTTGCAACTGCACATGGGAACAAAGATCGTACTTTTTGGAAAAATGTCCTATGGTCTGATGAAACAAAAATAGAACTGTTTGGCCATAATGACCATTGTTATGTTTGGAGGGAAAAGGGGGAGTCTTGCAAGCCAAAGAACACCATCTCAACCGTGAAGCACAGGGGTGGCAGCATCATCTTGTGGGGGTGCTTTGCTTCAGGAGTGACTGGTGCACTTCACAAAATAGATGGCATCATGAGGTAGGAAAAGTATGTGGATATATTGAAGCAACATCTCAAGACATCAGTCAGGAAGTTAAAGCTTGGTTGCAAATGGGTCTTCCAAATGGACAATGACTGAACTGAAAAAGCGTGTGCCAGCAAGGAGGCCTACAAACCTGACTCAGTTACATCAGCTCTGTCAGGAGTAATGGGCCAAAATTCACCCAACTTATTGTGGGAAGCTTGTGGAAGTCTACCTGAAACGTTTGACCCAAGTTAAACAATTGAAAGGCAATGCTACCAAATACTAATTGAGTGTATGTAAACTTCTGACCCACTGGGAATGTGATGAAAGAAATACATTTATTCTCTCTACTATTATTCTGACATTTCACATTCTTAAAAAAAGAAGGTGATCCTAACTTACCTAAGATGGAATTTTTACTAGGATTAATTGTCAGGATTTGTGAAATTGAGTTCAAATGTATTTGGCTAAGGTGTATGTAAACTTCTGACTTCAACTGTGTGTGTATAATATTTTTTTTACATTGTTGAAGCTGCACTAATTGTGAGGATAGGTGACAATGAAGAGTATTAGCTTGCCATGATGCGTTTGGTTGTTTTAATTAATAGCAGTCCTTTTTGAGCGGACATATTTGTATTGTGATGTCGTTCTCTATGTTCAGCGTGTGTTGTCTTCTCTGCCTTAGGTTCCCATGGGAACTTCTTGGGGTGACCTTGCAGAAGGGGTGAGGGTAGAGGTGCCCAATACAGACAGCGGCCTGCCAATGAAAGTGTACTGGATAGCAGGAGTTATCAAATTAGCAGGTAACAAAGAAGCCCCAGAGAATCCTCTTCACTCTGAAATGTACCTGGTTGGATTCATAGATGATGGGGTACTTTCTCTGCATTGTTTTCATCAAACTCTGTTTACACATAGACATGTTACGCTTAGATGTAACCTACACACAATGCTTGGAAACATAGATACTTCTCTCATCCAACAATACTCCTATGTATGATTCATTTTTAAGGGTATTTCATGAACAACATTTGTAGAAAATCAGTGGTTTTCCTCATCTTAAAACATCATTGTGTTTCTCTCCGCAGGCTTTAAGGCACTGCTACGGTACGAGGGGTTTGATGGTGACTCTGGCAGGGATTTCTGGTGTAACATCTGTGTCCCTGACATCCACCCGGTGGGCTGGTGTGCAGCAGGAGGAAAGCCCCTGGTTCCTCCCAAGTGTAAGAGTAACAGAGGGAGCCACTTAGAAAACAAATCAAATCAAATCAAATTTTATTTGTCACATACACATGGTTAGCAGATGTTAATGCGAGTGTAGCGAAATGCTTGTGCTTCTAGTTCCGACAATGCAGTAATAACGAACAAGTTATCTAACAAACAATTCCAAAAAAAACTACTGTCTTATACACAGTGTAAGGGGATAAAGAATATGTACATAAGGATATATGAATGAGTGATGGTACAGAGCAGCATAGGCAAGATACAGGAGATGATATCGAGTACAGTATATACATATGAGATGAGTATGTAAACCAAGTGGCATAGTTAAAGTGGCTAGTGATACATGTATTACATAAGGATGCAGTCGATGATATAGAGTACAGTATCTACGTATGCATATGAGATGAATAATGTAGGGTAAGTAACATTATACTGTCATTGACAGTGTGTTGGCAGTAGCCACTCAATGTTAGTGGTGGCTGTTTAACAGTCTGATGGCCTTGAGATAGAAGCTGTTTTTCAGTCTCTCGGTCCCAGCTTTGATGCACCTGTACTGACCTCGCCTTCTGGATGACAGCGGGGTGAACAGGCAGTGGCTCGGGTGGTTGATGTCCTTGATGATCTTTATGGCCTTCCTGTAGCATCGGGTGGTGTAGGTGTCCTGGAGGGCAGGTAGTTTGCCCCCGGTGATGCGTTGTGCAGACCTCACTACCCTCTGGAGAGCCTTACGGTTGAGGGCGGTGCAGTTGCCATACCAGGCGGTGATACAGCCCGCCAGGATGCTCTCGATTGTGCATCTGTAGAAGTTTGTGAGTGCTTTTGGTGACAAGCCGAATTTCTTCAGCCTCCTGAGGTTGAAGAGGCGCTGCTGCGCCTTCCTCACGATGCTGTCTGTGTGAGTGGACCAATTCAGTTTGTCTGTGATGTGTATGCCGAGGAACTTAAAACTTGCTACCCTCTCCACTACTGTTCCATCGATGTGGATGGGGGGGTGTTCCCTCTGCTGTTTCCTGAAGTCCACAATCATCTCCTTAGTTTTGTTGACGTTGAGTGTGAGGTTATTTTCCTGACACCACACTCCGAGGGCCCTCACCTCCTCCCTGTAGGCCGTCTCGTCGTTGTTGGTAATCAAGCCTACCACTGTTGTGTCGTCCGCAAACTTGATGATTGAGTTGGAGGCGTGCGTGGCCACGCAGTCGTGGGTGAACAGGGAGTACAGGAGAGGGCTCAGAACGCACCCTTGTGGGGCCCCAGTGTTGAGGATCAGCGGGGAGGAGATGTTGTTGCCTACCCTCACCACCTGGGGACGGCCCGTCAGGAAGTCCAGGACCCAGTTGCACAGGGCCTCGAGCTTGATGACGAGCTTGGAGGCAGCCAGGATATTTGTGGCCATAAGGATAATAATGATAATGCCTTTATTTTGCACCTTTCCTGAATTATGCTCAAGGTCACCAAATCAGTGCTCAGTACTCTTTTTAAACAAGGTACTGTATTTTGTTATGTACACGGCATGCGTAGTCTGTTCTCTGAAAGGTAATAAGAACAAATTATAGTACTGTACTTTGTTTTGCCAAGATAAGGATATATGCTCTGTTACAAGTGGTGGGGCAAGTGTTAAGTCATTTATAATTTCTGACCTGTTTGAGAGAATCATTTCTAATCTTTCCCAAACGTTGTCTGACTGTTTCACCTTAGCCATTCAGCACAAGTGCACCAACTGGAAAGCGTTTCTTGTGAAATGCCTAACAGGAGCAAAGACTCTACCTATTGATTTCTCCACCAAGGTGAGCTACAACTCTTCATCACAAGACACTCCAGCACCTCACTCATAGTACAAACATGCATCAAATATCAATATGAGAAGATGAATATGCTTGCATTATTTCCACAGATGCAATGCTAATAAACTTATGCCACTACCAGTACAAACATGCATTGCATGTATTATTATATAGTGACATATGCTATAATGCCTAACTGGATTGTCAAGTAACCTTGTAGAATCTTCACCTCCTCGCCCTTCCCCAGGTGCAGCAGAGCATGCAGTTCCCCTTTAAGAAGCTGATGCGTGTGGAGGTGGTGGATAAGACTCACCTGTGCCGGACGCGGGTGGCCCTGGTAGAGCAGGTGATCGGCGGTCGACTTCGGCTCGTCTACGAGGAGTGCTCGGACGGCTCGGATGACTTCTGGTGCCACATGTACAGCCCACTGATACACAGCATCGGCTGGTCCCGCGGCATCGGACACCGCTTCAAGAGATCGGGTCAGTGACCATAGTGGGGAGGGCATGCGAGACTAGGCACGCGGGTCTTACACATGAGGGTCTTACGCATAAGGGTAAAGATTTGCTTAGTGTTTTAAGGATCCTGAAAATCTCAACATGGGTGAAACACTTAGGCACTTTAAGATTCTAGTTGTTTCTGTATGATTTATATGGACTTTTAGGGTTTGATTGTTGTCCATTAATGACCGACACTCTTCCTTGTTTCAGATGTTTCAAAGAAACTTGATGGCCAAGTAGATGCCCCAGGACAGCTTTTTGTGAAGGTGAGTTCAAATAAATGTTTCAATCTGCCACTTGACTTAATTGATTTAAATATTTTTCTGGTCTCTGACATTTGTTTGATACGTGGCACAATCTCTCTCAGGTGAAGGATGTTGACCAGAGCGGGGAGTGGTTTAAAGATGGCATGAAGCTGGAGGCTATTGACCCTCTGAATCTATCAGCTATTTGTATTGCTACTGTTAGAAAGGTAAGCCCTATAATCGTGATGAGAAATATGACTGACAGAGAAATGAGGGAAATAAAGACAAATGACATTGCACGTGTAACAGAGTTGTACACATTCACCCTCCCTGCCTTCTCTTCTTCCAGGTCTTGGCGGATGGATACCTCATGATCGGAATTGATGGTTCCGAGGCAGCTGATGGCTCTGACTGGTTCTGCTATCACTCCACCTCTCCCTCTATCTTTCCTGCTGGATTCTGTGAAATCAACACAATTGAACTCACCCCTCCACGTGGTACATACTGAATTACATTACATTGTGTGGTAAAAGCATAATCACAATTGTCTATTTGAGTTTATTTGTAGTACCAAGAGAGTGCGCACCACTGATTCTTACCTCACAGTGGCTATTTCAATTGGCCAGCCAGTTGCTGTTACTTGTAGCCTCAATAAGTAAGTCTTTTCTGCAGGGTACACAAAACTCCCATTCAGATGGTTTGACTACCTCAGGGAAACGGGTTCAGTGGCAGCTCCGGTGAAGCTCTTTAACAAGGTAACCTTGTTCAGCTTTGTCTGCTAGCTATTTTGCCTGTTAAGTCATTTTGACTCTTTACTTTTGTTCTCAGTCTGTTAGTTAGACTGAATTTGTTGTCAAAACCAACTACTTGCTATTTGAGTAACCCTTTACATTTTTTCATCTATTTGAAGTTTGATTGTTTATGCACTTTGGCTTTTTCAAATTGCTTGATTTCTGTCAGTAGTGTAGTCGTTACAGGATATTAGTCCGAATAAGAAAGACCAATGGCATCTGAGTGCAGTGAAGTTAAGACTAGTAGCCCACCAATGTACAACTTTGCTTGCTTGTAGTTGTAGTGTTATGAGAAATTCCCTGAGTCCACCAGCTGAATGTCCCCTTCTCTTTGTTGACTTTAAAGGAGGTTCCAAACCATGGGTTCCGCCCTGGCATGAAGCTGGAGGCTGTGGACCTGATGGAGCCCCGGCTGGTGTGTGTTGCCACAGTGACACGTATTGTATATAGACTGCTGCGCATCCATTTTGACGGCTGGGAGGACGAGTATGATCAGTGGGTGGATTGTGAATCACCTGACCTCTACCCTGTGGGTTGGTGTCAGCTGACTGGCTACCAACTACAGCCACCAGCTGTGCTAGGTGAGTTTTTTAAATATTCTGTTTATTGGGATTTTTCAGCATTTTTACACAAAGTCAAAGATGGACAAAGATATACATTTTCTTAGTGCACGGTCTGAACTAGCTCTAGTCTAGCCCAAAACAACCTTTTGGAAAACCAAGTCAGATTTTTAATTAGCATCATCCCCCAAATGACCTTGACTGTAATCTCCCAAATAACCAAAACTACCAATACAGGTAGAACTGCTAAATACAAAAAACACCCACCAAGACAGTCAAAACATCAAACTTCATTTAAGCAAAACACAGAAACCTTCAGATAACCAAAACACTGTGACTTTTACGCAAACCTTTAATCTGATACTAATTCTAGTAATGTAGGAAAATTGAGCTAAAGCATTGCATTTTTTTTAAATTAGTTGAGACGATCTGTGCTGAACAAATGTATGAATGAATGAGTTGTTCTCTGGTTTGTGCTTTTTTTCAGCCTCTAGAGAGCTCCCTCCGAGTGTTACAAAGCAGAAGAAGAAATCCCAGCAGTACAAAGGCCAAAAGAAAAGTGGGTCATCCGTCGCCTCGTTTTGCCCCTGCCTCCTCCCCTGCACCCTCCCCTTTCCCTCTTGCTTTCTCGATTTAAGGGAAAAGCTGCACTCACCGTGGCTCTTCACGGTTGTTGCTCTGCATCTCTATTCACACCAAAACAGCATTGAAACCAAGTCAAAACCCTCCTACACCAGATTGACTTTTCGTACCAGTGTGAAGCTGTTACCTCAGGCTGAAGAAAAATCTTCAATGACTGCAATAAAATACAAATAATTTGATTATGTAGGCCCATAGTGTAGATCTTTTTATAGTATGCTTGGTTTTTATGTTCCTTCAGTCTTTGTTAGTCATGCCAGACATTACATTAGACTGTAAATTCTCCTTCCAGACTCACATTAAGCATCTCCAATCCAAAATTAAATCTAGAATCGGCTTCCTATATCGCAACAAAGCATCCTTCACTCATGCTGCCAAACACGCCCTCGTAAAACTGACCATCCTACCGATCCTCGACTTCGGTGATGTCATCTATAAAATAGTCTCCAACACTCTACTCAACAAACTGCATGCAGTCTATCACAGTGCCATCCGTCTTGTCACCAAAGCCCCATACACTACCCACCATTGCGACCTGTACGCTCTCGTTGGTTGGCCCTCGCTTCATACTCGTCACCAAATCCACTGGCTACAGGTTATCTACAAGTCTCTGCTAGGTAAAGCCCCACCTTATCTCAGCTCACTGGTCACCATAGCAGCACCCACTCGTAGCACGCGCTCCAGCAGATATATCTCACTGGTCACCCCCAAAGCCAATTCCTCCTTTGGTCGTCTTTCCTTCCAGTTCTCTGCTGCCCATGACTGGAACAAATTGCAAAAATCTCTGAAGCTGGAGAGTCACATCTCCCTCACTAGCTTTAAGCACCAGCTGTCAGAGCAGCTTACAGATCACTGCACCTGTACATAGCCCATCTGTAAACAGCCCATCTATCTACCTACCTCATCCCCATACTGGTATTTATTTATTTTGCTCTTTTGCACCCCAGTATCTCTACCTGCACATTCATCTTCTGCCAATCTACCATTCCAGTGTTTAATTGCTATATTGTAATTACATCGCCACCATGGCCTATTTATTTCCTTAACTTACCTCATTTGCACTCACTGTATATAGACTTTTTGTTTTCTTTTGTTCTACCGTATTATTGACTGTATGTTTTGTTTATTCCATGTGTAACTCTGTGTTGTTGTATGTGTCAAATTGCTACGCTTTATCTTGGCCAGGTCGCAGTTGCAAATGAGAACTTGTTCTCAACTAGCCGACCTGGTTAAATAAAGGTTAAATAAAAAAAAATAAACATCAAGCTTTCCTGAATAACATACATTTCTAAGACATTTTTACCTAGATTTGAATATTTAAATTTGACCTTATGTTATTAATCATTAATAAGTAGTCACACGTCAAAAACAGCAAAGGTATAAGAGACATGAAGGTAACAGCAGAGCTGATAAACCATTTTACCTTTGTCTTGATTTTTAGAGAGGAAGATCCCCATTGGCAAGCGGCCAGTGAGTTTGTCGGGGGTGGTATTGAGTGGAGTGCCCCAGAGGAACCTATCTGGAGACGAGAACATGACCCCGTCAGACTACCCATCTCCTCCCATGCCAGCATCTGCCCCGGGGAACGCACAGCCTCCCTCGGCAGCCCAGGAACTCGGCCCCAACGGAAAGCCAGGTAACCTAAGCCACCCTACCAACTGAACTCAAATTAGAAACCCATGTTAAGCCTGGTAGTTGGGTAGGGATGTCCGCTGCTGAAACAGAAAAGTGTAGTTGTCCAAGGACTCTACCCCATCTCAACATCAACCATCTTGATAAGGCAACTTATTTTCTCCTTTATCTCCTGAGTTTTATAATTCTTCCTCTCCTTCCTGACTTTAAATTCACCATCTTTCCTACTTCTCTACTTGCCCTCTTTTTTTTTTTCTTCTTTTTTTTAAGGGGTAACGCTGAAGGAGGAGGTTCAGGAGACGGACGAGTTCAACTTCCCGCAGGGCACAGCCTCTGACCTAGAGAACAACGGCTCCGGCTGCAGTTACTACATCAAACAGGAGCCCTGAGCCTCCGTGGGGCACTGCTGCACCCACCACCGGAGGGCCAGCCTGGGGGCAAGAAGGAGCCTGTCCACTCCCTCCTTCTCCACAGCACCAGAGACCATGGGCCCTGGGTGGCATCCCCACAACATTAACATGGAAGGTCACCAAGTGCTCCAAGCTGTGCCCATAGAGAGATTCAGGACAGAGCGGCTCAAAGACTAGTTCCAAACAGACAGCGGCAAACGGGGAGAGTAGAAAATAAAGGGAAAAAAAGAGGTGCGTAAATGACAACAACTTTATGTTTCAGTTCAGTTTTTTGTACTTAAAAAAAAAAGATTTTGTACGACTTTTTCAAATCCGAGATCTTTTTGTGCATCTCTCGTATTCGTTACTTTGAGGTAGGGTAATCTTTTGATGGATAAACTATGTGATGTTTGAGTGTATATATAATCAGATTTTCCAAAAACAGGGTGTATGTACAGTTGAAGTCGGAAGTTTACATACACTTAGGTTGGAGTCATTAAAACTCATTTTTTAACCACTCCACAAATTTCATTTTTTAACCACTCCACAAATTTCATGTTAACAAACTATAGTTTTGGCAAGTTGGGACATCTACTTTGTGCATGACACAAGTCATTTTTCCAACAATTGTTTACAGACAGATTATTTCACTTATAATTCAATGTATCACAATTCCAGTGGGTCAGAAGTTTACATACACTAAATTGACTGTGCCTTTTTAAACAGCTTGGAAAATTCTGGAAAATGATGTCATGGCTTTAGAAGCTTCTGATAGGCAAACTGACATAATTTGAGTCAATTGGAGGTGTACCTGTGGATGTATTTCAAGGCCTACCTTCAAACTCTGTGCCTCTTTGCTTAACATCATTGGAAAATCAAAAGAAATCAGCCAAGACCTCAGAAAATAAAGAGCAATTTCCAAACGCCTGAAGGTACCACGTTCATCTGTACAAACAATAGCATGCAAGTATAAGCACCATGAGACCACGCAGCCGTCATACCGCTCAGGAAGGAGACATGTTCTGTCTCCTAGAGATGAACGTACTTTGGTGCGAAAAGTGCAAATCAATCCCATAACAGCAGCAAGGGACCTTGTGAAGATGCTGGAGGAAACGGGTACAAATAATCTATATCCACAGTAAAACGAGTCCTATATCGACATAACCTGAAAAGCCACTCAGCAAGGAAGAAGCCACTGCTCCAAAACCGGCATAAAATAGCCAGACTAATCTTGTGCAACTGCACATGGGGACAAAGATCATACTTTTTGGAGAAATGTCCTCTGGTCTGATGAAACAAAAATAGAACTGTTTATCCATAATGACCATCATTATGTTTGGAGGAAAAAGGGGGAGACTTGCAAGCCGAAGAACACCATCCCACCCGTGAAGCACAGGGGTGCCAGCATCATGTTGTACGGGTGCTTTGCTCCAGGAGTGTCTGGTGCACTTCACAAAATAGATGGCATCATGAGGCAGGAAAATTATGTAGATATATTGAAGCAACATCTCAATACATCAGTCAGGAAGTTAAAGCTTGGTTGAAAATGGGTCTTCCAAATGGACCCAAGCATACTTCCAAAGTTGTGGCAAAATGGCTTAAGGACAACAAAGTCAAGGTATTGGAGTGGCCATCACAAAGCCCTGACCTCAATCCTATAGAACATTTGTGGGCAGAACTGAAAAAGCGCGTGCAAGCGAGGAGGCCTACAAACCTGACTCGGTTACACCAGCTCTGTCAGGAGGAATGGGCCAAAATTCACCCAACTTATTGTGGGAAGCTTGTGGAAGGCTACCCAAAACGTTTGACCATAGTTAAACAATTTAACAACATTGCTACCAAATACTAATTTGAGTGTATGTAAACTTCTGACCCACTGGGAATGCGATGACGGAAATAAAAGCTGAATAAATCATTCTCTCCTCTACTGTTATTCTGACACTTCACATTCTTACAATAAAGTGGTGACCCTAACTGACCTTAGACAGGGAATTCTTATTAGGATTAAATGTCACGAATTGTGAAAAACTGAGTTTTAAATGTATTTGGCTAAGGTGTATGTAAACTTCCGACTTCAAATGTATGTCGGTATTGAATGGACTAAACCTTACTGGTAAAAAAAACAATCACTCAGATATAAAGTAGAAACACCCCACCAATCAGCTTCATACCAGTTCCACACATTCAACTAAGATTTGAGCACCTGACCACAATCTCTGGATCTTGTGTTCCATTTGTGTGATCGCCAATCATGACTGACAGCTATCACTGGGACATTTACCATGGAGAATGTGGACGAGCCCCAAATCTCAGGTCGATCCTTTTCCCACACTATATTTACCATGCCTTAATTTAAAGTATGTTTACAAATATTACTCCTCTTGGCCAGTTGATTGCAGGCACATTTGTCAAATCAAAAAATTATACTCTATGAAAAACAGATCATTCACTGTGGTAATATTTAGTTATATCATAGTTTACTACACAATGATATGCAAACCTTGACTCTTGTGTCAAATAGTACAGAGATCTATCTGAAATGTGTTATATCTAATGTATGTAGCATTATTCTACATGAATTATGTCATAATTCAGAGCGATACTATAAATGTGAGTCGAGGAAATATTCAAGCCACTGTAAGAGTCGGGCTATTGTTCATCATTATCATCATTAGTGTTTCATCACTTCACTACCATCAACGACATGAGAACCATTTATCTAAATAGAGAATGTACTGCCTTTTGTAAAAGAAAATCTTCAAAATAATGTTATGTTTACTCTTCCTCTTTTAGAATTTGAATGTAAACTCCTGTTGCAAGGTAGTCAGGTTCTGGTCAATCCGCACATCAAGGGGATTTCCATGACAATTTAAATCACTTTGTGTGCATATTTCTTAGTAAGTGATTGGTAGGCTTGGGTTAAATTGTCACACTCACTGACTCATGATCACACATTTTATTCATAGGCCATCCTTTCGTTGGGAGATATTAAATGAATGTCAATATTGATTTATAAAACAAAATATATCACATAAAATATTTATTAACAAAGCATACAGTATATAACAGAGCCAATTTACAAACATATGGTAATTTATTTTGTGCCATATGAGGGATTATAATCTACATACTTTATCAAATACCGACTGCACTCCATTGTCTCACTTTATATACCAGTAAGGTTGACAATTTACTCTCAGGAAATCTTAGCGTATTGTATTATAGGCTTCTTCGTCGTTATGGTTATTGAGAAAGGTGTTGTCATTGGCTGTTGGCATGCTGAAATTAGGCTTCAGAGATTGATGTGGTCAACAATATTAACAAAATGTGTTAGTCCAAGATCGGTCTTTAAAGTAAATGTGTCACTTGGTAAACCATCTCACTAATGTAGAGACCTATCTGAATGTGATACAAGGTCCCATTTCAAGTGGATTTCTCATATATTTTGTCTCTAGAGGTAGGATTTAACTGTCTGTCACTGTTTGATCATGTGTAGGTGTTTCTTGAACTATTTTTTTTTCTCTCAAAGTTCAGTTAAATGTTAGCTTTGTCGATTTGTCTTACTGTTGTTACTGTTTGTTTCAATGTCTGGCCCTGAGTGAAACTCAAACTAGTATTAGTCTCAATGAAAATGTACATTTTACGCATTGGCTGGTGTAAACCAGCTCAGGTGACCATGGTGATGCCAAAGATTGCCTAAGGTCACTGTCAAGCAATAACGTCTTATCAAGGTACTCTCCTAATGCAGTGAGATCCTAAGCTTTGAGCTGTACTTTCACTCAAACTTTAGACTGTGCATCCAAGACTGAATGGTGGAAATATACATTACATTGTTAATATATGGTATGACTGTTTTGAGGTGACAAACCTTGTCTCCATCGTCCTTGTAACACAAATGTTAAACATGAGAATTAATGGTATTTGAATGAAGAAAAGAAACGCACAAAATATAGGGCTACACTATTCTGATCATGACGTTCAAATGCATTATTTCATCAATATTATAACCAATATAAGAAAACAAGACTTTGAGGGTGTGTTTGTTAACCAAAATATGTGCATGCAGCAGTGTGAACATGTCCTCTTGTGCTTAACTAGTTGATCTTGGTTTATGTGTAACTGTTGGTCTTTGCACTAACATGGGTCTGTGTGCTTGTTTCTATTGTGAAACCCCTTCATTGTCTTTTATGGTGCTATATATATATATATTTGATATTCATAACCTTTTAAGAATTAAATGATTTTCATAAACTGTGGCCATGGAGAAATTCAGTTCTCTTGTATTTTGGATACAACTATGAAAGATTTGTATTTAACTGCCAAAACATTCTTTGCATGGCATTTGTGGGATAAATTATTTTTTCTTCATCCAAGTATGTTTTTGTTCCTTGGTTTCCATGGTAAATGTGCTGTGAACATGAAGTTTACTAAGCTACAGTATATCAAATACAATAGTAAAGAAATGTTTAGATGTTTACTTTCATTTAACATGTTTGAATTTTGCAGCATGTTTGTGGAAAAGTATTGTAAAATTAAATTTACTTTCTACACTGCATAAAAATGCCAGCGTCCATTGTTTTGTTAACTACACCATTAACGGAATACTTCAGGGTTATGGCAATGAGGACCTAGACTTGGCACTCCGGTACCGCTTACCATGTGGTAGCAGAGAGAACAATATGACTAGGGTGGCCAGTGACAATTATGGCCTTCCTGATACAGCCTGGTATAGAGGTTATTGAGCTAAAGTTTAGCCAGTGCCAACTTCCTTCATACTGGACAAACATTCATCCAGCTTATTGGACACTTGGGAAGTAGAAAAATTCACTGCTCCCCCCCAATCACCGTTTTAGACCTGGGACACCAGGTGGGTGCAAGTCAGGTAGAACAGAACCAGCAGGCGCCAGACCTCACAGGGTAAGCGTTGAATACCCCTGCTATCGTTAATGTTACCAAGTTGAGCCAATTCAGCAGGCATATAGGTTAACATCCCATTTAGGCAAGTCAAACACCCAGAAGGGTGTAGTTGACAATACCTAACCATCACATTGCAAATATTTTCTGCACAATAAGATGCTGTTATGTTGCCCAAACAGTTAAGGTCTACCAAAACCTGTCAGGCTTGCCCAATGGAAAACAGGTATATGAACTGTCATGGTTGTAGAATTAACCTGACCCAATTAGGTAGTCAACCCACATTTAGACCCCCCCCCCCCAGCAGAGCATAATCAGCTATACTAGAGGGCACCCTGAACAGTAACACCTTAGACAAATGGCATGTAAACATCTTGCAAATTGTGAAGGATATCCAACAGCATTCCTTGCCATTTATGAATATGTTGAAGCCCCTTCAATAGAGGCCCACACTGACTGAACAGAAGCCAGAGGACAATACCAATTCATGAAATCAACACTTTAATCAAGTAAACTAGGCGAGCCTTGCATGTTCCACTTCATGATTGTTTTTTTATTTACATTTGTAAGTGCCTTCAAGTCACAAGGTACATGAACAATTCCAGATCAACAGCATTCAGAATGGTTTGCGATAAGACGGTTCCAGTTCCAAGTCCATTTTATTTACTCATACAGGAATCCATGTTGGCAGCTCTTGTACTCAACCACCTCCTCTGGCTTGAACCACAGGCCGATCTCCTTTTTGGCACTATCAAGGGAGTCACTGCCGTGGATGATGTTCCTGTAATGGCAAAAGGCAAATCAGCATCATGTGAAACAGGCTTTAAGTTTATTGGAACTATAGCCACTGCGGAAGACACCTCTACACAGAAAATCCATTACAGCATGAATATTTTAATCAGATTCCTGGCCAACGATGGTCTACACATTTTTATGCCGCACACACTACTCAAATTGGTTTGGCACTTTACTTCTTCCCATATGAGATTCTGTATGGACAGGCATCAGCGGACACTTACCTGCCAAGCGTGATACAGAGGTCACCGCGGATGCTGCCGGGCTGGGAGTCTGCAGGGTTGGTCTCTCCCAGCATCAGTCTGCCGTTCTTCACAACGTTCAGGCCTTCCCAGATCTGAACGCAAGGGGAGGGTAAAAATTGAGGCTTGAGTGGAACAATACATTCTATCACAATCACTGCTCAAGAGAAACTGAAGTATTGTGTTCAGGGTGGCATTAGCAGTGAGCGAGCATTTTGAAGAGGCCTGCGAGTAGTGTCTGGAGGATAGTTACCATGGCAACAACGGGACCAGAGTGCATGAAGGCACAAAGGCCACCATAGAAGGGCAAGTCCTTCAGGTCAATGTAGTGCTGCTTGACAAGGTCCTCAGATGCCTGCAATCACAAAGACTTAGTTCAATGCCATTGAACCATACAAGACACACCTCTGAAAAGATGCAGTTACTCACATACCTGGGTCATCTTCATGGCCACAAGCCTGAAGCCCCTCTGCTCAAAGCGCTTAATGATCTCCCCCACAAGCCCCCTCTGGACACCATCGGGCTTGATGGCAATGAAGGTACGTTCGGTGTTTGCCATGGTGCTGCAACAGGAGGATAGAGATGGTAGTGGGCCATCAGTGAAATACACTTTAACAATGAATAAACTGCCTAATTTGTGGTTGTGGATATGCAAAATGGCCCCTGAATTGGATGGAGTAAGCCAGGCCACTCTGCACAATACATCAGCTCAACCTTTTATCAATGTACCGCCAGTTGACAGCTCTTCAATGTCACCTCGACTGCTATGGAGTGAACAGATGTACTGTACCTAGTGGGATAGTGGCCAAGGCCAGTACAGATCTATTCTTATCACCATCCTGCGGAAAGTATTCCCACATGCCCATTCCATGCCTATGGGGTATTTAGTATGAATTTGTTTCGTTGCCAATGCGCAACTCATGTTACATAAATGGACAAACGAGGGGTTTGTTTTACTGGTACTGTAGCTTAGTTCGTGGTAGTGCAAAGTGAGCTCAGGCTTTAGCTGTTTTATGTTTAGATCTATGAAAAGAACGGTTCACTACATTCGACTGCAACCAGATGCTGCAGCAGTGTGACAATGCAGTGTTAAACTCTAGCGCAAGCACAACTTCTGGGCTTTTTAAAATAGAAATTCAATAACCTACCGACTTAAGTACATTAAAATGACAGTCATCTAATCAAATCACAACCATACGAACTGCGCACAGATAAGCGAATTTGACAGAGGTTAACATTTTTACACAGAGATTGTTAAATTGTTTGAAAGACCAACGAAAAGCAGTTCACGTTAACTGGCCATGTCCAGATTTAATGCAAATCCGAGTTACACTGACATTAATTTAACTTTCTAAGCGAGCTACGGAGGACGTTAAAGAAATTAACTTGTGCACATCCCATTGTTGAAAGCAGCCATATTTAGTAAATGCCACATGACCCGGTTTGCCACTGCCGTTAATCGAAATAAAGTCCAAGTAGATTAAAATCGAATTGTCAAGTACTTGCCACCTACAACTGAGCTTATTGTAACACGAAAGCGACAAATAAATTGGCTTAAGGTAACCCGCAAGGCTTAACTAGTTTGCTTTGTAAATTAACTGATAACACCACGCAAGCCAATCACGTCAGGTGAAACTGAAATGCACATCCCCGGGAGATAGCATGCTATCGATAGTTAATATAGGACTGATCCAAGTCATTGGTTTACTATTAGGATGGGACTTAACTTTTAAGCGTTACACAACGCATGTCAATTAGCTAGCGAGTTGGGTAGAAACGGGCGAAGAACCAAGCCGTTACGTGGCATCCTAGCTAACAGTTGGCTAACGTTAGTCAATGTGAAAGGCAAAACACAAGCGAGACTGAGCCACCAACTTCCTAAAAGCATGAAAGGAATAGATAGACAACGATAAGACGCGTAAAATACAACGCTGTGATTTAATGCAAAATTAATGGAGTTGTGACGCCACCATTCAAGTAGCATACCTTAAAAGTTGAGATGAAGAGACTGACAGAAGACCCAGGAGACAACCGTTCAAGGCAGGGAAACAATCAGTAAGGACAAGAATTAATGACAGCTAGTTTATAAAGGCTGCCGAGTGAATGGGTGGGGCTTGGATGAGGTCAAAAATGGATTGACATGTTGCTTGCCTATTAATCACCAATGTTATTTTGTGCATTCTAGAGCCACACAACAGTTCAAGGTGATATCGACATGTGCTGTCAAATATTCGAGTCTTGACAATGGGAAGTGCAAATGATGTACCATCGCAACACCAAAGGTTGATATCAGCAGACTAACCAAAATGGTATCTTTTGCAAAGGGTGGGTGTAAACAGGCGTAGGTGTAAATATATAATATATAGCCTCACATTTTACAAACACACTTTGAAACAATTTTCCTTTACGCATTTTTAATTAAGTCTGCTTGTGGTGGCCGAGACATGTGTTTTTTTTTTTTATGAAGCAGACTTTATTTGACTGGAATAGTGTCTAGTCTAGTATCTGTTGTTGGCATTTATGCAATAATGCTTGAGAACCCGGGAATTATTGTGTGACAACTCGCGACAATGGCTGTTCTGAGGTCCGAGGCAGAGCAACGTTTTTTTATGGAGGCAGAATTGATTTGACTGGAAAAGTATTGTAACGCTCAGTGGTCTAGTCTGGTATCTGTTGTTTCACCGTTGATTTTGCTGCCACCTGTTGACTGTTGCATTTACCGCACAATTACGTTTGTGACGTGTATCAAATACGTCATAAGTGATCGTGTTCGTATGGAACGCCTTCCATATGTTTGAAACAGATCAGACATTTGACCATCCATTCAGTCATCAAGTTGGCGTTGTTGGTGGTCGAAAATGTATTAATCTGCATTTTATTGCAATGTAATTGCATCATAATTTTTTGGGGTGATACATCCGGTGATAATATGGAGAAGAAAGAAGTTGAGGTAGGCTTTGTTTTTCAGATTTTTTTTATATCACACATTTTGAAAGGCAAGATAAGTTTTGCCATCTGCCAAAGTCAGGAATAGTGAGTAGTTGGGTAAAGGTGATCACCAAGGTGACATTATGCATAGAGGACTTTCTGAAGAGATTCCAGGGTCAGAGGTCAAAGGTTATATAACCTTTTGATAAATAATGTAGGCTAATTAATGAGAGTCTGAGGAAGGTGATATGTAAAATCTCAGTCACAGGACACTGAAGCAGAGAGAGAGATGCAGGAGGCTGATCCAGAATCAGCCGGCCCATCTCAGTCACAGGAGACTGAAGCAGAAAGAGAGATGGAGGATGCTGATACAGAGTCAGCCGGCCCATCTCAGTCACAGGAGACTGAAGAAGAGAGAGAGATGCAGAAGGGTGATCAGGACTTAGCCGGCCCATCTAACACATGGGAGCCACATCAGACTTTTCATTGCAACCTATCCTTGGCCCAGAGAAGCTCCTCCTCAGAACTCAAATTCTTAGGGGAGGAGATGACTGAGAAGTAGGTTGCTCTTTTTCTTCCCCATACTTGCCTCCTATTCTCTATACTGTATGTTCTGCAACCGCCAAAGAACCAATCAGAAGGTGTGTTTGTAGTGTACTTGTACAGTACCAGTCAAAAGTTTGGACACACCTACACATTCCAGGGTGTTTCTTTATATTTTTTTCTACATTGTAGAATAGTAGTGAAGACATAAAAACTATGAAACTATGAAAGTTCTGTAGAGGTCAAGGTTTAGATAGTTTTAATAATTAACAGTACTCATCTATTTACCTCTTTTGCAGGCAATGGATTCTTTTTACTGAGAATATGCATGAAAGGGTGAGTTAGTGTTAGCTCTGGAATTTCTAACATAAAGGAAACTGTAAAATAGACTTTGAGTGCATCCCAAATTGTGTCATTTTCCATAGTGCCCTACTTTTGACCAGGACCCTATGGGCCCTATATAGGGAAAAGGGTGCCATTTGGGACACAGTCTAGATCAGGGATGGGCAACTGGCGGCCACAGATCCCCTTGTGTAGACCCGCGGATCCATTTTGTTTTGTAACTGTCGTGGTCTCAACTTACTGTTGACAGTTAGTACAGTAGAATACACAAGGTGCAACTTAAAGATGTGGTTTTGCATCAGCAATTTTCCTCTTGCTATGTCAGTCACTGACAGTCACTCAATTAGCCCATGTTAGCTAAAACATTTTTGGGGGGCTAAATTAATCTAGTGGACATCTATCTAAACTTGTGGTAATCGTGGTTGAATTGCCGACTGTGGGGGAGTTTCTCTCTGTCCCATAGCAAAATGAGAAGAATTGCATGAAAGTAGTTCTAAAATGTCAAAATGTTCTCTCTGCCGCAGGGCAAAATGTGTAGAAATTAGGCCTCCCGAGTGGCGCAGTGGTCTAAACCACTAGAGATTCTGGGTTTGAGTCCAGGCTTTGTCGCAGCCGGCCACGACCAGGGGACCCATGGGTCGGCGCACAATTGGCCCAGCGTCATCTTGGTTAGGGGAGGGTTTGGCCGGCAGGGATGTCCTTGTCCCATTGCGAACTAGCGACTCATGTGGCGGGCTGGGCGCAGTGCAAGCTGTCACGGTCACCAGGTGCACGGTGTTTCCTCCGACACATTGGTGCGGCTGGCTTCCAGGTTAAGTGGGCATTGTGTCAAGAAGCAGTGCGGCTTGGTTGGGTTGTGTTTTGGAAGACGCACGGCTATCGACCTTCACCTCTCCCGTGTCCTTACAGGAGTTGCAGCGATGAGACAAGACTGTAACTGCCAATTGGATACCACGAATTTGTGGAGAAAAATGGGTAAAAGTAAGAATTGCAAGAAATGAACACTAAAACTTATATTTTATTCTCTCCACTTTCAAGAGGGGGTCCGCCAAAATGATTTGCTCGCAAAGTGGGCAGGTCCCGACACAATTTTGCCTAGGGCCCCTAAAACGCAAGGGCCGACTCTGACTGCATGTGTGGGTATGGATGTGGGTATGCAGGCCTGTGAGCCACTGTGGCCCCTCATGATGATTTCAGATTTTTTTGTTGCACCATAAAAGTTGCCCATCCCTGGCCTAGATATTCTATTACAAAACCTCAGTAAATGTACCAGGAGCTGGCGAGTCAGCACTGTGAGTCTAGACAATGAGAACCTGGTGAGAAGCTTTATATCTCAAAAACAAGGTGGGAGGAAGTTGAATAGAATAACTTTATTTAATCAATTAAGCTGTGTCATTTGGATTAGGTAATAAATACATACACCAAACAGCACAATGTAGACAGACGGTGGATTTAAGTGAATGTTAGATCTTGTTCGATTTTAGAACAATCTTTCCCGGCTGTTCTTTTACATTACAGTTCACCATATTTGAGGCTCATGCTAAGTGCAAGAACATCCTGTCATGGGTGAAGAAGGCCTCTTCAACTGAGGTGGTCCCTGCCCTTGATCTCAGCATGGATAGGGATTTGCCCTGGACACCATCATCATCATCATCATCAACTTCCTCCTCCTGGTCTTCAGTCGTAATCAATGTAGCAGATCTGGGAGCGGCCTCCACATGCCGCAGCATCAGATTCAGCCTTGGGCCAAGTCATGGGCCAAGCGAGGTCGCCAACCCTAGAACTGGTGCCAGCACACGGAACCCAACTCCCTTCCCCTCCCCCATTTTGTATGTATGAGCATATTCCTCTCCATAATGGTTGAAACAGTTATTTCCTTTCCTTGTGTATAAATAATGACTTCTCTAAAATGTTTTATTTCCACTGAATACACATGTGGGATCTTAAGTTTGCTACAGCAGGAAAATAATTCTGCAGCAACAGGAAATGTAGATTATTATCTGGATTATAATTAATTGGACATTTTTGTAGGGGTTGGTAAAATCAAGTGGAAATTACAAACCTTAGAAGCCTTTTTAAACCATAAATACACTACACGTTTTACATTTCCTACATTGTTGATCAAATTAAGATCCTGCATCTGTATGACTTTAGTTTTTTGATTAATTTATAAAATTCCTTTGCTTCTTTTAAATTATGTTAGCAGTGTTTGTGTCCAGAAAGGTTTGTTATTGTCATTGTTACCATATTTCTGTTCTGGGGCCCTCTTCAGCTCAGAGGAGTCTTTGGGAAATGAGGAAGAGGATGACAACCTAAGAAAATATTGCACCGCATCTGAGGACAGAGATAGAGAGGATTGGGACAGACCCCGCTCAGACCCCCTGAGGTCTGTGTTTGGACTGTCTCACAGCTTTATCTTCAGTCAGGTTCACAGAGACGCCCACAGGTCCCTGAGTGAGGTCATACTGCCGTCCATCCAGAGGAGACCGAAGAAGATGAGGCCTATTATTCTGTCTGCGGACACCAGGCTGATCATGGCCATTGTGGAGATCATCATCAAGCAGATAAATGCAAGTCTAGCCCAGATTGTGCTGAAAGGATGTGCCAGTCAGGGAGCCGAAGCTCCTTCGACCAGCATCAGCTCACTGAGCAGTCAATTTGCTGAGCAGATGCTGAGGATAATCACAACCACAATGAATGGCCATATTATGGGACAGATGGCACTCACTCGGCTGTCTGGAAAGTCCCCCCTGGAGATCGAGAGCAGGCTTGAGACAGAGCTAGGGCCACTGGCAGGTCAGGTCATTGTTGCAACCATCAGCAGCATCCAGAGGGCGAAGAGCGATGCTCAGACAGGACATGAGGTTCGGGTGTCCTCACCTTGCACCTACTTCCTGTCAGCTGTGTCGGCTGAGGTGCAGAGTCTGGTGGTCCAGAGATCAGGGACCAGGATGTCAGCCAGACAGTCAGGCAGCAACCACCTGCTGAACCTGTCTCAGGCGAAGATCACCAGGGCCGTCGAGTTGAAAATGGCTGAAATGTACGGCGGATCCCTGTGGGATTGGTCCCTGACAGAACAGAATATCCAGCCAGGTCATGACAGAATCACTGCCATGTCCAGTGATTTGGTGGATTTGGTGCTCGATGATACCCTGGATGCCCTTGGATATCTAGAGAACCAGGCATTATCCGGGCCCCAGAGCGTTGGCTACCGGAACGGGATTGAAGGCCTCGACATTGATGGTGTGGCAAGGGACATGGTCCGGAAAGCTGCAGTCAAACTCAAGGCATCCATGTCTGAGCTTGAACTGGAGGTGGGATCCAGATCCTCACAGGGCAGCAGTGGTCCCTCGAACCACTCACCTCTGTCTCGCTCCCACTCCGACCCGAGGATGCTCTGTGTCTGGTCAGCAGCGGGAGTCAGAACTGTCCTGCAAGTGTTAAAAACAGAGCTTGACAGCAACTCAGATGAGTCCTTTGATCCGCTCCAGATGGCTAGAAACCTTCTAGCACGTCTAGCGTCGGGTGTCAAGAGCATCGACAATCTGGAAATTGGTAAGATGCTCCAGGGCACCTCAGCAATCATGGAGCCGGAGGCTGTGAGAGAATACCCAGAAATATCTTCCACTGCCATCTACCACTCCCTGCTCATTGATTGTCCTTTCCCACCATCAGAGAGGGTTCAGGAAACAATTATCCTAAGCCATCCACTCACTGCACAGGACGTGACCACACAGAGGAAAAAGCAGCATTCTGCTGACCTTCAGACCGACAGCCTAATGGCAGAATACCCTGCCAAGGCACAACGGGTAGTGACTCAGGTCATAAGAGATTCTCCTTTAACCGTGGACATCCTGTCAGCCCACGTCTCCTCAAAGAACATTGCTGAGGCATCAACTCACGTTCTTGAGTCCCTTCTAGTGGACTTAAACGAGGCAGTTGAGGTGAGTAGGGCAGAGCGGAGCAAGTTCTGGGAACAGGTCCAGTTATCCTCCCAGAAACTTTACAGCACAGCTGTGGACAAGCTGAAGAGTTTGTACACTGGTTGCCTCCTCAACAACGAGCGAGACCACCAGGATACCCATGTAACCGCTGACAAAATCCAGGACATGGAAGTGTCTACCAACAATGACCTCAAAGACCCAACAGTTGCAGTCAGCCAGGAGTTAGTCCGACACAGCGCAAAGAAGATCCTCACAAAGGTTCTGAATGTGATCAAAGCCGGAGTAGCTGGCTCAGAGCACTCATCTGTGGGCGAGCAGATGACCGAAGAGTGCCAAGTTGCCACAGAGATGTTGGACTCCATTCTGAACAGACTAGAAGATGATGAGCCTGATGTGGGTGAAGAGGATCATCTTCATGTGATGTCTGTCCGTGACATCTACGAGGATGTCTCATCTAAAACCTCTCAGGTTTGTATGGTGATGAGTAGCCAGGCGATGGACGCGTTGACCGATGATGTGTCTGCCGCAACCTATGTGCATGGTAAGTGAAATTAACACTTTTCATTTATTTTATTTTATAATATGCAATAAATTGATTAGCTCCTGTTGAATGTAGGATTCACTCATATTGAGCTTAATAGTTTAATTGCAATTGTGTTCATTCGATTTTCAAGATTGTGTATTATTGTAAAATATGCACCTGAGCTTAATTATTTTATCTCTTCTGCCCCCAGATATTGTGTACAGGTCAGAGAGTTGTCTCTCTCAGGCCACAAGTACCCACAGGTCAGGCACTAGCCAGGCCTCCAGTGACCTTGTTGTTGAGTACATGTCTGAGCTCCATGCCAACTGCCTTGACACCGCATTGCCTGTGAGGTGCACTTCTACAGCTGTTGGCGATACAGAGACTTGTCATGTCCCCTCTGCCAGAGTGAAGAAGAAGAGTCAGGGCCGGAGGTTCAGTTGCTGCCCAAAGTTGCCAACGGTCAGGATCAAGGTATGGAGCTCCATGTTTGGTGTTTTTCCCCTTCATTACAGCTGAAATAGAATCCAAAGCTAATGGGGTCAGAGTGAGACATTGTGGGGCGTCTAATGGAAGGATGAATTTACTCTGCAACAGGTGTTCAAGGGCAGAGTGGAACCAGAGAGCCACCCCGCTCAAAAGGAGCTGCCTTCGCAGCGTTTCAGCACCTCTCGAGTTGCGCTGTGTAAGCGACACACAATGATGATCGTTTTATTTTGATGCATTGCCAAGATGTGGCCAGTGGTTAGAGTGAATGCAGCTTTACTGAGTTTAATGCTGAGGTTTATTCGTCTCTGGTCCCATAATGCTTTCTCTGATCAAGGCCACTGAGTTTGACGAGCTGTCAGGCATACATTGTAGCGACTCTTACATTTCCCAAAGTCAAAATGATAGATGCTGTCATTTTGATGTATTACCTTTTGTCTGGTTGGTTTAGACTGTGGTCAGAGAGAATGAAAGTACATTTGTCATGTTCAATTCTGATCCTGCAATGTTCTCTTATCACAGATGATGATCATGCTGTCCCAATCATTCCCCAACTTGAGGACGACCTGCCACCAGCACCTGCACAGGAGTCCCGTAAACGTCCCCTGTTTGTGAGAATGTTCCGGGCCATTTCCAGGGCCATCTCAAAGCCATTCAAGGGCTGTGCTTTTTGCAAGAAGAATTAGGAAAGGGTTAGCCATCAACATCTAATAAACATATTAGCAGCATTGATTTGTGTGTCTGCAGTCAAATTTAATAGACTCTCTTGACATGGCATTTTAGCAGACACTTATCCAGAGCAACTAGGGTTAAGTGCCTAAGTCAGTTTGGAGATACAAACCAGTGACCTTTTGGTTATTGGCCCAACACTCTTAACCACTAGGCTACCTGCCACTGCATGCGTTTTACCATATTGCTTATTCTTTTTTGATTCCTTCCTATCTGCAAAAAAAACCCAACTGAACATTTCACACCAGATTTCTATGTTCCATTTGCTGTTTTAAGTACATGATTTCAATATATGTAATATACTTGCAAACTGAGAAGGCATTTGACACCAGATTTGTTTGTTTTGACCTTGGTGAAAATGTGTTTATATGACATTGCAGCACAATATTAATATAATAAGTGTCTTTTTCAACACATTTTGATGCATACATTTCCAGTGGGGGGGAGGGGTATGGTTTGTGGCCCATTATATTCTATACAGCTCTTCGGGAGAGGTTGCCAAGGTCAAAGTAGAGCTATTATCATCCTGCTGATCATACAGTATTTGGAATGAAGAAGGGTCCATTAATAGGGGCTAGGGTCAGCCTGAAACCGAGAGGTATCTGTTGGTTGGGGGCCAAGGGTGGGCTTGAAAATGGGCCATTGACAGTTGCTATTTAGAGCTTCTGCGTTCCCTAGCTCCTTCTGTCAATTTACATAATCCCTCTGTCTCTCTTGCACCCCTTTGATAGTTTGATTTGTGATCACCTCTGTAAATCTCTTGTATTTTTACAAAATAATTATCTCAACTATGGCCTATGGATGGAGGGGTACCAGGAGGGAAATGTAAGAGAATACAGATGTGTATTTGAAAATATAGAAAAGTTCCCAATTCCAATACTGTATATGAAGATAATATGTTCCCATTATGCATAATCTTTTATCTTTATTTTGTATGATTTGTATCTGTCTCTCACATACTTTCACACATACCCAATGATTACACTAATATGTACACTCTCAAAGAAAACATAAATAAATACAGATTGATGAGATAGTTAGAAACATTACATTCAAAATACATTTAAACTTTTTGTCAATGTCAAAGGCAATAGCTTAATATCTTTCTACAACCCATGGAGAACAGGGCGCAAGTATTTTTGTGAGACCGTTTGTTTGTAAAGAGAAAAAAAAAAACAATTTATTCCGAGTTCAGGGGTCAAGAAAAAGGAATCACGTGATAGTGAATGTTGCACTAAGCCTGCGCTCAAACCACTGACTAATAAAACACCTACACCGTTGGAGCGTTGCGTGAGCTATGAGTTCTTCTCTGTGCACATACTTTGCAACTTTGTGAAATAGTGCAGCCACGCGTTGACATTGCTCACAACTAACACAGCGTTGCAGCCAGCCCATGTGGAAAACATTGGACGCATGAGGCATGTTATTGTAAAAGGCTAGCTAGCACATCTATGGGTCTACTGAATCTTGCTAAATTCTAGTGTATCCTGAGACAATTTAGAATTCGTTTCATATGCTAAGGTTTAAACGATAAACATGGACAAAGTCGGTATACACTCTAGAAAGGGGAGAGAGACGATGAAGAGAGTCTCTGAACCAGAGCCTGACTACGAGCAAGAAGTGTTAAAAAGACACAAAAACGCCCAAGCAGTGACTGTTTTAGGCGAAGAAGATGCATCTGTAAAACTTCTTGAATATCTTGTTTTTGGTGCTGAAGATGATCTTGTGGAAAGGCTCGTGGAGGTAGGAATTAATTAGTTACATCTAGGGTGTATTCATTACGCCGGTTCTGTAGCTAAACGTTTCGTCTGTTACAAAACGTTTTGCAACAACTCCAAACGCTCTTCAACGTGACGTAAAATCTGTTGGGTTCTTAAACGGAAGTTGTAGTTCATTTTAATTTTACGGTTGCCATTCCAACCCGAAAGGTCGGCGTAATGAATACACCCCTGATTCCATACAGAATGACCCTGCCTGCCAAGGTTCTCAGTGGATTCTGTTGTCACATTGTCAGCATAGCATAGATGTAAATCCCAATATTGATTAATAGTTAGTTACAACCAGGTACTAGACTAGACTAATACTAGACTAATCTCCAGTGTCATATCCGTCTGTCACATATCGTTTACTTTTTAGTTTCATTGCAGTCAGTTTTTATCAAATCAATTTCTTGTCAACAGGACAGAGAGGATGGCGGTGCCACACTTCTGGATGATGACGATTCCAGCGAATCTGATGTAGAGGATGAAGCACGGCTGACGGTTCAGACAACCAGGACAGCAGTGTGGGAGGATGATAATGATGATCTGGAGGAAGAGTTAGTACCTGGGACTGCAACGACAATGTCTTATTGTTTCTTTTCAGCATCATCATGTGCAATGCTTCTCACTTCATGTTACTACATTAGCTGTAGTCATGTAAACCCAAGCACTCACTCGCAGGAATGACACGTTTTAGTTTGCAACGATTTGGTTTGATGAGAAGAACAAATCGATGCGATAAGATTTGGTGCTACAACATTTGTTGCATAAACACATTCATTTTCCCTTCTAAATTCAAATCTGCTGCTGATGGAGATCATGGGCTGGGCCTCTCTGAGCTGGATCTGTTCGAGCTGACCTGTGTGTGTGTGTGTGTGTGTGTGTGTGTGTGTGTAAATGTCTATGGTGTATTTTGTCACCTGAGCTGAGCCATAAGGAAGTCTAGTGGGCATCTACCAACCCACTATCAGATTAGGGGGCTTTTTTTGCATAGACAGATTGACAGAAGTGGTAGCAGAAGGTGAATGTTGAACTTTTGTTAAGCCTCGATCACACCTACAGAGTCATTGAGCAAAATGGTACGCAGCATCATCTGGGTGTGTGCAACCCAAAGTTCAACATTCACCTTCCGGTGTACCAAAATGCAATGGCGCCATCGGTGTGATCGAGGTGTTGTTGGTCAGCGTGCGAAGCAGCAGCGCACAGTTTGAGTAGGCTACTGACATTGCTTGGGGTTGTGTGGCATGCAAAATGACTTGTAGGTCAATGACTGTCAACGCAGTTACATGCTTAGTTTGACGCTGAAGGAGAGGACGCAGCAGCTTTCACAAAAGATCAGAGGCATTTTTGGAAGGTAGAAAGAAAGAAAGGAACACGAGAAAAACCTTTTTTTAGTGAACTGACACTTTAAAACGTTTGAATCGATTTTCTGACCGATGCATGATCCATTCAGATCGATTTGTATCTTACACATTTGAACCGGGAACTGATGCGTATCGGTGAGCGGTTACATCCCTAGCAGTTAACGTCACTATGTTTATTCTTCCATGACCTTTCTCTCCCGTTTCTTAAGAGTGGACATGACACACCGGTTCCGTAGAGACCTGACCAAGAGTGACGCAGAGGCCAAGATGTCCAAACAGAAGTTACAGCAGAGGATGAAAGAACAGTAAGTGGATGTTAGTTAACACAGCCATGGAGTAAATACCACTGGGATCTGGTGGTTCAAACTCACACTTCCAACACATTTTTGCCAGGTTCCAAAAAGCAATGGGTGGAATGCCGTCCTGGGCAGAGTCAAAAGTCAGGAAAAAGAATAAGAAAAAAGGTAAACTCACATTTTGGTAATCAACATCTATGGTCCATGTAATATGTTATGAGAGATGCCCCTCACTGATGATGACCTACTTGTTATGGGATTTTTTTAAATCAATGACTAAATGAGATATACTCCACTATAACTGGCAAGAATTCTACCCTGTCTTGTAGTATTTAATAATGTTTGTTCATTAGGAAGGGGTTATATGGCATGTACCTAGGAAGAAAGGAAAGTATGTGGAGATAAGAGAGGACAGGGAGGGCTCCTCCAGAGTTATGGTGTCTGGGGGAGCCTGGAACTGTCAGCTGAGGGGTTATAAACTGTGGTTAGACTCATGTATGTATGTGCGTAGTTTAAGATGGTATAAGAAGGAATGTATTTGTGAACTTGAGAGCTCTCGCAAATAAATTGGGATCTGATCAATTGTGAGCTGGGAATTCTGTCTGTTTTATTTAAGACCAGAACTTTACAACCTCTGGGTATCAGACAGATAAATATAATTGGAATTTTTAAACACTGATTAAATAATTACATGACACTACTATATAATGATGAGAGGGTATATAGCAGGGTTCCCCCAACTGACTACCGTGGGCCAAATTTTGGTGATTTTATTTCACCCTCCATGTTTTCTGAAGTTATAAAAATAAATGTTTTTAACATAAGACTGTAAAAACACCAAGTCAGCTCCAAGTGATTTAATTTTGGAAATCTGTTCCAAAGTATTCCCACACATAAAAGATACACACTAAGTGTACAAAACATTATGAACACCTACTCTTTTCATGGTATAGACTGTTTGAAATGATTGCTTTAATAACATTGTATATATGTTTGGGCTTCTTGCGGTCAATTTGAAGTCTACAAATTATTTGTAATTATGTTCCGGCCCCCTGACCATCCGCTCAAGAAAAAATTGGCACGCTGCTGAATCTAGTTTATGATCCCTGGTGTATATTGTATACATTTGTGTCTTTTCAATGAAAGATGTGTCTATTTTCAAAAACTAAAGATGACTCTGATAATGAAGATGAGGATGGAGATGACCTGATGAGGAAGACAGGCAACTTTGTTGGCTCATCCGACAGTCTTCCCAAAGGAATCATACGGGTGAGTTCTGTTCTCCTATCATCTCGCCACTACTAAATTTGAGATTAAGTTTGAGTAAAACAACCAGCTCTCTCTCTGACTGCAAATGGGGACTCTAACCAGAGTTCTTTAGAGATTTGGGAGTTATAAAACCATGACATTTTCCAGTATTAGATCATGTGGTTTTCGCAATCGATATCACAATAGTGGGCCCCCGAGTGGCGCAGCGGTCTAAGGCACTGCATCTCAGTGTCACTGCAGTCCCTGGTTCGAATCCAGGCTGTATCACATCCGGCCGTGATTGGGTGTCCCATAGGGCGCCGCACATTTGGCCCAGCGTTGTTCAGGTTTGGCCGGGGTAGGCCATCATTGTAAATAAGAATTTGTTCTTAGCTGACATCCATAGTTAAGTAAAATAGAGTATTTTCAACGTCATGTTATAGTACATTTTATGCTGGAAATATTTAACTCTCTTGCAGATGAAGAAGTGCCTACACGCCAACAACGACCGGCCGTCTGAGGACCGGCTGACCACGGTGCAGTTCCACCCCTCCGCCCAGGTTGTCATGACAGCAGGGCTCGACCAGTCCATCTCTCTGTTCCAGGTATTCATTTTACTCATCAGCTTCAGTCTTCTCTCAGGTATTCTTGTGGCTGTCATCGTGAGACATGGTATAGGGAACGTCATAAACGGGCCAGTTGGGACTATATGCTTTTAATAATATCCTCCAGGTCTTTTGTTTGACCATACAAACTATACGCCCCAATAAAATACAAACTCTCAATGGACTACCAAAGTAGCCACCCTTTGCCTTGATGACAGCTTCGCACACTAACAGACAAGTTTGTACTTTAATGAATTACCTTCCACCTCACTCTAAATGTCCCTCCTTCCTCTCCAGGTTGATGGGAAGACCAACCCTAAGATTCAGAGTATTCACCTGGAGAAGTTCCCGGTGCACAAGGCCCAGTTCAGTGTGGACGGGGATCAGGTGGTGGCCACCAGTTTCAGGAACAAGCTGTTTTACATCTACGACATGATGGAGGGCAAGGTCATCCCAGTCCACACTGTCAGAGGTGAGGAGGAGGAAGCAATGAGGAGTCACTAGAACCCCGTTGGCTGTTAGGTAGTAATCTAACCCGTTTGCTGTTAGGTAGTAATCTAACCCGTTTGCTGTTAGGTAGTAATCTAACCCGTTGGCTGTTAGGTAGTAATCTAACCCGTTGGCTGTTAGGTAGTAATCTAACCCGTTGGCTGTTAGGTAGTAATCTAACCCGTTGGCTGTTAGGTAGTAATCTAACCCGTTGGCTGTTAGGTAGGGACATAGCCTTTTTTATTACTAGGCTTGGGGGATATTGAGATTGGCAATTCTTCATACTGACCTTGTGCCATCCCAGGATATAAGGCAATAATGGCACTGAACACAAACCCCACTGAGCCTCTGTAAACTGAAGGTTAGCAATGCTACCAAGTCAAATTTGATACAGTCTCTGACCTAAGTTATTTGCAGGACAGACATCCCCGCTCAAAGTTAAACAAAAAACAAAAAAACACTACTCACAATTTGCTGCACACACAAAACAAATATTGGACGGCAAGGCTCTTGATCCGGGAGGGCATTCTTTGCTGTTACCAGGAGAAGCTTGTTTTTTGCAAGAAGCTAACCAGCTATATAACTACTGTAAGTTAGCAAACTAAATGCACAACTGCAGAGTATTTAGCACATTTTAGACGGTTCAATTAATAGTTATAAGATATATTCTAATGGAATTTAATGGCGCCGGATATATATTTTATATTTGAGATTCTTCGAAATAGTCACCCTTTGTCTTGATGACAGCTATGCACACTCTTGACATTCTCTCAACCAGCTTTGTGAGGTAGTCACCTAGAATGCATTTCAATTAACAGGTGTGCCTTGTTAAATGTTAATTTGTGGAATTCCTTTCCTTAATCCGTTTGAGCCAATCAGTTGTGTTGTGACAAGGTAGGGGTTGTATACAGAAGAGACCTATTTGGTAAAAGACCAAGTCCATATTATGGCAAGAATAATCAAAGAGAAATGACAGTCCATCATTACTTTAAGACATGAAGGTTAGTCAATGCAAAAATGTCAAGAACTTTGAAAGTTTCTTCAAGTGCAGTCGCAAAAGCCATCAAGCACTATGATGTAACTGGCTCATGAGGACCACCACAGCAAAGGAAGACCCAGTGTTACCTCTGCTGCAGAGGATATGTTCATTATAGTTAACTGTGCATTAGATTGCAGCCCAAATAAATGATACCTCAGAGTTCAAGTAACAGACACATCTCAACAACAACTGTTCAGAGGAGACTGCGTGAATCAGGCCTTCATGGTTGAATTGCTGCAATGAAACCACTAGACTTGCTTGGGCCAAGAAACACTAGCAATGGACATTTGACCGGATAAAATCTGTACTTTGGTCTGATGAGTCCAAATTTGAGATGATTGGTTCCAACCGCTGTGTCTTTGAGTCAGAGTAGGTGAACGGATGATCTCCGCATGTGTGGTTCCCACCGTGAAGCATGGAGGTGGTGGTGTGGCAGTGCTTTGCTGGTGATGCTGTCAGTGATTTATTTAGAATTCAAGGCATACTTAACCAGCATGGCTACCACAGCATTCTGCAGTGATATGCCATCCCCATCTGGTTTGCGCTTAGCGGGACTATCATTTGTTTTTCAACAGGACAATGACCTAACACACCTCCAGGCTGTGTAAGGGCTATTTGACCAAGAAGGAGAGTGATGGAGTGCTGCATCAGATGACCTGGCCTCCACAATCACCTGACCTCAACCCAATTGAGATGGTTTGGGATGATTTGGACCGTAGAGTGAAGGAAAAGCAGCCAACAAGTGCTCAGCATATGTGGTAACTCCGTCAATACTGTTGGAAAATCATTCCAGCTGAAGCTGGTTGAGAGAATGCCAAGAGTGTGCAAAGCTGTCATCAAGGCAAAGGGTGGCTACTTTGAAGAATCAAAAATATATTTGGATTTGTTTACACATTTTGGGGTTCCTACATGATTCCATATGTTATTTTATAGTTTTATGTCTTCTCTATTCAACTATGATGAAAATAGTAAAAAATAATAAACCCTTGAATGAGTTGGTGTAGGTCGGGGTGCCTTGTAAGAATCTGACAGCGAGTGGATCAGTCCTATTAGCCAACATGCAATTATTGGATAATAAACGATCAAGACTATCCTACCAATGGGACATTAAAAACTGTAATATCTTGTGTTTCACAAGTCGTGGCTGAACGACGGCATGGATAACATACAGCTGGCAGGGTTTTCCGTGCAAGGGGTGGCAGTCTGTGTCTATTTGTCAATGACAGCTGGTGCACAAATTCTGATATTAACTAAGTCTCAAGGTTTAGTTCGCCTGAGGTAGAGTATCTCATGTTAAGCTTTAGACCACACTATTTATTTAGCTGTCTATTTACCGCTACAAACCGATGCTGGCACTAAGATCGCACTCAACGAGCTGTATAAGGCCATAAGCAAATAAGAAAATGCTTATCCAGAGGCGGCGCTCCTAGTGGCCGGGGACTTTAATGCAGGGAAACTTAAATCCTTTTGACTTCATTTCTACTAGCATGTGCAACTAGAGGGTACACCACACACAGAGGCGTGTACAAAGCTCTCCCTCCATTTGGAAAATCTGACCATAATTCAACCCTCCAGATTCCTGCCTACAAGCAAAAACTAAAGCAAGAAGTACCAGTGAATCGCTCAATACGGAAGTGGTCAGATGACGCAGATTCTAAGCGTCAGGACTGTTTTGCTAGCACAGACTAGAATATGTTTTGGGATTCTTCCGATGGCATTGAGTACATAACATCAGTCACTGGCTTCATCAATAAGTGCATCGATGATGTCGTCCACACAGTAACCGTACGTACTGTGGCGGTTTCGGCGCCATAATCTGGTAAGGCAGGGTTTACACATACAAACACACACCACCAGTCCATGGGAAGGGTTAACACGGTTTATTTTTTCAGGTACCTGCAGGGTTCCTGATATACAAAACTCAATCAAAGTGAATACGTCGTCACCAGTGAAAGGTCCTCCAATCTTGGTCTTTGGGGTTCACTGCTTGTTGAAATCTCCAGTTCCATTATTCCGGTAAACCACTTCCTCCACCGTATGCTCAGTCTCTCCAATAGCCGCCTCCTCGTTCACCTGCCTGGGTCAAAGGAAAGACAAAGAAACAAACCCAGGGCATGGTTAAGTAGAGGCCCATGATTGGATTTATCTGTCTGCCGTTTAGTCTCTAATTACAACTGGAGACAGGTGTGGCTGTTCTACTGCAGTCTGGCAGTTTCCTCTGAGCTGTCCATGGTCCTGGCAGCCAGAAAACAAAGAAACCTTGCAGGCACATAACGTCCATCCACCACACAACCCCTGAAACCACTACAGTACATAAGCCAAGGATTACAGGCAACATCCGGACTGAGCTAAAGAGTAGAGCTGTCACTTTCAAGGAGTGGGATTCTAACCCAGACGTTTATAAGAAATCCTGCTCTGCCCTACTCCAAACCATCAAACAGGCAAATAGTCAATACAGGACTAAGATTGAATCTTACTACACTGGCTTCGACGCTCGTCGGATGTGGCAGGGCTTGCAAACTATTACGGACTACAAAGGGAAGCACAGCCGCGAGCTGCCCAGTGACACAAGCGAACCAGACAAGCTAAATGACTTCTATGCGTGCTTCAAGACAAGCAACACTGAAACACGCAAGAGAGCACCAGTTGTTCCGGACGACTGTGTGTTCACGCTCTCCGCAGCTGATGTGAGTAAGACCTTTTTCTTTTCTTTTTTTTTTGTGTTGTTTTTTTTGTTTTGAATTGTACCCCTTTTTCTCCCCAATTTCGTGGTATCCAATTGTTTTAGTAGCTACTATCTTGTCTCATTGCTACAACTCCCGTACGGCCTCGGAGAGACGAAGGTTGAAAGTCATGCGCCCTCCGATACACAACCCAACCAACCGCACTGCTTCTTAACACAGCGCCATTCCAACACGGAAGCCAGCCGCACCAATGTGTCGGAGGAAACACCGTGCACCTGGCAACCTTGGTTAACCTTGGCCCGCCACCGGCCAAGCCCTCCCTAATCCCGACGACTCTAGGCCAATTGTGCGTCGCCCCACAGACCTCCCGGTCGCGGCCGGTTACAACAGAGCCTGGACGCGAACCCAGAGTCTCTGATGGCACTGAGTAAGACCTTTAAACATGTCAACATTCACAAGGCCGCAGGGCCAGACGGATTACAAGGATGTGAACTCCGAGCATGCGCTGACAAACTGGCAAGTGTCTTCACTGATGTTTTCAACCAGTCCCTGACCAACATGTTTCAAGCAGGCCACCATAGTTCCTGTGCCCGAGAACACCAAGGTAACCTGCCTAAAATGACTACCGACCCGTAGCACTCACGTCTGTAGCCATGCAGTGCTTTGAAAGGCTGGTCATGGCTCACATCAACAGCATCCTCCCGGATACCCTAGACCCACTCCAATTCACATACCATCCCATCCTAACAGATCCACGGATGATGCAATCTCTGTTGCACTCCTCACTGCTCTTTCCCACCTGGACAAAAGTAATGTTAGAATGCTATTCATTGACTACAGCTCAGCGTTCAACACCATATTGCCCTGATCACTAAGCTAAGGACCCTGGGCCTAAACATCTCCCTCTGCAACTGGATCCTAGACTTCCTGACGGGCCTCCCCCAGGTGGTAAGGGTAGGTAACAACAGATCCGCCACGCTAATCCTCGAGGGGTGCATGCTCAGTCCCCTCGTGTAGTCCCTGTTCACCCATGACTGCATGGCCAAGCACGACTCCAACAACATCATTAAGTTTGCCGACCACAAACGTTGGTAGGCCTGATCACGGACAACGATGAGACAGCCTATAGAGAGGTCGCCAGAGACCTGGCAGTGTGGTGCCAAGATAACAACCTCTCCCTCAACATGATCAAGACAAAGGAGATGATCGTGGACTACAGGAAAAGGAGGGTTGAGTACGCCCCCATTCTTATCGACGGGGCTGTAGTGAAGCATGTTGAGAGCTTCAAGTTCCTTGGTGTCCACATCACCAACGAACTGTCATGGTCCAAACACACCAAGACAGAGGGCACGACAAAACCTATTCCCCCTCAGGAGACTGAAAAGATTTGGCATTGGTCCTCAGATCCTCTAAGTTTTACAGCCGCCTAGTATGGCAACTGCTCAGCCTCCGACCGCAAGGGACTACAAAGGGTAGTGTTTACGGCCCAGTACGTCACTGGAGCCAATCTTCCTGCCATCCAGGACCTTACCTGGGAGCATGAGCAGCAGTGTGCAGCGTTTTTCTTTCTGTTTTCCATGAGTTTGCTTACAACTCCAGCACCCGTGGAAAGTACCTGGATGTGCGTATGTTCTTCAGATTTTGTACATTTTACCTTGACAAACCTGGGCCCCGCACATTGACTCTGTACCGGTACCCCCTGTGTTTAGCCTTGTTAGTTATTTTATCGTTGCTCTTTAATTATTTGTAATTTTTCTATTTTATTTGTTTTGAGTGAACACTTTTTTAAGCAATTCACTGCGCATGTGACATAACATTTTATTTGATATCTAGCTGGCAAACATTTAGTTGTGTAACAAGGGGAAAGGGAGATACCTAGTCAGTTGTACAACTGAACGTATTCAACTGAAATGTGTCTTACGCATTTAACCCAACCCCTTTTAATTCCGAGAGGTGCGGGGTGCTGCCTTAATCGGGCATCAACGGCACCTGGGGAACAGTGGGTTAACTGCCTTACTCGGGGGCAGAACGACAGATTTTTGCCTTGTCAGCTCGGGGATTCGATCCAGCAACCTTTCGGTTACTGGCCCAACTCTCCTACCTGCCAGGCTACCTGCCGCCCCTAGATCACCTCGCACGTGGTGCAAAACATTGAGTGACTCACAAGGCTCCAGTCTCTCATCGGTGTGCTTGTAAACCAAACACCATGTGACTGGGAACTACCGGTAAGCTTCAAAATGAAACATTATGTGACCGGGGGAAATGAAGAATGGGAACTGCTTTATCTCCTAACGTATTGCTCAAATGGACTGCAGGTATTTACTTGTTACCGAGCAAATTATTGTGTTCTGTGATTGGTTTAAAGATAAAATCACTATATATTCTCAGCCAGACTGTTATTTTTTTAAACGGGTAGTGGGTGAGTGACTGGTTGTGTGATTGAGTGCAGTAACAAATATTGTTGTCCCTTAGGTCTGAGGGAACAGAGAGTGAAAGAGTTTGAAGTCTCCCCTGATGGAGAATCCCTCCTTCTCACTGGCACCTCCGGATACCTCCACGTGTTAACAATGAAGGTAGGTGATTGTAGATGGCAAATACCTGGTATACCATGCAACCAAAATGGATCAAAATACAAGACTCCGTTTTGGATCCGGTGCATACATGCATTTCCTAAATGTCTGTATATTCTCACTGTTGTTTGTTTTTTCAGACTAAGGAGGTAGTGAACAGCATGAAGATCAACGGAAACATCGCAGGAGTGGCTTTCTCCCACGACGGCAGCAAAGTCTTCACCAACTCAGGTGGGTTTTTACCCTGGTCTAAGAAGACTCACAGCCTAGCAACCCAATCACATCCTAAAACCTTTTTTAGTTGATTTTAGTTAAAGCTGCAATATGTGACCTTTTGGGCGAGCTGACCAAATTCACATAGAAATGTGAGTTATAGATCTGTCATTCTCTTTGGAAGCAGTAGATTTGTTGTATGTGCTATATTTCTATGCTTTTACTTTTGGTTTTGTACAGCTTCAAACAAGCTTCAAACAATATTTTTGTTTATGGAAAATATATTTAACAGAGATGGTCCAATGATTCTCAGTGGTCCTAGTCGGTCACCAAACATTTCTGTAAAAAAACAACAACGATAAATCCTTGTGTCCCTATTATTTTGTATTTGTTTTGTGCTGTTGGTGGTAGGTACACTTGATTCAGCAGCCCTAACACTGGGAAGGCAAAGTGTTCCCATTTTGAAAAATATCATGTGTCTGAAGGTAGAACTCCACTTACCCGGCAGGCCCAAAGAGCAAATCAAGTGCACCTACAGGCCTACCTCTGGCCAATCAGATAGCTCAGATCACTGTGTATGCACAGTTTCTTCAAGCCATAGACGGTAAAAAGAAGCCTCGAGCGCACAGCAAAGTTGATACTGAGATTTCAAAACTTTTAAAACCATGACTGTTTTTTATCAGTAAGTTCATGTTGAAGTTGTTATTCAGCACTGTCAATACGCATTCTCCCTACATCCACTCACACTGCATAGCAAAGTGTTATTAGCGGTGTGCCTCTTTTTTTTATATAGAGTAATATTTCACTAACTGGCCATGGGATAAACAACATGAATTGGTTGAGGCAGAAATTAGTTTCACCACTGCTCTCTCCTTCCCCTCAGACTGACCATCAGATCCAGGTCATCAGTCCAGTAAAATAAATAAAAGCAAATGATTATGCTCACTCAGCTGTGCCTCAAGTAATACAGCAAATGATCTATTACCAGTGTGATCATATACCTACAATTTTGAAATATAATTTCAAAATGGTCTGAGAAGAACAACATTAGCAGGGCAATTCAAGCATAGCCAATATGCAGTGATAAAGTATTGGGCATATTTTATTTTGACCTTTTATTTAACCAGGCAAGTCAGTTAAGAACAAATTCTTATTTTCAATGACGGCCTAGGAACAGTGGGTTAACTGCCTTGTTCAGAACGACAGATTTTTACCTTGTCAGCTCGGGGATTTGGTCTGGCAACTTTTCGGTTACTAGTCCAACGATCTAACCTCTAGGCTACCTGCCACCCCAAAATATAGCCTACTACAAACCTAATGGCTACAGAACAGTTTTTAATAGGTTAATGGTTCAGGCTTTTGTTTTTTATCATGTTTAAAAATAAAATACAAATCTGAGCGGTAGATCTTGGCTTGTATTTTGACTCAAGGTGACCACTGCCCTGGTGATCTCTGCTTGTTTTGTCAAACTGAAATTAGGTGAACTATTAGCATTTTAGCAAAAATAAATGGCAGATTGAGTTCTGCATATTGCACCTTTAAAGCTGTACATGGGTACCTGTATGTACTAAACCTTTTTGATGTTGCAGAGGAGGGTGAGGTGTATATATGGGACATGAGGAGCAGTAAATGCCTGAACAGGTTCACAGATGATGGCTGTGTGAGTGGGACCTCCATGGCTGCATCCAAGAACGGACAGTATCTGGCCTGCGGGTGAGTCAGCCATTTTGTTTTCAACATTTTCCCCATCGTTTTGTGACATAAGGTTGTTGGTGGGTAGCTCATTTATTCATTCAACCATTTCCTTGCTGATATGATTCAGCAGCGATTGTGATCAAACCATTGTTTGTGTATTGTCCTGTTTGTCTTGCTTCAGATGTCTTTTTTTTTGTTTGTTTTTATGTATGATTCTGCCACAAAACCTTCAGGATAGTTGGGTCGTTCCACCAATTAAGTGTCTTTTTTTTAAAGAAGTGTAACAAATGTTAACATTCTGTCATAAAGAGCACGTTCAACTTAATAAAAAAAACATGTTTTCCCACTAAGCGTTTAAATAAAACAATTATAGTTTGTGCCAAATAAAGTAACAGGGTAGACGATTTCATCTTTAATCAGCCGTACATTTCCTCGTGACAGGGGGAATGGAATCTTGTTTTGTGCAACAGGAAGTGTTCATTAAATGCAAGCTTCACAAAAGAACATTAGTTAACATGTCTAGCCTGTCTATCCATGGGTAACAGGGTTGACATGTTATGCTCGATCCGCTCAGTTTTCCACCACAAAACACCAGAAAATGGCCAAAAAGAGTAGAACCATCTCACCTGCTTTTATTCTGATTTGACTAAAGGAATAGTTTCACTATATTAAAATGAGAATTCAGTTCAAGTATCATGGTTGATCTTAAAATGAAGGACAGATGTAATTTATTTAATGTGATTCATTTATCTATTTTAACAAAATAGTGTTGTAGAATGATGGTGAAACTTGAAGAAATGTTTGGGTTAAGTGGGTTAAAATCTTCCTAGAGGTGACACATGGTTGACGGAGGGACATGTCAAAATGCAGAATTTTTGGCACGTAAGCAAGTCTTTATTCATATAAAAAAAACAGATTTATTGAATTCTCCATGTGGTCTAAAGTAAAAGGGCACCTAATTTAATATAACAGGCTTTTAAAATGTAATACTTGTGCACAATTTCTACTTAAAATATCAAAGGGATGCAAAAGGCACCCATTTTGTGGAAAAACCCAATTATATTTTTTCATATAGTATACCTGTAGCAGACAAGTTTTTCACATTCTTTTTCTACCGTTTCTATTATCTCAGGTCAGCGGCAGGTGTGGTGAACGTGTACTCCCAGGAGGAGTGTATGCGGCAGAACAACCCAAAGCCTCTGAAGGCCATCATGAACTTGGTGACCTCCGCCACCTTTCTCCGCTTCAACCCCACCTCCGAGATCCTGGCCATCGCCTCCAGGGCTGACGACGAGGCTGCCCGATTGGTCAGTCTCTCTCTCTCACACACACCTAATGTTGTCTTTGTCATCATTACAGCTACACCTGGTCTCTTGTAAATAAGAGGTTTTATCGCAGCATGACTTGGGTAGTAATACAGTTTGAATTGATTTAAAATGAAGTAAAACCATGTCACTCTTTCACTGTCATCAAGTGTCATGTGTCTACCCTTCTCATTTCAGGTTCATATCCCCAGCTTCACAGTGTTCTCCAACTTCCCCATGTTCCAGAGGAGAACCATATACAGGGCCCACCGCATGGACTTCTCCCCAAACAGCGGCTTCTTCTCCCTGGCCAACAACAAGGGCCATGCCCCTCTCTTCAGGTGAGTCTCTTCTTTTTCCTTCTTTTTTTTTTTGTGTATATTTTTCTCGGACTGCAGAAAAAGAAAAAAAAAATCATCATTGATACAAATAAATAAACAAAATATTAGAATTAGAATTTGGTTTATTTTTCTCAACTACCTTTCAGGTTGTTGCATTACAAAAACTTTTGATGAAGAGCATCCCAAGCAGGCTCGTAATCAACATCAAGACATCAAGCTCCCTCAATACAACTACCATTGTCTTCAAGAAGATATTTTACAATGAAAAGGACTTGAATTGAGATATCGGTTATGCTTATTACATCTATGAAAGTGTCACAGCAAGATACCATGTCTTCGTTATCCTGGTTTTTCCCCCCTTCAAATTTGAGTAATTAATTTTTTTTTTTTAAGTGTTCTGTTTTCAAAATGCACATCCTGTATATTTCTTTCTGTCTATTTTATGGTTTTACAAATGTTTGTCTAATGGATAAAATACAACTTCATTTCCTTGATACTTGGCTATTTTTTTTCTTTATGTTTCTAGATATCTTGGCGAACAATAACATGATAGATTGACTATAATGCTTAAACTAGTATAGAAAAGCTGTCAAACTTGTATGCACTATAGCCCCATTAGTCTATTCTCTGTCGCCCTGAGAATCTGTTTGCTACCACTGTGAATTACATCTTGACTAAAGCTGATAGTGTTAATTCTGCATTTTGTTGTTACAGCCTAAATTCTAAATGGATTTTTTTTTTCTCGCCAATCTACACACAATACCCCATAATGACAAAGTGAAAACATGTTTTTGAAATTTTTGCAAATGTATTGAAAATTAGATGCAGCAAAATCTCATTTACATAAGTACTCTGCCTAGAGCTGGACCTCTGACCAAACTGAGGAAAAAAGTCAAGGGGTATGAATACTTTCTGAAGGAACAGCCTATCTGACCCAGTTTATCAGCAGAACAAGACCAAGGCCAGAAAGGCACATCAGAAAGTGAAGCTAATATCAACCCTTACTTTGCATTCATGCTTACATTATGGCTCAAGTACAGTTTGCTTGATGGTGCTATTTGCACTGTGAAATTGCCTGCTTTTTAAAAATTATTATTATTATTATTTATTTTTTAACTACACCGAAGGGACCTACCTCCCTGCTGAGCCACAGCTTTGAGAGAAACACCTACACATACACCTACAGACCTCAAATGAATGACAGTCACAGCACCATGTGTTACATACTTTAGATCCTCCTTTATGACGTCAAGTCAGGATAGGCAGCATTCCAACACCTACATTTCTCATTAGTAAAAGCACTGTGTCCTCCCCAAGGCGTCGTTGTCGTTTGTATCTGCATTCAGCCAAATCATATCTCTCCTTGTGTTTAAGTGCGTTTTTATCACATGTATTGTTTTGGTCCTGAGGTATTTCTGTAATATAATAGGCTGGAGAAATGTCTTTATGATGAATGAACCTTAACACCAAACAAACAAAAGTGTTTTCCCCTGTAGTCCCCCTAATGCAGAAACTAACAAACTATAACGGGTGGGAAGTACTGAAACAAATAATGAGCCTCATCAGCATTTGACTTTGTTTTTGTTCTCATGAGGGTGTCTTGAGAGTCAATACATATATTTGCCCTGCAGGTCAGACATGGAACATAGCTGCAATTGTGAAATGAATGGTAATTTGTGTAAATATAGGTTTAGGATCAACACAGAATCTATCTATTCTCTGGTCTGTCTGACTAATTTACAGATTGCGATTTCAGCAGCAGGTTGCAGCTGTGTAGTTGGTGAATCTCTGAAAATAATCACAAACTCCTTGATCTGTCTCTTATGAATATATGTGCTAGTAGCAAAATGATCTACAGTATTTAGCAATATCTTACACAGTATGTCTCTTTTTCACACGCATGTTAGAAATACAGTGCCTTTGAAAAGTATTCACAACCCTTGACTTTTTCCACATTTTGTTGTGTTACAAAGTGCGATTAAAAATGATTTAATTGTCATATTTTGTCAATGATCTACACAAAATATACTCTAACTGGCACAAAAATTCTACTTTTTTATATTAATGGAAAAGAAAATACTAATATATTTTGATTAGGTAAGTATTCATCCCCCTGAGTCAATGCATGTTAGAATCAACTTTGGCAGCGATTACAGCTCGTGAGTCTTTCTGGGTAAGTCTCTAAGAGCTTTACAAAGCTTTACAAACCAGGAGTGTACAATATTTGCCCATTCTTTTAAAAATTATTCAAGCTCTGTCAAGTTGGTTGTTGATCATTGCTAGATAGCATTTTTCAAGTCTTGCCATAGAAGATGTTCCTAATGTTTGGTATACTCAGTGTATATTTGGCCTTGTGCTTCAGGTTCCTGGTCTTCCTGAAAGGTGGATTTGTCTCCCAGTGTCTGTTGGAAAGCAGACTGAACCAGGTTCTCCTTTAGGACTTTGCCTGTGCTTAGCCCTATTCTTTTTCTTTTTATCCTTTAAAAAGAAACTCCCTACTCGCTGACGATGACAAGCATACCCATAACATGATGCAGCCACCACCATGCTTGAAAATATGAAGAGTGTGACTCAGTGATGCATTGTGTTGGATTTGCCCCAAACATAACACTTGGTATTCAGGACATAAAGTTAATTTATTTGCCACATTATTTTACAGTATCACTTTAGTGCCTTATTGAAAACAGAATACATGTTTTGGAATATTTGTATTCTGTACAGGCTTCCTTCTTTTCACTCTGTCATTTAGGTTAGTATTGTGGCGTAACTACAATGTTGTTGATCCATCCTCCAGTTTTCTCCTATTACAGCCATTTAACTCTGTAACTGCTTTAAATCACCATTGGCCTTCCTTCCTATTCCTCAACTGAGTTAGGAAGGACACCTTTATCTTTGTTGTGACTGGGTGTATTGATACCGCATCCAAAGTGTAATTAATAACTTCACCGTGTTCAAAGGAAAATTCTATATCTTATTTTTTTTATACATTTTTTTTTACCCATCTTCTTTGCAAACCATTGGAAAACCTCCCTGCTCGACTGAGAGACCTTATATATAAATTGTATGTGTGGGGTACAGAGATGGTGTTAAACACCATTATTTCACCCAGTTAGTCCATGCAACTTATCTGACTAGTTCAGCAAATGTTTACTTTTGAAGTTATTTAGGCTTGCCATAACAAAGGAGTTTAATACTTATTAACTCATGACATTTCACCTTTCCATTTGTATTAATATGTAAACATTTCTAAAAACATAATTCCACTTTGACATGGGGTATTGTGTTAAGATCAGTGACACAAAATCTAAATGTAATACATTTTAAATTCAGGATGTAACAACGAAATGTGGAAAACATCAAGGGGTGTGAATACTTTGAGGGCAAGGTAGTTGTTTCACTAACTCACCTGACTACTGTGCAAGCTGTTGTCAACCGTCACAACACACACCCACACACAATCACACATATACCTGACTAGCTGGAAGTACTTTCTTTGGCAGTGGTGACAGCAGCTTTGTAGGACAGTCACAAACTTATTTCATTCTTTCAACTCCATTGCAGAAGAAAGATATACGGTGAGTTTGTGTGTCAACAATTTTTGTAACAGGATCACGAGTAGCCTATAGCCATTTTTTACAAATATTATTTGTATGTGAAATATGCCTATGTATTGTATTACAATTACACCAATTGCTCATACAATGTTTTTTTGTGTAGCAATATTGATTGCTGTACAGTTACAGTACTGTAAATACTATTATGTTTTCATTCCAACCAATCTTTTGACTGTTGATGTGGGTCAGATACGTTTCAAAATTAAACACACACAACTCAATAGTGGCATTATCATCAGAACATGTAACAGTGAACATCCCAGTTTGGCAGATACCATTGTTCCTTGGTTGACAATGGTTTAGTCACTGAGAGGTTTCCAGGTAGACCTCAGTACAGGACAAACATTGACTGTATTTTATTTTCCATTCTTCACAGCCATTTACATAGACTTGGTTACATATGACCCTCTTCGTAACTTGTTGGTGAACAGGTTTGACAAGCTAGCGCCAATCGTGTAAAGTGTAAAATCTAGTACCACAATGCATGTGTCATGTCATTTTGGATGGTAACATCGGTGCGACTGGATACAGTAAATTAAACCTGGGCTTTGGACAGCCATTGGATTTGGGCCAAACTGAGAGAGGCCGCATGAATGGGACACAAGAATCGGCCTTTTGACAGCCTGCAGTTGTTAGTAGTAGATTAGAGTAGATAAGACCTGGGATATTGTTTACTTGACTGGCAGGGAAACTTGAAAGCATGCCCCCATGTTTTTGAGGTTATATAACTTATTTGTTGGATTCACGGATCACTTTCCAAATAAATACATTTGAAAGGTCTTAGGGTTGAAAGAGTAATTTACTGCATCACAAAGAGGCCATTGTTGTTTTTATTGAGGGAGATGGTGCATTGGAATTCACATACATTGACAGCATGTATGGTATGACATCCACATTCACTCATGTCTGAGACAATCTAAGCCACACGCAACAAAACTGACTATAGTCTACACAGAGCATACAGAGATATGTTATTTTCCATTGGCTCAGATGTGAAGCCCTGTGACATCACAGTGTCCTGATCATTTCTAGGGTCACCGAGGGGAAAATCACTTGCACGCCACACAGGTAGATTAATGGTTGGACAAGGGAGTCTTTTTTTGGGACAAACTACAAAAAAACGTAATGAGGAACCTGACAGATTGCATGTTAAATTGGGTTGGAAAGCATCGGAAGTATGGAGTCCCCTGCCTCTAAGCGGAGAATGAATGTTGGAAATTCAATGCCAGCCTGTCTGTCTGAAAATGAACCTGTGGTCAGAGACCTGTGCTCAAATGATAATGGAAGTACTGAAATCAGAGACTAGTCTTCAGTGACTATTCGATTCTTAAAACATGGTTGGATAAAAGCCATAAGCTCACACATCAGTTTAAATTACATGGATGATGTTTGTCAGTCAGTATCATGGCAGAATAATTATTTCAATCTCTCTTGCATTTCTGTGCTCCCATTACGCCTATGTGAGGTAGAACAGTCTATTGTTGTGCTTTCAGGTGCACTGTAGGAATTCAGTTGAGAAATCACACACACACACAGCATAGGAGTGGGAGAGAGTCTTTTGAAAATGTCATGGAATGCTGCAGGACCAGAAATATCAATAGACTCAAATAAAGAACGTTCTGAAAAACCAGACACAGACTTCTGCATCATCATCGCATTTCCCACGTTGTTTGTTTTGGGAGCCAATAAACTCCTTGCTGTAGTATGTGACTTGCATGAGTTCATGGTGTACAGTTCCTTCTTAACACCCATGGAAAAAATATAGGCATGGCAAAGACAACCACATTCATAGACAGTAACTGCTTTAGCGCCTATTGACGATAGTATCTTCTGACCGTTGGATTTTTGTTAAGAGCCCAGGTGCTTGCTCCAAAAATGAACACGCATTGCTTGAGGTTCAGTTTTGTAAACATAAGGAACATATATTTCATATTAGCAAGAAATAGTTACAAAAAAAGGTAAATGGTGTGTGGTAAATGTACCTTTAAAAAAAAAAGTATTTCTTGCTAATATGAAAGATACGTTCATTATGTTTCGGGTTAGGGTTCGCACAGAGCCATATTTCCATTACAGCGATTGCTTACTGAAAACAGAGTGGACTACCTGTGCTAATTAGCCATCTGCATCTCTGAACACATGTGTGTAAATGGAAGATGGACGCCACAAACATGTTGTCACTGAAAAATACTGTCTGCTGCAACTGTGTAAAAACAGTGTACAGTGAGTGTGTATTCTGCATTTGTGAAATTCTTTTTTTGATGTGATATGAACGTAGAGGGATTTGTGTTTCTCGAAACGTACCGCAAATGAGAATCGAATCACGTTTAAATGGAGTGAGCAAAGGCAGCCAGCCACTTGGAGTGAATCAGCACTGATCGTAAACAGGTGTTAGGCCAATCCCGGTGGAAGTGGCCCACAATGCACCTGTGCATACCAGTGATAGTTTGTCAACTGTCAGACACACCTCTTATCGACAACAAACAAGTCTGAAAACAGGCAAAAAAAATACTACTCTGGTATCGGTTAAGGTGTGTTCAGTTTATTCAAAAATATACACCTAGTCAAGTTTAGTTATCTTTTAGAATGTATAGTCAAAATGCTTGATAAAACTGTTGTGTAGGAATTACTTGTGATGCAACCCTTACTATTAATTGTTTATCAGCCCTTGTAATTTTGTGACCATCATTTGTTTGCCTTGTGAGGGATAATAGGCCTTGGGCCCATTCTAAAACAATCTAGTTGTGATTTTGAAAGCGGTTTCTGTTGGTGCAATTTTTTTTCCTAACCTCTTCTCTGCAAGATAATATGCTGTTGATTGAGAAGTTCCCTGAGCGATGTTAACTTGGGTCACCACCACACACACACACACAACAGCTTGGGTAGTCCTCAGACGGAAGGCCAAATTCTAAATTCCTAGCCTAAGTACTTGTCGGTTAACATCGACCAGCAGTAGAATTAGTAGGCCAGTTGTTGTGCTCTGTGTTGGTTATTGAACTGGTGATGGCAAATGTCTTCAACTTCCTTCAATACAATTAGGGCTACAACCACAAGGCCCATCTAGCCCGGTGTCATCAGCCTCTACAACATGGCAATCTGGTTTATCGAACCTGTATAGGCCTAGTTCACTATTTCTGACATATGTGTTGACCTTTGGGACTAGTAGAAATGTTTTTGTGTGACCTAGTATGTTGTCTCACCCATAGGGCTTCTGGTAGGAGAAAATGATGGCTGAGGCGGGGGTCCTGGAGATGTTTTCGGAGCAGGAGCTGACCTGTTCCATCTGCTTAGACCTGTTCAACGACCCAGTGTCGACGCCCTGCGGACACAACTTTTGCCAGGGTTGCATCGGAGGCTACTGGGCCTCCAGCACCACCTGCACCTGCCCGCTCTGCAAGCATCAGTTCCCTGAGCGGCCTCAGCTCAACATCAACCGAGTCTTCGCCCATATCGCTGAGAAATACAAAGAAGCTCACTACGGCACAGGAAAGCTGCACATGTCGGACGTGAATACACCGGGAGCCATGGCCAACAGCAACCCGTTCCTAGAGGAGATGATCAAATGTGATGTGTGTACAGGGAAAAAACAAGTGGCGATCAGCTCGTGTTTGACCTGCACGGCATCCTACTGCGAGGCCCATGTGCAGCCTCACCTGAACACGCCCTTCTATGCCAACCACCAGCTCCTGGAGCCCCGGGAAGCGCTTCGCGGCCGCACCTGCCCACTGCACCACCGGCTTCTGGAGGTGTACTGCCGCACGGACCAGATCTGTATCTGTGCCATCTGTGTGCTGGAGGAGCACCGCACACACCGCACCGTGTCCGTGCAGACAGAGCGAGTCAACAAACAGGTGAGAAGGCAAAGCAGCTTTCACATCAGGCGCTTGGAGCACACACCCCTTCAGAACCTCAATGGCCCAAGCAGCTCAAAGATGCTTTTGTACCAAGGCTATGGTCTGAAGGCTACTTAAGGGTGTGATGTGTTTCCTGGGGTTGGATGTGTGCTTTTTTAAAGACAAATAATTTCATTCTAGTTCTGTGGTTGGTGTGCCCTAACAGTCAAAACAGACAATGGCCAATGAAGAGAGGGTAGTGTCAGGTATTTTATTTAGGTTACTATTTTTTTATATTACAACTTGTATGTTGAACCTTTTGAAAGACTGAGTATTGGCTACGAGTTTGTAGGTCATAGGGGACTCTCAGCTTCTTGCAATGCAGATGACATAGATAACCCCTATGTAAACAAGCCACTAAAATCCCTTGTGCGATGCAGATTTTACTCTAAAGATTATCTGAGATGGGAGTTGGTTATGTTCTTGTCTAAGTTGCATCCACATTTCTAATGTAAACAACCTGCATAGAAACGGTGACGGGCTATTTATCTGGTTCGCTTTCAGATAACTGTAAAATCCTGAACCAAGAGGGTAAAAAAGTGACTGGGAACTTTTAAAATGTACTAACCCATTTCCATTCAATGCACTAGAATCCTAATTTCTCTGGGTCGGGCATCTGACTAAAAACATGAGCAATTTTACATGATTTAGGTCTAATCTTGTGGATAATGGGTTTGGCTCAAGGCAAATTAATAACGTGTGATCTTTTTGAATTAATGTATTTCATTGTTGTCTGAAATGTATATGGCTATTTCAAAGGCAATGTTTTTCTATTTGCATCTAAAAAATATATATTTTCTAGGGTATTGTTTTGGTACTTCAAAGCACATTTTACTTGAATGTGTTCCCTAAGAGCCTGTTTTAAGCAGCAACAGGACGGCAGCATTGTCTAGTTAGGACAAGTAGTGAACTGGCATGATGCCAAATCTACTCTCAATGACACTGCATTCACATAATTGGTCTCTTTGTCTCTTATCCTCCATCTCTTTACTGTCCTTTGTCTGTCACACAGAAACTCATTGGAAAGACGGAACTGGAGATTCAGAACCGGATTGAGGGGAAGCACTTCCGTCTGAATGAGCTCAAGAGCCGACTGGAGACCGTCAGGGTAGGCAGCTGATTCACAGGCCCCGACATTGTATCAACATTGTGTTAGATCTATTTGACCCCTTCACTAAACCCCTCAACGTGTCAGGCGTCATATTCATCAGAGCACGCTACCACTCTGTCTAGTGTTAGGTGACCGTACCAACAACCATTACTCCCACTGCAGTGGCTATTAGCAGGTCAAGACAGTTTGTTTAGTCAACCAGTAGCTATTAGCAGGTCTAGACAGTCTGTTTAGTCCACCCAAATGATGTTTGCTATACCCCTGTTATGATACATTACAGAAACTATTTTTTTTTATTTAAACACACGTTTTAGGCTTGATGAACCGCACATTTTTCAGTTGTGTGACCTGAGATCACAATAATGACCATATCTGGAGAGAAAGAAACTGACCTTAAATCAGTGTCAAGGAGCAACTTAATCCTTCTGTTTTTTCTAGAACTATGCACGGGGTGAGATGTCGGAGGTGGAGCAGTTGCTGGGGGAGCTGAGTCGCTCGGTGGACAGGATCCGTGAAGAGCTGGTGGGCGGGATGGAGGAGAAGCGGGCGTCAGTGGAAACACGGGGGGAGGGGCTAGTGACCCGTTTGGAGGAGGAGCTTGGCCAGCTGAAGGTGCGGCGATCCAGACTGGAAGCCCAGGCCACGTCTGAGGACCACATTGGCTTCCTCCAGGTACGGAGGGAATGTGTTTTAGCTGAGGCACCTTTTATCATTTGTGGATGTACTTCATTTAGCTTATCTGTTGTAACAGTTGGGTGGGGTTCGCACTTTGAGGGCAATGGGACATGCAGCTGGTGTTCCACGTGTACATTCCAATGGCCTCTACTTGCAAGCTATCAGAGATATTGCCAGAGTCCACTCCACGTCCATTCCACTGATGTTCAACTCTGAACTGTAAGTCTTTTGAACATATCTGTCAATGCCTTTCAGAGTTTTGAGGAGGCGAGTGCCCCCATACAGGCAGACTCTGACACCCAGGAGTTGGATGCCGAGGCGGAGGTGTCGCTGCATTTCTCTCTGGGGGAGGTGAAGGTGGCTCTGGGGGAATTGAAGAAGAGTATGGATGAGATCCGCATGGGGGAGGTGCAATCCCGAAGCTCCCGTGAGTAGCACCATCATCACTTTCATTGTTTTAACCAATCTCATAAACACCATAGTCAAATCATCATCATTATTTATTATCCTCATTATCCTTTTCAAAATGGACATCAGTTACCAAAGATTATTTGCATCATTTTCATAATGTTCATCATATCGTTACCAAAAATCCCTACAACATTATTATTTTGTAAAGAAATCATCAGTTGTTCCCTTACTGTGGTTTTCGGGTGAAGTTTCTCATAAATGACTGAGTTGAAGATATGGGGAAAGGTATTCTGAAAGTAGTCAGTCTAGTCTGTAAGCAGTCAAAATACCATTCCTACTCAAATACCTCATGCCAATAGAACTCATTCCTTCTGTCATCCATCGGTCAGGTAAAGAATGAGTCATTCACAAAAGTGTGTTGTAAAAATACCAGGAGGAACACATGAGGAAACACAACCTGCCTAACTATTATCACACTTGGCCTGAAAGTATAATGCACTGTATGTTGTAGACCAACCTATTTGTTTGTTACCATAACCCATTATGCGTGCGTTTCAGTTACTTCCCTACGGGAGAGCGACAGTATGATGAGTATACAGACACTACGGACCACTAAGAGTCAGTGGTCTCTACGAGGTGGGTCAATTTTAAATTGCGTCTCATATATATTATAGTACCAGTCAAAAGTTTGGAAACACCACCTCATTCAATTGTATTTATTTGTTTTATTACCATTTTCTACATCAAAACTATGAAAATCATGTAGTAACCAAAGGTGTAAAACAAATCAAAATATATTTGAGATTCTTCAAAGTAGCCATCCTTTGCCTTGATGACAGCTTTGCACAATCTTGGCATTCTCTTAACCATATTAATTTATAGGGGACAATGCACATTAATCATCAATATTACAATAATTCAACATGTTAATGTGCCAGGGTTAGCCAAAAGCTCATTTACACCCGTCATCCCAGGGCATCTAATGACAGTTACACAGCCACAATACAAATACTCACTAAAACAACACAAAATAAAAATGCATCCAATAATATATCATTCTAACGACAACTATCATCAACTGTCGTCTAACATATGAGGAACCACAACTCATGTGTACAGGTTTGGAAAGATATTAGCCATGTTTTCAATTCAAATTTAAAAGTACATCAGTGCAGCTTCTCAAGTCCGTGGGCATTTCATTCCAGTATATTGTAGCTCTATCAGAGAAGGACGATTTTACTGTGTCAAAGGGACAACGCAATCCCCTCTAGTTTACTGCCTTTGTTATCCTGGAAAGCCCATGCAAGCCTGGTCATTAAGAATCTGCATCTACATACTGTTTAAAGCTATCCAGGCTAAATCAATTATGCTTGTATATGATAACGGGTGTAACTGTTTGGTTTGTTATCAGTAATCTTTAGTGTTTGTAGAGTGATTTTCAATTGGTTTCAGAATAGTAGTTCCTGCTTGTGACCAGCATGTGAGGCAATATCTCAAATGTGAGAAGATCATTCCATGCATATAGTTTGGTGGCCTCCAGAGGAAGGAAATGTGTTATTTAATAGTTTTGATGTCTTCCCTATTATTCTACAATGTAGAAAATAGTCAAAATAAAGAAAAACCCTTGAATAAGTAGGTGTCCAAACTTTTGACTGGTATTGTACATGCAGTGCATTCGGAAAGTATTTAGACCCCTTGACTTTTTCAGAACTGTTACATTGTTGCAAATGTTTGTTTGTTTTTAATCACTTGTACATAAGTATTAAGATCCTTTATTCAGTACTTTTAAGCAGAGATTACAGCCTCGAGTCTCCTTGGGTGAAATGCTACAAGCTTGGCACACCTGTATTTGGAGTTTCTCCCATTCTTCTCCGCAGATCCTCAAGTGCTGTCAGGTTGGATGGGTAGCGTCGCTGCACAGATATGTTCAGCTCTCTCCAGAGTTGTTCGATCTGGTTCAAGTCTGGGCTCTGGCTGGGCCACTCAAGGACATGCAGAGACTTGTCCCGAAGCCACTCCTGCATTGTTATGGCTGTGTGCTTAGGGTCATTGTCCTGTTGGAAGGTGAATCTTCGCACCAGTCTGAGATCCTGAGCGCTCTGGAACAGGTTTTCATCAAAGATCTCTCTGTACTTTGCTCCGTTCATCTTTCCCTCAATCCTGACTAGTCTCCCAGCTGAAAAACACACCCCCACAGCATGATGCTGCCACCACCATGCTTGACCGTAGGGATGGTGCCAGGTTTCCTCCAGATGTGACGCTTCGCATTCAAGCCAAAGAGTTCAGACTTGGTTTCATCAGACCAGATCTTGCTTCTCATGGTCTGAGAGTCTTTGGGTGCCTTTTGGTAAACTCCAAGTGGGCTGTCATGTGCCTTTGACTGAGGAGTGACTTCTGTCTGGCCACTCTACCATAAAGACCTGATTGGTGGAGGGCTGCAGAGATGGTTGTCCTTCTGGAAGGTTCTCAGATGTCCAGAGAAACACTGGAGTTCTGTCAGTGACCATCAGATTCTTGGGCACCTCTCTGACCATGGTCCTGCTCCCCCGATTGCTCAGTTTGGCCAGGTGGCCAGCACTAGGAACACTCTTGGAGGTTCCAAACATCTTCAATTTAAGAATGATGGCGGCCACTGTGTTCTTGGGGACCTTCAATGCTGCGGACATTTTTATGTACCCTGCCTCAGATCTGTGCCTCGACACAATCCTGTCTCGGAGCTCTACGGACAATTCCTTCGATCCCATGGCTTGGTTTTTGCTCTGACATGCACTGTCAACTGTGGGACCTTATATAGGCAGGTGTGTGCCTTTCCAAATCATGTCCAATCAATTGAATTTATGACAGGTGGACTCCATTCGTTGTAGAAAAATCTCAAGGATGATCAATGGAAACAGAATGCACCTGAGCTCAATTCCTAAGTTTCGTAGAAATGGGTCTGAATACTAATGTACATGCATACATTTTCACATTCTAAAACCTTTTTTCGCTTGGTCATTGTGGAGTATTGTGTGTAGATTGCTGAGGAATTGTTTTTGTTAGCCTTATTCTAAAAATATATTAATACAATGTGGAAAATGTCAAGGGGTCTGAACTTTACGAAGGCACTGTATTTCCACACTGTGGTTGGAATTATACTGTGACATTTTTAAATCTATGATAAAGCACTTTTGTAAGAGCTGTTTTGAAAAGGCCTCCTGAAACCAGATTTTGCCCTACTCTCTGCCAATAATAGTTAGTTTTAAAGTGACATCTCTACCATTAAGCTCCTCCAATTAGGTCCCTCTTGGACCACTCTGACAGTCCTAGCTAAATTATTTCTTTAGAAATAGCGTTTTTCTAAGAAGCTGTTTTTATTTTTTGACCATTTTAATTGAAAACAAGGTACGGTACTTAATTGTTACCCAAAAATGATTTGATATTGAGATACCAATGGCTGCATTAATTCTGTACTCACGCATACTTCCATTTAACAACATGTCTTCATGTTTCTTCTCCCCTCAGATCTAAAAAAGATCAAATCTGGATCAGGTATGTCTGTCTGCACTTTGTGAGCTCTTCACTCCAAAGATTTTATTTTGGATTAATGTCTAGGACCCATGTGAATGAAGTATTGGGTAATGAGATGGGATATTTTGCAGAGGCTTTGTTTTAGCTTAAAGGAAATGTTAGACAAAGGTCAAGGATTTGTTGTAAAGGAAAAAGCTTAAAAACCTAGTTTACTTACTTAAAATACAATTTTTAAGAAGATTGGTGCCTGGTGATTCACGATGCCTCTTCTGAAGAAGTTTTAAAATAACTAATTTGATATAGGCCTAGATTGTCGTTTTTTTTTCACTTCATATATTTCGACAATGTATGCTTTTTTTTTTTTTAACACGCACATCTAATAGAACATCTTCCCCCACCTTCACAATGGTTCACCAATAGTTTAAAGGCCCAGTGCAGTCAAAGTTGTAAAAGTGTAAAAAATTTTGCTCACTAGCCACATTTTCATCCATAGTTTTATGCAAGTAAAGTCGTACAGTATGAAAAATAATCACGATAGCTGTGATGGAAATGGGACAATTTGTAAAATGCTAACAGAATTTTAGTTCGACATGGTTGGATTTTTTTAGTGTCAGTAAAATTATTTGGGCAAGAAATGCAGAAATATTGACAACCATCATATTGAAGTAAACGTGGAGTCACTTGATGATATGGCGTGTGGTCCTCTTGCTATGTCTTGGGGAAGCCATGCAATTTATTAGGCTACAGGTGAAAAGTTATGAACTTCACTGGGCACTTTCAGTACCCTGTGATTTTTGACGTTTCCTTTCCAATAAATATTGAGTGTCTTATTCTGGTGACGTGATGCTTGACTGCTGTCTGGCATACAAATACTCTCCCTTTTTATCCATAATAATGTCATCATGTTGAGTAGCCTACCCGCACAGTATCTGTGAGCTGTTGGCTAGAGCATGCGTGCCAAGACCAGAGTAGGCACATTTGCTATTTAATGCAACAGATAGTTTTGTCACAATCTGTAGAGTTGAAAATGGGATGGAAATACATTGAACATAACATTTTTGTTCGGTACCTGAAAACTTAAACGGGGGAAAAAGTACCCACTGATTTTTATCCACAAAAGTGAGTTTGGTGGAAGCACACTGGTGGGAAATGCATTATTATAAAAAAAAAAAAAAGGGGGATTCTAGAATACTTGCATATATATCTGTCGCTAATTGGATGGAAACCTAGCTAGTGTTATTTCCTGATAGTTTCTGCTATTGATATAAAAAAAGAAAATGACAGCTGCATTGGGTTTAACTAATCAATACAATAGTCGTTTCTATGTATTGGAAAAGAGAATCACCGTAATTACTTTTTCGTACAGGGCTGAAGAAGATCCAGTCTTATTTAGGTGAGTTGTTTTGATCTTAATTCTAAATACCAACCTGTCCTGGTCTTATCTCTACCATTGCTTTTACTGTATTACTGGATGTAGTGATTGACTGTTGTTTTCCAATAAAGCTCTCCAAATAGTCTTTTTTACAGAAGACACCATCTCACTGTCTTTTTGGCCATGATTCCTAACATTATTCGGCTGTGGCATTCACACCAGAGCCTTGACCTTTTTGTGTTCCTTCTCATTCAGAGGATGTGACGCTAAACCCAGTGACGGCGTACCCCTTCCTCATCCTCTCTGACGACAGGAAGCAGGTAAAGAGAGGAGAGAAACTGCAGTTCTACAGGAACAGCACCCAACGCTTCGACGTCTGGTCTTGCGTGCTGGCCAAAGAGGGCTTCAACTCGGGGCGACACTACTGGGAGGTGAGAGGGCAGGGGTCAAGGGTTGGGGTATCTCATAGAAATTTGAGGGTGGGAGAAATGACTAAATAGTGGCTTTATTTTGGCGTTTGATGTTAGAAAATGGTTTGTTTTTCAGGATTCAACCTTGCATGCTCGTCCCCACTCAACTTTTGTCGGTATCAATTTCTCTTTCTGTCTCTTCATCTCAGGTGAATGTGGGTGAGAATAAAGACTGGAAGGTGGGCGTGGTGCGGGAGTCAGCCCAGAGGAAAGGGCTGTTTGACATGAGCCCTAATAGTGGTTACTACGCCCTCTGGTGGGGGGGCACCCACCTGCGCGCCCTCACTATTCCGGCCCTCACCAAGGTTAAGACATCGGTGCGCCTCCGCAGAGTGGGTGTCTACCTGGACTGTGAGGAGGGTCAGGTGACCTTCTACAATGTCAAGACTGGCTCGGAGGTGTACAGCTTCAGCGTGCCTGAGTTCTCTGAGAGGATGTTTCCTCTACTGGGCACTGGGGACAGGGAGGTGCCCCTGGCTCTCATGATCACACAGTGTAGCAGTGTGCCCGAATGAGAGGATAGTGAGAATGAATGGTGAGATGACATGAGTGTGTGCATGCATAGACAATTTATGAAAGTGAAAGTGTTTTAGGGTGAATTTGCTTGAAGTTTAAAGTGTGGTTAGCTTGGATGAGTCAGTGGGAAAGTGAGTGCAAGTTTGAGTGGATGATGAACATATTGGTGAAAATATTTTAGGTTGATTGTGCTTGAAGATGAGGTATGTGAGACGGCAGAAGGGGACCAAGAGAAATGGAGTCGTATGGCGTGAAAATAAGATGGAGAGAAGTCTCATCTTTACATTTTGCCTGCAACCTCCAATTCAGCTGTTGGCATTGTCCAGTACCCACTGAACATTTGACTCATTGCACACTGAACATTTGACTCATTGCACACACACAGGTTCACAATGCACTGAAAAGCAGGTGATGGGGCAAAACACTTGTGTGGAATCTTTTAATTACTTAATGGTCAGGAATCATTAAGTCAGAATTGATATCTGAAATCACAATGGTACACTTGTATTCTAACCCTCTTCGTTGTCACAATTTTCTAATATTTGTGTCAAAATGGCTTCAGTCTAAGGTTCTTATTTATCTTGGTGGGGATATCTTTTGTATTGTTCAAGGTTGTTTCACACTAACTCAGGGTTTCCCCTGAGGGGTGCAGGTTTTATTTTTTTGCCCTAGCACTACACAGCTGATTTCAACTAATCATCAACCTTTGATAATTTGAATCAGCTGTGTAGTGTTAGACAAAAACGTGCACCCCTTGGGGTCCAGAGGACCGAGTTTGGGAAATGCTGCACAACCTACTTTTGTTCTACATCTGGAATTGAATTCTGTCCTGTTTGCAGCATTGTGTACATGTTTTACAGTTGTCAGAATGGTGGACGATGATCATAGACATTTGCTGAATGACTATCCTTACACAATTCAAGTGGACAGCTGTGAAAGATGCTATTAGCTTGTAAGGCTATTTACAGCAATGAGTTGGTAATTTATTTTGTGGCAGTATTGCTTGTTATCGTCTGTTCTGTCCCATGTGTTTTTAAATATTTTAACAATAAAAATGTATTGGGTGGAAAAAGACTGTCTCAGTTATGTTTTACATTATTGTTCCATGGGGCTCCTGAGTGGCGCAGCATCTCAGTTCAAGAGGTGTCACTACAGTCCCTGTTCTGTATCCAGGCTGTGATTGTGTCCCTATGGGACTCAATCAGCCCAGCGTTGTCCTGGGTAGGCCATCATTGTAAATAAGAACTTGTTCTTGACTGACTTAGCTGGTTAAATAAAAGACATCACTACAGCTGCACTAGCTGCTGTTGTTCCAGCCACAAGAGGGTGCTGGAGTGCAAGAGCAGTCTTTCCCTCATCCCTGCTCTTTGCAGGCGCAAACTCAAACCCAGCATTTCATGAGATGCACCAAACTCCCAACATTGACAAATGCGAAGAGCATGGACACTGCATCACAACAGCTCAATTATAATGGAAAGCGTTAACCAGCAGTATATTGCGTCGGTCCAGGGCAAAGACATCAAATTCAACAGTAGGGGCTACCAATTGCATCTTTGTTCAGCTGATCCTGTCACTGTTGAATCCTAGCCACTAAAGTGAGAACGCATGGTTCATTTGAAAAATCTAAATCACCACTGGCAGCCGTGAGATGATTACATAACCAAATCACTAACAGAGCCTTGACTGGTTAAATGGGCCTGTGAGTAAACTGTTTTATGGCCTCAACATTCCAGAAAAATAACCATTCACTACCATGGATTTGAGCACAGCCAAAGTGAAAAGGTACAATTAAATGTTATTGGTTGTATAACTCATGTTTCAAACCCTAAACCAAGGTTCGAGTTTGGTTACAAAATACACCTTTATTGAATTATAGTCCTATTGACATGTAATTTGTATAGACGCAAGAATTATCAGTTCATATTTTATTTAACATAATTCATATTGCAGTCATTGTGAACAGCTGGGATTTCAATATACACAATAGAATTGAAACATTGTAAGCCCCCACCCCCCTCCCTCCCTGCCCAATGAAATCTAACACCCACCCCACCCACCCAGAAAACCATAACAAAACTAAAAAGATCTCCCAATACCACAACAGCCCTGCCTGCATTACTGATCCTGTCAATCTATGTCTGCGTCTGTCCTGTCAGTCAGTCCTCTGCCAGTGTGTCTATGGCCTGTATTATGCATCTGGGTTGGTATGTGTACCTGTCTGAAACACGTGTGCGCATGTGATAGCATGTGTCAGTAGGCATGTTGTTGAGGCGTGTGTGCGTGCGCATATAAGTTTTGCCACCAAGCATGTGTGCGATCCGTCAGGTTCAGAGCTCTAGTAATCAAGAGGCGCTCGCATAGCGTTCAAAACATACAACGCAATTCTTTTGTAAAAGGGAGCAAGAGGTGTCTAAGTGCATATCTCGTCTGTGTGTTTTTGTCCTTGTCCACGAGTGGGAGGATCAGTTGGCATGTCTATCAAAATAACAACTGTGGGCATCAGCGTAGTGGCATTGACCGATTCTCTGAGCGACATTCACTGACCATCCAAACCTGTCATCTTTACCTTCGGACCCCCTCCCTTCCCCCGAGTGACCCCCCCCATACTTCCCCCTCCCGGCCCCATGGACCCACTCCCTCCCCGACCACTCAAGTCTGTGTGTCAGTCAGTGTCTCAGGTGTAAACGGTAATGCATCTTGGAAAAAAAAAAAATGAAAAGCGACATGGGCTAGGAGCTATTTGAGACACCGCTCAAAATACGTGGCGCCCACATAACCCCCCCGCAGCGACCGCTGGACATTCTGCTCAAAGAGCCGTCGGTTCGTCTGCAGGACCTCCGCCGCCTCTTTATTCAAAGGGTCCTCTGGATTTGGCTCCTGAGGAGGAGTAGAAGGGCGTGGTTATTTGCCAGGTGTTCCTACCTGCTCCAACCAGTTGACCAATCTTTCAGAATCTGAAAGTCATAGCCAAGTCATAGGGCATTCGGAAAGTATTCAGACCCCTTGACATATTCTACAATTTGTTACGTTATAGCCTTTTTCAAAAGTGGATTAAATAGTTTGTTCCCCTCATCAATCTATACACAATACCTCAATGACAACCCAAAACATTTTTTTTTTACATTTTTTGTTCATTTACAAAAAAAAACATTTACTTAAGTATTCTGACCATTTACTCAGTACTTTGTTGAAGCACCTTTGGCAGCGATTACAGCACCGAGTCTTCTTGGGTATGACGCTACAAGCTTGGCACATCTGTATTTGATGAGTTTCTCCCATTCTTCTCAGCAGATCCTCTCAAGCTCTGTCAGGTTGGATGTGGGAGTGTCGCTGCATAGCTATTTTCAGGTCTCCAGGGATGTTTGATCTGGTTCAAGTCCGGGCTCTTGCTGGGCCACTCAAGGATATTCAGAGACTTGTCCCGAAGCCACTCCTGCGTTGTCCTGTTGGAAGCTGAACCTTTCCCCCAGTCTGAGGTCCTAAGAGCTCTGGAGCAGGTTTTCATTAAGGATCTCTCTGTACTTTGCTCAGTTTATCTTTCCCTTGATCCTGACTAGTCTCCCAGTCCCTGAAACATATCCCCACAGCATGATGCTGCCCCCACCATGCTTCACCATAGGGATGGTCCCAGATTTCCTCCAGACGTGACTATTGGCATTCAGGCCAAAGACGTCAATCTAGTTTCTCATGGTCAGAGTCTTTAGGTGCCTTGTGGCAAACTTCAAGCGGGCTGTCATGTGCCTTTGACTGAGGAGTGGCTTCAGTCTAGCCACTCTACCATAAAGGCATGATTGGTAGAGTGCTGCAGAGATCGCTGTCCTTCTGGAAGGTTCTCCCATCTCCACAGAGGAACTCTGGAGCTTTGTCAGAGTTGCCATCTGGTTCTTGGTCACCTCGCTGACTAAGGTCCTTCTCCCCCGATTGCTCAGTTTGGCCGGGCGGCCAGCTCTAGGAAGAGTATTGGTGGTTCCAAACTTCCATTTAATGCTGCAGAAAGTTTTAGGTATCCTTCCCCAGATCTGTGCCTCGACACAACCCTGTCTCTGAGTTCTACGGACAATTCCTTCGACCTCATGGCTTGGTTTTTGCTCTGACATGCACAGATGTGTGCACCTTAACAAATCATGTTTACAACAGGTGGACTCAAAGTTGCAGAAACATCTCAAGGATGATCAATGGAAACAGGATGCACCTGAACTCCATTTTGAGTCTCATAGGAAAGGGTCTGAATACTTATGTAAATAAGCTATTTATGTTTTATTTTTAATATATTTTCTAAAATGTCTAAAAACCTGTTTTCGCTTTGTCATTATGGGGTATTGTGTATAGATTGAATACATTTTTAGAATAAGGCTGTAACGTAACAATGTGGAAGAAGTCAAGGAATCGGAATACTTTCCGAATGCACTGTACATCCTGCTACATTCCTGATTCTAAGCATGGTGAACAAGGAAGAGTAATCAAACTATGCTAGGCAAAATTGGAAATAGGATAATCCCTGTACTCACTAGAAATAGATACTGTAGTCCATATATGATGGAGTTCACTGTCAACACAGGCTTCCAGTCCTCTCTGTAAGAGAAAAAGAGATGTTAAAAGACACTGCTCGATATAATAGTAAAAATGTAGAATTCTGTACTCATTCTGAATTATCAAACGAGACAACGAAAACAAAGTGACCACCGTGCAAGTGGTGTACCTCAAGATATTTAGGCAGACATTGCCCTCCAGGTCAATGTTCGGGTGGTACACCATTGTCTCACACTTGACCTTCGGGGGGTCATGAGGGTAGCCCTGTCCTACCTGGAAAACAGAGCAGTCACAAGAAGTCAAAGTAAGATATTCTCTAACCTTATTCACTTTCTTTTGAGTAACAGAGTTATTAACAACATGCTTACCATCAAGAGTCTTAAAGACATGATCGGGACCTTTGGCGACCACAAAGTATTTTTTAAACCTCACACTTTGGGCTGAATATATCAATGTGTAGCTCATACATGCATAATCTATGATCTGAATGACTGTTTTACCTCAATTAGCCATGAAATCCCTAGTTTGAAAGTAACTGTTTTTCTGGAAGCTGTATTCCGCCATTTTCCCCCAAGTGAGACAGCCCCTAGCAATTTGAGTTCTAGCCAATGAACTTCAGCCCTCGCCACTCGAGTGAGAGCTAGCAAGATGCACACACAGTCGAGAACCAGAGAGAGAGAGGGAGCAATGATGTGGTGCACATATCTTCACTTACACTGAGTGTACAAAACATTAAGGACACCTGCTCTTTCCATAGAAGTACCAGGTGACTCCAGGTAAAAGCTATGATCCCTTAAATGATGTCACTTGTTAAATCCACTTCAAAAATCAGTGTAGATGAAGGAGAGGAGACAGCTAAAATACGTTTTTTTTAAAGTCTAGAGACAATTGAGACATGGATTGTGTGTGTGCCATTCAGAGGTTGAATGGGCAAGACAAAAGACTTAGTGCCTTCCGAAAGTATTCATACCTGACTTACTGCATATTTTGTTGTGTTACAGCCTGAATTTAGAAGAGTACTTTTCCCCCCCTCATCCATCTACGCCATAATGACAATGTAAAAACATGTTATTTCATTTTCAACACATTTGCAAAAATGTCTATCTAATTTACACATGTATTCACACCCCTGAGTCAGTACATGTTAGAATCACCTTTGGCAGTGATTACAGCTGTGAGTCCTGGGAAAGTCTCTAAGAGCTTTGCACACCTGATCTGTACGATATTTACCCATTAGTTATTTTCTAAATTCTTCAAGCGCTGTCAAAACTTGTCATTGCTAGACAACCATTTTCAAGTCTTGCCATAGATTTAAGTCAAAACTGTAATTCGGCCACTCAGGAACATTCACGGCCTTCTTGGTAAAGCAACTCCAGTGTATATTTGGCCTTGTGTTTTAGGATATTTTCCTGCTGTAAGGTGAATTCATCTCCCAGTGTCTGTTGGAAAGCAGACAACCAGATATTTTTCTAGGATTTTTCCTGTGCTTAGCTCCATTCCTTTCTTTTTTTATCCTGAAAAACTCCCCAGTCCTTAACAATTACAAGCATACCAAAAACATGATGCAGCCACCACTATGCTTGAAAATATGAAGAGTGGTAACTCAGTAATGTGTTGTATTGAATTTGGACCAAACACAACACTTTTCAGGACAAAAAGTGAATTGCGTTGCCACATTTTTTAAAGTATTACTTTAGTGCCATGTTGCAAACTGGATGCATGTTTTGGAATATTTTTTAAAATTATGTCCAGACTTCCTTCTTTACACTGTTAATTACGTTAGTATTGTGGAGTAACTACAATGTTGTTGATCCATCCACAATTTTCTAATCACAGCCATTAAACTCAGTTTTAAAGTCACCATTGGACTCATCTTGAAATCCCTGAGTGGTTTCCTTCCTCTCCGGCAACTGAGTTAGTAAGGACGCATGTATCGGTGTAATGACTGGGTGTATTGATACACTGTACAGAATAATTAATAACTTCACCATGCTCAAAGGCATATTCAATGTCTGCAATTGTTTTTTTTAACCCATTTACCAATAGGTGCACTTCATTGCAAGGCTGGTCTTTGAGGTTGAATCTGTGTTTGAAATGCACTGCTCGACTGAGTGACCGTACAGATAATTGTATGTGTGGGGTACAGAGATGAGTTAGTCGTTCAAAAAGCATATTAAAACACTATTATTGCACAGTCAGTCCATACAACTTATGTCTATTTTTTACTAATGAACATATTTAGGCTTGCCATAAGAAAGGGGTTGAATACTTATTGACTCAAGCCGTTTCAGCTTTCCATTTTTAACTCATTTGCAATCATTTTGAAAAACATAATTCCATTTTGACATTATGGTGCATTGTGTGTGTAGGCAAGTGACAAAAAAAATCTCAATTCAATCCATTTTAAATTCTATAACAACTAAATGTGGAAAAAGTCAAAGGATGTGAATAGTTTCTTAAGGCACTGTAAAGTGCATTTGAACGGGGTGCCAGGCTTGTGTCAAGAACTGCAATGCTGCTGGGTTTTTCCACGCTCAACAGTTTCCTGTGTGTATCAAGAATGGTCCACCACCCAAAACACATCCAGCCAATTTCACACAATTGTGGGAAGCATTGGAGTAAACATGGGCCAGCATCCTTGTGAAATGCATTCAACACCTTGTAGAGTCCATGTCCTGACAAATTGAGGCTTGGTGGGGTGGGGTGGGTTCAACTCAATATTAGAAAGGTACTCTTAATTAGCGTATGTGATATAGCACACAGTTTTCAGAGGCCTCTTTTGGCTCGTGAGCTTTACTTTCAGAACTACTGGCTAAAAAGTCCAGGAGAATCTCTGTAAGGCATTTAGAATCAGAATAACCAAAAAGAGAACAGCTTAAATGTACAAACATGCAGCAGCACAACTTTTGTTAAAGGTCCAGTGCAGCCATTTTTATCTCAATATCAAATTATTTCTGGGTAACAAATAAATACCTTACTGTGATTGTTTTCAATTAAAATGGTAAACAAGAAGCCAAAACAGCTTCTTAGCAAAGAACAGTTTCTCAAGCAAGAATTTTGCTCTGACTTTCTGGGAGTGGTCTGAGTGGAAAACACCACCCCGTTCATGAAAATGGTTCGCTCCTAACAGACAGTGGCCTGCTATATAAAGCAGGCAGACAGGCATTCTGATACTGTTTGATTGAATATTAGAATGGGCAAAATGAGTGACCGAGTGTGGTATGATTGTAAGCGCCAGGAGGGCCGGTTCCAGTACTTCAGAAACGGAAGGCCTTTCACGCATGATAGTGTCTAGGGTTTACTGAGAATGGTGCGACAAACAAAAAACATCCAGTCAGCGGCAGTCCGGTGGGTGAAAACCACTCGTTGATGAGAGAAGTCAAAGGAGAATGGCAAGAAATATGCAAGCTAACAGCCGGGCCACAAACGAAAGCAGTACAGAGGTTTGCAGAACGGCATCTTGGAACGCACAACTCGTTGACGACCACACTGGGTTCCACTCCTATTAGCTATAAACAACAAGAAGTGCCTCCAGTTTTCACGTGATCACCATCACCGGACAATTGAGGAGTGGAAAAATATGACCTGGTCCGACAAATCCAGGTTCCTGTTGATTCATACTGATGGCAGAGTCAGGATTTGGCGTAAACTGCATGAGTCCTCATCCTGCCTGGTGTCAACAGTACAGGCTGGTGGTGTAGTGGTGTGGGAACTGTTTTCCTGGCACACATTAGGTCCCTTGATACCAATTGAGTAACATTTCAACACCACACCTTATAGAATCTATACCCAGCAGAATCCAGGCTGTTCTGGAGGCAAAGGGAGGTCCGACCCAGTAGTGGGTGGGTCTACCTAATAAACTGGCCACTGAGTGTATATAAAACACAGGGAAATCACGTTTCTGACTGCACTGGGCCTTTAACCATTCAATACTGACATTAAAAACGTCAAATACCAAATTGTAACCCTAAAAATACCACAAAACAATAGCTATCAAGCAGGTGTAATTGGCATTAACAACAGTTTAGTGTGAAGAAGGAAGTAGTGACTCATTTCGTCCCGATGTCTGTCCACCCACATTAAGCCCCCTTACCTTAAAGCTGAAGACAAACTTTCCCCCTTTGTAAAAGCCCTAAAAAGAGAGAAAATAACCTGAGAATGTGTTTACATACAGGTTTCTATGAATGCTGTTCATAGACTTTTTGGTGGGTTGGCATGAGATAATGTCAATGTACAGTGCTAAATAATACATTGTGTACCAAGTATTTATCCTTGGATATTAGTTGATAGGCCACTATGTTAGCATTACAGACCATTAATTAGTTGCAACTGTACAAGTTTGAGTACAATAGTTAAATGTTTAATAAACACATATGACATTCTCTCTGACAAGTATCTACAGCTTGTTTCAGGAAAGAGTGAACACCTCGTCTGGTGAGATGATGAGTTTGAAGTTGAGCAGATCATCTTGATCGGGGAAGACGATCTCGCACGTCTTTGGGAGGTTCAGTTCATTGATGTCTGCAAGGAGAAAATTAATGTCTCAATAAATAGCAGACTTCTTGAATAAATTTCCCTTCAGTGGCATGCATGAAACCTGCCTGGCAGAAATATGAAAACCAAAGTGTTCTTCTTATCTGTTTTTTTTTTTTTACGGACAAAAAGTGGGGTGTAAATGGTATTGAAGGCACCCGAGCAGCACAGTCCAATGATTCCTTCTGAAGTGCTGGGGTGATCCCACACCTGTGGTGGTATTTTCCCTCCCACTCTGAGGTCTTTCAAACTGTAATGGTTGCCCTGCAGTAATTTCCTAAATTCTGCTTTGAATAACAACTGATATTTTTCTACAAGTTAAATATGCAAACAGAGTCAGTTCACTTCAAAAAGAGGAAAACCAATTTGTGACTCTGTGGTGGTCCTTTAGCCTAAAAGCTAAACAACATTCTTTAGGTATATAGGTCCCGTTGGTTTTTAGACAGCCTTCATCCACTATGAAATGGAGATTAGCTTAGTCTTTCAAAATCATGGGCTTCAGTCAAACTGGTTATCTTATATGGGGTCCATGGTGTTACAAGGATCATGAACCAAACAAGTGAGCTATTTGAACAAAATCGCCACACTCATCACAGGGGTGGTTTGAATTTCATTATCCAAGTATCTGGGAAAATATTTGTTGATATGGTTGTGGGGGGCCTTTCAAAACATGATACATATGTCTTTAAACAGCATTTCCTCTTTTTGGATAGCTGGAAATGTCACGTTCTCTTTTGAATCAATGTTATTAGCTAAAGACCTGGCTTAACAATCCTGTAACTACTTTAAAAGACTGAGGTTATATATTTCTTGCCATCCAACTCCCAGTCAGTCTTTCACTGTTCCAAATGTCATGTCATGAAAGGTATGAAACGTTTCAATGTCTCACATGTATCTTTTGTATTGACAACATTAACTAGCCTATCTACATGTGTACACAGTTACTTTGAGACATACAGTGGACTGCAGCACATTGGCCAAAAACTGTTTGTAACCAAAGATAAGTGTGGCAAACATCCTGGCTAGTGATAGCTGTACTGACTTGACGTAGCTAACTAGCATAGTACAAGTTGCTGACTAATGAAAAGCAAAGGTTACTTTTACGTTACTCAATAACATCAATAGTGGTATCCACAATAGTTTAAGACACGTTTGTGATATTCTGTTGAATAACGAAGAACTATACCCACGTTTTTGAACTAGTTAGCATCAGACAGAAGTAGCAAGTTAACTAACTTTATCGGCTTAATGGGTGTAGCTACTGGTAGCTTGTGTTCTCTTTTGCACAAACTGCTTAAGTGACACATCTAAATTGAAACACTGATAACGTGGCTAGTTACTGAACAAATAACGGTATACAGTTATTTGTTCAGCTAGCTAACGTTATCTAAGTCACTGAACTACCAGGGCAAATTAACAAGGGTGCTAACTAACAAGAAGTGTTGTAAATAGGAGTTGATTCCCTGGCTTCACCATCTTCTGGCTGCGACGTTTGAGTTTTGTTTTCATAATAGCTAGCTAGCTAACGTTAGCCAGATGGCTAGCTAGCTAATTAGTCAACTAGCTAGTTCAGCCTCCTATGCCAATACAGACCCGTTTTTGTCGTTTCTCATTTATTAAACACGTGGACAGACACGTTAATTAAACAAACATGTTCGTGGTTTAAAAGTAGACCATCTGCTTTTAAAGAAGCCAGTTAGCCTACCTTTCTGTATTCGAAGCTGGGCCGCGCTTGCTTTTTTACCCCCGGCTCCTGTTCTGTTTCCTCCAGCAGATTCCTCGTCTTTCTTCTGCTGCTTCAGAGAAAATAGTTTAATCATCTTCAATTAGTTTATTGAAGATCTATATTTCAGTTCCTTCAATTAGAAACAGCTCTTTGTCTTAAATTTATGGAGAGTTATGACTCAATACAACACCGTAATGTTGTTGGAGCCGGTGCGTCTCAGCTACAAAATCGGAAGACTAGCTGATAGCCTAGCTCGGTAGCACTGGTGCGTGAGACAGTAACGTTACGATGCCAAGGTAGCGAGTGTGAAAGAAAGGGGAGTTCTGAAAGAACAGTGGCGGTACACAAACTGGACCAGTTTGTTTCTGTTGATAAGAAATCATTGGATATTGCCTAGTTGGGCTACTCATATTCATACGCTTTATTTAACTTACACTCACGTTGGAGGGTTAGAGACTGTTCATGTTTTATGGTTGAGGAACAGCACCCTGAAGTATCAAAGGATAAAGCAAAACAGAAACTATTTCATTCAGATGTACAAAGTTAAATCCGTGTTGTACATAGCTTACACAAAATAATAATGCAGGATACACATAGCTATGTATTTACAGCACCACACTGGACAGTATTTTGTCTCTTAGACAAGAACAATATGCTTAGAAAATAAGTTAGTAATAATTAAATGTGAGAAATATTTTTTTCTATCTCAGTACAGAGTACCACAGTATGAGTCATAATACCCATAAAGCCTAGCGGTGAAACAAGAACATCGTTCCAATAACTTTTCCATCATTCATTTTCCACATAGGGGATTATAGAAACACTTAAAACAAGGGCTGTGTTTTGTGTAGGCTTACCCTGGAGTGACATTTTGATAACTGTAATTCACTCTAGGACAAGGAGACGTATCAATATATTCACCTGTATTTACCTGCCAAAAAATAGAATGCTAATTAGCTGATAATGTGACTATCATAAAGAACTACAAATGCCATGATGATCTGGACGAGACTGCCAAATCAAAGCAAAAGTAAGAATCTCTGGATTAACTATCTGATGTTAGCTACATTTAGTAATGAATAAATTGGTTACATTTCTTTAAGTCAACAATTTTGTGAACTGTCTTGTGCAAGTTTTAAGTTGACACAATACCTCTTACCAAAGGTGTCAGCTAGAGATGAGGTGCAGTAGCATGCAGGGATTTGTAGTCTTGCATGATGTCTACGTTGATATTAATTAGCTTGTTTTTTATCTGAGTAATTGAGCCGAAAATATTGTTAAGTCGACCTGGCCCGGGTATCCTGGAAGGATATTGATCTCATCCCATCAGTTGAGGATGCCTGGTCGTTCTTTAAAAGTAATTTCCTCACCATCTTAAATAAGCATGCCCCTTTCAAAAAATGTAGAACTAAGAACAGATATAGCCCTTGGTTCACTCCAGACTTGACTGCCCTCGACCAGCACAAAAACATCCTGTGGCGGACTGCAATAGCATCGAATAATCCCTGCGATATGCAACTTTTCATGGAAGTCAGGAACCAATACACATAGTCAGTCAGGAAAGCAAAGGCTATCTTTTTCAAACAGAAATTTGCATCCTGTAGCTCTAACTCCAAAACGTTTTGGGACACTGTAAAGTCCATGGAGAATAAGAGCACCTCCTCCCAGCTGCCCACTGCTCTGAGGCTAGGTAACACTGTCACCACTGATAAATCCACGATAATCGAGAATTTCATTAAGCATTTCTCTACGGCTGGCCATGCTTTCCTCCTGGCTACCCCAACCCCGGCCAACAGCACCACACCCTCCGCAGCTACTCGCCCAAGCCTCCCCAGCTTCTCAATCACCCAAATCCAGATAGCAAATGTTCTGAAAGCGCTGCAAAACCTGGACCTGTACAAATCAGCTGGGCTAGACAATCTGGACCTTCTCTTTTTCTAAAACTATCCACCGCCATTATTGCAACCCCTATTACCAGTCTGTTCAACCTCTCTTTCGTATCATCCGAGATCCCTAAAGATCGGAAAGCTGCTGCGGTCGTCCCCCTCTTCAAAGGGGGTGACACTCTAGACCCAAATTGTTATAGACCTACAGTGGGGCAAAAAAGTATTTAGTCTGCCACCAATTGTGCGAGTTCCCCCACTTAAAAAGATGAGAGAGGCCTGTAATTTATCATAGGTACACTACAACTATGACAGACAAAATGAGAAAAAAAAATCCTGAAAATCACATTGTAGGATTTTTTATGAATTTATTTGCAAATTATGGTGGATAACAAAAGTTTCTCAATACTTTGTTATATACCCTTTGTTGGCAATGACAGAGGTCAAATGTTTTCTATAAGTCTTCACAAGGTTTTCACACACTGTTGCTGGTATTTTGGCCCATTCCTCCATGCAGATCTCCTCTAGAGCAGTGAAGTTTTGGGGCTGTTGCTGGGCAACACGGACTTTCAACTCCCTCCAAAGATTTTCTATGGGGTTGAGATCTGGAGAGTGGCTAGGCCACTCCAGGACCTTGAAATGCTTCTTACGAAGCCACTCCTTCGTTGCCCGGGCAGTGTGTTTGGGATCATTGTCATGCTGAAAGACCCAGCCACGTTTCATCTTCAATGCCCTTGCTGATGGAAGGAGGTTTTCACTCAAAATCTCACGATACATGGCCCCATTCATTCTTTCCTTTACATGGATCAGTCATCCTGGTCCCTTTGCAGAAAAACAGCCCCAAAGCATTATGTTTCCACCCCCATGCTTCACAGTAGGTATGGTGTTCTTTGGATGCAACTCAGCATTCTTTGTCCTCCAAACACGACGAGTTGAGTTTTTACCAAGAAGTTATATTTTGGTTTCATCTGACCATATGACATTCTCCCAATCTTCATCTAGATCATCCAAATGCTCTCTAGTAAACTTCAGACGGGCCTGGACATGTACTGGCTTAAGCAGGGGGACACGTCTGGCACTGCAGGATTTGAGTCCCTGGCAGCGTAGTGTGTTACTGATGGTAGGCTTTGTTACTTTGGTCCCAGTTCTCTGCAGGTCATTCACTAGGTCCCCCCGAATGGTTCTGGGATTTTTGTTCACCGTTCTTGTGATCATTTTGACTCCACGGGGTGAGATCTTGCGTGGAGCCCCAGATCGAGGGAGATTATCAGTGGTCTTGTATGTCTTCCATTTCCTAATAATTGCTCCCACAGTTGATTTCTTCAAACCAAGCTGTTACCTATTGCAGATTCAGTCTTCCCAGCCTGGTGCAGGTCTACAATTTTGTTTCTGGTGTCCTTTGACAGCTCTTTGGTCTTGGCTATAGTGGAGTTTGGAATGTGACTGTTTGAGGTTGTGGACAGGTGTATTTTATACTGATAACAAGTTCAAACAGGTGCCATTAATACAGGTAACGAGTGGAGGACAGAGGAGCCTCTAAAGAAGATTCAAATCAAATCAAATTGATTTATATAGCCCTTCGTACATCAGCTGATATCTCAAAGTGCTGTACAGAAAGCCAGCCTAAAACCCCAAACAGCAAGCAATGCAGGTGTAGAAGCACGGTGGCTAGGAAAAACTCCCTAGAAAGGACAAAACCTATGAAGAAACCTAGAGAGGAACCAGGCTATGTGGGGTGGCCAGTCCCTCTTCTGGCTGTGCCGGGTGGAGATTATAACAGAACATGGCCAAGATGTTCAAATGTTCATAAATTACCAGCATGGTCAAATAATAATATTCACAGGCAGAACAGTTGAAACTGGAGCAGCAGCACAGCCAGGTGGACTGGGGACAGCAAGGAGTCATCATGCCCTGTAGTCCTGAGGCATGGTCCTAGGGCTCAGGTCCTCCGAGAGAGAGAAAGAAAGAGAGAATTAGAGAGCATACTTAAATTCACACAGGACACCGGATAGGACAGGAGAAGTACTCCAGATATAACAAACTGACCCTAGCCCCCCCGACACAAACTACTGCAGCATAAATACTGGAGGCTGAGACAGGAGGGGTCAGGAGACACTGTGGCCCCATCCGATGACACCCCCGGACAGGGCCAAACAGGAAGGATATAACCCCACCCACTTTGTCAAAGCACAGCCCCACACCACACCACTACAAGAAGAAGTTACATGTCTGTGAGAGCCAGAAATCTTGCTTGTTTGTAGGTGACCAAATACTTATTTTCCAGCATAATTTGAAAATAAATTCATTAAAAATCCTACAATGTGATTTTCTGGATTTTTTTTCTAATTTTGTCTGTCATATTTGAAGTGTACCTATGATGGAAATTACAGGCCTCTCTCATCTTTTTAAGTGGGAGAACTTGCACAATTGGTGGCTGACTAAATACTTTTTTCCCCCACTGTATATCCATCCTGGCCTGCCTTTCTAAAGACTTCGAAAGCCAAGTTAATAAACAGATCACTGACCATTTCGAATCCCACCATACCTTCTCCGCTGTCACGGGTGCACCTCAGCCACCCTCAAGGTACTAAACGATATCATAACCACCATCAATAAAACACAGTACTGTGCAGCCGTCTTCATCGACCTGGCCAAGGCTTTCGACTCTGTCAATCTGCATTCTTATCAGCAGACTCAAGAGCCTTGGTTTCTCAAATGACTGCCTCGCCTGGTTCACCAACTACTTCTCAGACAGAGTTCAGTGTGTCAAATCGGAGGGCCTGTTGTCCGGACCTCTGGCAGTCTCTATGGGGTTACCACAGGGTTCAATTCTCAGGCCGACACTTTTCTCTGTATATATCAATGATGTCGCTCTTGCTGCGGGTGATTCCCAGATCCACCTCTATGCAGACGACACCATTCTGTATACATCTGGTCCTTCTTTGGACACTGTGTTAACAAACCTCCAAATGAGCTTCAATGCCATACAACACTCCTTCCGTGGCCTCCAACTGCTCTTAAACGCTAGCTTTTCAACCGTTCGCTGCCCGCACCCGCCCGCCCGACTAGCATCACTACTCTGGACGGTTCTGACTTAGAATATGTGGACAACTACAAATACCTAGGTGTCTGGCTAGACTGTAAACTCTCCTTCCAGGCTCATATTAAACATCTCCAATCCAAAATTAAATCTAGAATCGGCTTCCTATTTCTCAACAAAGCCTCCTTCACTCACGCCGCCAAACATACCCTCGTAAAACTGACTATCCTATCGATCCTCGACTTCGGCGAAGTCATTTACAAAATAGCTTCCAATACTCTACTCAGCAAACTGGATGCAGTCTATCACAGTGCCATCCGTTTTGTCACCAAAGCCCCATATACCACCCACCACTGCGACCTGTATGCTCTAGTCAGCTGGCCCTCGCTGCATATTCGTCACCAGACCCACTAGCTCCAGGTCATCTATAAGTCTATGCTAGGTAAAGCTCCGCCTTATCTTAACAACACCCACCCGTAGCATGCACTCCAGCAGGTATATCTCACTGGTCATCCCCAAAGCCAACACCAGCTTTGGCCGCCTTTCCTTCCAGTTCTCTGCTGCCAATGACTGGAATGTATTGCATAAATTGCTGAAGCTGGAAACTTATATTTCCCTCACTAACTTTAAAAATCAGCTATCTGAGCAGCTAACCGATCGCTGCAGCTGTACATAGCCAATCTGTAAATAGCCCACTCAATCTAAGCTACCTCATCCCCATATTGTTTTTATTTACTTTTCTGCTCTCTTGCACACCAGTATTTCTACTTGCAGATCGCCATTTGCTCATCTATCACTCCAGTGTAAATTTGCTAAATTGTAATTACCTCGCTACTATGGCCTATTTATTGCCTTACCTCCTCACGCCATTTGCACACACTGTATATAGACTTTCTTTTTTTCTATTGTGTTATTGACTGTACTCTTGTTTATTCCATGTGTTGTTTGTGTCACACTGCTTTGCTTTATCTTGGTCGCAGTTGAAAATGAGAACTTGTTCTCAACTAGCTTACCTGGTTAAATAAAGGTGGGGAAAAAATAAGTCACCTTGTCCGAGAGTTTTACATGCTTATCAAAACATCATGCAAGGGTAAGCCTACATGAAACACAGCCCTTATTAAGTGTTTATAAAATTCCCTGTGGAAAAACAATTGGAACTAGGTTTTATGGGTATTATGACACCTCCACTGTGGGGCTCTAACTTTGTCATCCTACAAGAAACATGGTATAGAGGAGACAGACCCACTGGTTGCCCTCTAAGTTACAGAGAGCTGGTAGTACCATCCACCAAACATCCAGGTGTGAAACAGGAAAGGGACTCCGGGGGTACGCTAATTTCTTATAAAGCTGACCTAACCCACGCTTAAATGAGTCAAAACAGGAACATTTTGCATCTGGCTAGAAATTAATAAGGAAATGATCTCAACAGAGAAATGTCCTCATGTGTGCTACCTATATCACCCCAATAGAATCCCCATACTTTAACAATGACAGCTTTTCCATCCTAAGGTGGAGATCAGCCATTTCCAGACCCAGGGACATGTTCTAGTTTGTGGCGACCTAAATGCCAGAACTGGACAAAAACCTGACACTCAGCACACAGGGGGACAAACACCTACCTGGAGGTGACAGTATTCCCTCCCAAATATGCCCCCCCCCTAGACACAACTATGACAAAACAACCAACAAAAATGGATCATAACTCCTGCAGCTCTGTCGTACGCTGGGTCTGAACATAGTCAATGTTAGGCTTCGAGGAGACTCCTATGGTAGGTACACCTACAGCTCATCCTTTGGCAGTAGTACTGGAGATTACTTGATCATTGACCTCAACCCAGAATCTCTCAGGGTGTTCAGTCAGCTGACTAATACCTCTATCAGATCACAGCAAAATCACAGTCTTCCGGAACAGAGCGATACTCAATCATGAGCCAAAGGAACTGTGCAATATTAAGAAAACTAGAAGGAAAGTAGTGTAGAAACCTACCAAAAAACTATTAGGCAACAACACATTCAATCCCCTTTAGACAACTTCTTGGACAAAACATTTCACTGTAATAGTGAAGGTGTAAACTTGGCAGTAGAAAGCCTAAACAGTATATTTTACCTTTCAGCTTGCCTATCAAATCTAAACATTTCAAAACAGACAACCAAATAAAATGAACAACAATGACAAATGGTTTGATGAAGAATGCAAAAATCTAAGAAAGAAATTGAGAAACGTGTCCAACCAAAAACATAGAGACACGGACAACCTGGGTCTACGCCTTCACTATGGTGAATCACTAAAACAATACAGAAATACACTACGCAAACAGAACGAACAGCACTTCAGAAATCAGCTCAATGCAATTTAAGAATCCATAGAATCTAACCACTTCTGGGAAAATTGGAACACACTAAACAAACAACCACACGAGAGCACACACAAAACGATACATACCTTGGCCTAAACATCAGCGTCACAGGTAACTTCCACAAAGCTGTGAACGATCTGAGAGACAAGGCAAGAAGGACCTTCTATGCCATCAAAAGGAATATGAAATTCGGACATGAAATTAGGCCGTAAACAAAGTACACAGTGACAATACCTGACCACTGTGACTGACCCAAAATAAAGGATATCTTAATGTACAGACTCCAATTTTTTTTTACTCTTTCTTGAACTGCATTGTTGGATAGGGGCTTGAAAGTAAACATTTCACGGGAAAGGGTACACATGTTGTATTCGGCGCATTTGACAGATAACATTTGATTTGACTCCGTGAGCATTACTATTGAGAAAGGTCGCCGTAGGCAGACCTGGCTCTCAAGAGAAGACAGGCTATGTGCACACTTCCCACAAAATGAGGTGGAAACTGAGTTGCACTTTCTAACCTGCCAAATGTATGACAATATTAGAGAGACATATTTCCCTCAGATTACACAAACCCACAAAGAATTCAAAAACAAATCAAATTTTAATAAACTCCCATATCTATTGGGTGAAATATCAGTGTGCAATCACAGCAGCAAGTTGTGTGACCTGTTGCCACAAGAGAAGAGCAATCAGTGAAGAACAAACACCATTTTAAATTCAACCCATATTTATTTATTTTCCCTTTTGTACTTTAACTATTTGCACATCGCTACAACACTGTATTACATTTGAAATGTCTTTATTCTTTTGGAACTTGTGTGAGTGTATTTGCTTTATTGTTTATCCATTTCACTTGCTTTGGCAATGTAAACATATTTCCCATGCTAGTAAAGCCCCTTGACTAGAGCGAGAGAGAAAAGCCACAATAAGTCTTACTTTAGAAAGCTTTTTCAAGTTTAGGAAACTCATTCAGAAACACATATCTTATGTTGTCCCATAAACATCATACCTATATGTTCTATGTTGTCCCATACCTAATGTCATCTCCAGGCTCAATTGCTATAGACAGGATATATCATATAGACAGGTTGACAGAGAGCCAGGTGGTGGATGACATTATCCCATACCTATATGTCGTCCTAAGGGCATCATACCTATTTGTCCAAGGAACATCAACCTGGTATTGGGTAACCCAGGGTTTCCCAAACTCTGTCCTGGGTCCCCCTCTGGGTGCACATTCTGGTTTTTACTCTAGCATTACATAAGCTGATTCAAATAATCAAAGCATGATGTAGAGTTAGGACAGGACCGAATTTGGGAAACCCTGGGGTAATCTACCCTTCTATCTTTTCACTTTTTTTAAATGTAGTTTCATCACATACTTTTGTTTGTGGATATTGTAGACACAGAAAGTACATGCCCACGGCTCTCCACAATCCTCCATTCATCACAGAATACATAGATGTTAACTGATTATTTGAATGTCCAACAAGGCTTCCTTTGCAGCCTTTCAGTGGAACAGTTAAGGCTTGGTTGGTTCTGCACTCTTTATACTACAAATCCCACAATTCCATATGCTTAGCTTCTGACGCCTTGAAGGGGAGGCGCGGCAATATTTTTCCTCCCCATATTTTATTTACTATATTTATTTATTTATTTATGAATTTTTTTTCGAGATAAAAATGGAGAACGATGGCCTCAAATCTTACCAAGAGCATACGGACGATTAATCGTGTCTTCAAATCGGTAGCAAGGTAGCTGACGAGCTAATAAAAAACCCACAAAACAAGAATCACACAATAGAAAACGAGAACAATAGCCACGTTTACCCGTCTATTCAGATTGTCTCTTTCATTTTGACTGGAATGTATAGGGGAAACCGCAGCAGACATTTAAACTGCGAAATAAGATGTTGTTTTTTTAAATACGCTTTGTCTCGAAATCATGTGGCATTTTGCATGTTTTGAAGACCTCAAGAACACGTTGGAAGACGTTTGGGAGACCAATAAACAGGGATAGGGGTCAACGAAAGGAGTGAACGGCACAAAAAACGCTTGTGTTGCGTCTTGAAATGTATTGTTACATACTCATTCGGGAACCCTTTACATCTCTGCCTAATCTAGAGTAGAGAGAACACTGGCAAGAAGGAAACATATAGCTATCTTTCAAGCTACAATCACCACTGTAACAACATGGAACGCATGTGAACGTGCCACACAGGACCCAGAATCAGCAAGAACGGCTGCAGGAGAAAGAATCAAGGAAGCGATCCCCTAACAGCTAATATCAACGCTAGCTAGCTAACGGTTGGCTAATAATATTATTTCTAATGCGCGACCAAGGAGTATGCGACTCGATACCAAGAGGTTAGTAATTATAACAGTATACCACTAAACTCACATCTTCAATGTGATCAGGTATCTACTACATTGTTTTTGCAAGATGCTGAGCAATATGAAAGAGGAAGATTATAGTGCAGGGAAGCGAATGGAGGTGAGATGACGGAGGACTTTGTGTAATTAATTGATAATTTTATTAATTTATATAATAAACCTTTTTTTCAGTGTTATTCATGTACTGCATGTTCACTACACAACATGTAGTGAACTAACTACGTACAGTAGCCAGTAGAGCAGCCACACTAGTTAGCTAGCTAACGTTAGCTGCTAAGTTATTGGCTGCGCATCTATATTGTAGCTAGCTAGCTAACGTTAGTCATCAGACTCAATCTTGCGCTACAGGCCATAATACGTGCAGCCATGTATTATTACAGTAGTCCCTCCCAACAAACCCCATTGCTATGAACATTTCAAGCATGTTTTATCGATACATGATTTGTGTGCTAAGTAAATGCTTGTTGTGATTGTTAGCAAGCAGGCTAACAAGCTTGCTTACCACAGCAGCAAGCAACGCCGATACTTGGTTGAATGATTTGTTTCCATCTAATGAATCAAACCCCCTGAATTATTTCATATAAAACATGTCACTGGATGTAAGTTTACTGCGTTATAACACACCCATTGTATGCCTTGGCTTGATTGGCAAAGGTTCCTCTGGGGAGGCACACATTGAAATTACTGTTTTGATTTCACGAGTGCCTGGCTGGTACTAACATCTATCTCAGTTCAGTTTCTGCAATATCATGCCTCTGTCCTTCCTTACCCTCGCTCCTTCCTTAGCCCCTCTTTGTGTGAGTTGGAGAGAGACCATACACTTTGTCCATCTTTGGCTCTAATTTATAACATCCTATATTTTCATCATGTAAGCTTTTCACCCCCCCCCCCCCCCCCCCCACCCCCCCCCCCCCCCCCCCAAGCCAGCAAGGTGTCATTGCATTCATGTCTCATGTTGTAATTCATTTGGACTTAATTTAACTAAGATTATTTAATGAGAATGCAACTAATATTGTAAATAAGCACACACATTTCTTATGATTTAGACATTAACAGATTTTTGAATGTCGCAATATTTGGAGTAGCATATTGTAGAAGAGGTCTTTTCAAATATGGCCCAACCCTACTACACATCTGACATGATATCAAATATATTTTTTATTTGTCACATGCTTCGTAAACAACAGGTGTAGACTAACAGTGGCAATGTAGAGACAACGAAAATAGAGAAATAATAGAAAAGTAATAATAGATACCCAATGAGTAATGATAACTGGGCTGTATACACGGGGTACCAGTAAGTAATTGAGGTATGTGTTCATAAAACTAGGGATAGAGTGACAAGGCAACATGATAGATATAAACAGTAGCAGACGGATATGTGATGAGTAATAAAAGAAAATGGTGTAAAAAGGGTCAATGCAGATAGTCCGGGTAGCTATTTGGCCAACTATTTAGCAGCCTTATGGCTTGTGGTAGAAGCTGTTCAGGGTCCTGTTGGTTCCAGACTTGGTGAATCGGTACCACTTGCTGTGCGGTAGCAGAGAGAACAGTCAATGAATCGGGTGGCTGGAGGCTTTGAGAATTTGTAGGGCCTTCCTCTGACAATGCCTGGTATAGAGGTCCTGGATGGCAGGAAGCTTTGCCCCAGTCATGTACTCGGCCGGATGCACCACCCTCTGTAGCACTTTGCAGTTGCTATACCAAGCGGTGATTCAGCCAGTCAAGATGCTCTCAATGGTGCAGCTGTAGAAATTGAGGAGCTTAGCGCCCACGCCATCTGAGGGCCCATCTTTTCAGCCTCCTGAGGGGACGAGTCATTGTCGTTCCCTCTTTGTGACTGTTCGTGTGTGTCGACAATGATAGATCCTTAGTGATGTGGAAACCAAGAAACTTGAAACTCTCAACCCGTTCCTCTACAGCCCTGTTGATGTGAATGGGGGCATGCTTGGCCCTCCGTTTCCTGTAGTCCACAATCAGCTCTTTTATCTTGCTGACTTTAAGGGAGAGGTTGTTGTCCAGGCACCACACTGACAGGTCTCGGTCCTCCTCCCTACAAGCTTTCTCATTGCCAGCGGTGGTAGGCCTGATCACAGACGGCAGTGTTGTCAGTATACTTAATGATGGCGTTGAAGTCGTGCGGCCACACAGTTGTGGGTAAACAGGGAGTACAGAAGGGGACTAAGCATGCACCCCTGAGGGGCCCCCATGTTGCGGGTCAAGGTGGCAGACATGTTGTTGCCTAACCTCACCACCTGGGGGTGGCCCGTCAGGAATTCCAGGATTCAGTTGCAGAGGGAGGTGTTCAGTCCCAGGGTCCTTAGCTTAATGATGAGCTTGGTGGGCACTATGGTGTTGAACGCTGAGCTGTAATCAATGAACAGCATTCTCACATAGGTGTTCCTCTTGTCCAGGTGGGAGAGGGCAGTGTGGATTGCTATAGCGATTGTGTCATCTGTGGATCTGTTGGGGCGGTATGCAAATTGGAGTGGGTCCAGGTTGTCTGGGGAGATGGTGTTGATGTTTCATGGCTACAGATGTGAGTACTACGGGGGATAGTCATTTAGAGGTTACGTTGGCGTTCTTTTGCACAGGGACTATGGTGGTCAGCTTGAAACATGTCGGTATAACAGACTGGGTCAGGGAGAGGCTGAACATTTCCGTGATAACACTTGCCAGCTGGGCCTTGAATGTTAACCTGTTTTAAATGTCTTACTCACATGGGCTACAGAGAGAGTGATCACACAGTCGTTCGGAATAGCTGGTGCTCTCGTGCATGGTTCAGTGTTGCTTGCTTCAAAGCGAGCTTACAAGGTATTTAGCTTGTCTGGTAGGCTGGCTGGGCAGCTCACGGCTGCTTTTCTTTTTGTAATCCATGATAGTTCACAAGCCCTGCCACATCTGACGAGCGTCAGAGCTGGTGTAGTAGGATTCAATCTTAGTCCTGTATTGACACTTTGCCTGTTTCATGGCTCGTTGTTGGAGGTTGTAGCGGGATTTCCTATAAGCGTCCGGATTAGTGTCCCACTCCTTGAAAACAGCAGCTGTAGCCTTTAGCTCAGTGTGGATGTTGCCTGTAATCCATGGCTTCTGGTTGGAAATGTACGTACTGTCACTGTGGGGACGTTGTCGTCGATGCACTTATTAATGAAGCCGGTGACTGATGTGGTAAACTCCTCAATGACATCGGATGAATCCCGGAACATATTCCAGTCTGTGCAAGCAGATGACATACACACATTGAATAGCTGGTCCTTCAAATCCAGACACTGCACACCACAATGCCCCCGTAGGTAAAATGATTTTTAAAGTATCCACTGAAGTCCAAAAAAGCCTTTTGAATTCTATCCGAAGGGAATCAGTTGTCGTTGTGTATTACCTGTTAACAGGCAAAATATGCCTAACCCTCATGTAATTGTGCAGTAGATAGGCCTGTACAGTTGTTTCCTATAGGTTTTTAAATAAGTACTATGCCTTAAAGTACCATCCAGAGATTGTGGCACCAACATTAAACTTGGCCTCTTTTTAAAGGTTCTGAAAACAGAAGAAATGGATCCTAATGCAGTTCATCCACTGGCTGAAGGTCCACAGAGACAACGATTGTGCCATCAGTGAGCACTTAATTTGAAACGCAGTTACTCAAAATGTCAGAGAGTGTAAACAAATGTCCAAGATCTAATGATGAATCATGGGACCATTAGACATTTCAAAGCCTATTCCCTCAGCCTAAAATATATCTGTTTAGTTGCCCACGCAATGCAATTTGAACCTCCCAAAACCCCTCAACATCCTCAGTCACATATGATGCAATAATGATCTTCCTGACCAGTCTCTTGTTCTAGGCAGGAACCACATTCTTCTTTACAGAAGAGAAGACCCAGGGCCTCAGTGCCTTTGCCATGGGCTCTTTGATTCTGGCTGTTTTGAGTAAATGTAGGATCACCTGTGATAGTTCCTAGAGTGAAGGGGCGAGGCGGGATTTGTTGTTACAAGAAACAATATCTGTTAAAGTTCCCGAGGCTTTGTGTTCCAAGTTAAGCAACTAGCTTGGGGCCTGTCACATGGGTTTGGGCTAAGAGTAAACCAAGCCTATTTTATTAGAGGCCATGGAATGCGGAGATTTCATACACTCCCTACAGTATGTGCCCTGTTGTATTTGATAACATGAGGGTAAGGAGCATGGAGCATACGCTATAGCCTGTCTGTCTGAGGAGTCGTCCAGAGAGCAGACTGGCCTCCTGTTGTCCACTAGTGTTTGCACTGTCAGTCTTTCTCTTGGTCTCTTACATGGGTCTATGAATGCACTGGCATGCGTATTCAGTATGTTCACTGAATAAGCTCTTGTCCTTTCTCCTCTTTCCTTCTCTTTATCTATCCTGCTCTCTTTGGCGCACACCCCAGTTTGTGTATGTTCCTGAACTGTTTGTCCTCCCTCCCATATGACATGAGGGGATATTCTGATTGGGGTGCTTATCTGTATCTGCAGTGCATATTTTTGCTAACCGGTATAAATTTTCTTCAGTTACTGCAGAGTGGATGTCCGGGTGTTAACCTGTCTCCCGTTTTCCAGTTGACTGTTGTGTATGTGAAGTTTGTGTTGACCTCTCTGTTGACTGCCGAGGGGTTGTCAGACAGTATGTGCATATGGTATAGTCTTATACACTGCATATACAGTTACAGCCTATCTGTTATGTACAGTGCATTTGGTAAGAATTCAGACCCCTTCACTTTGTTACATTACAGCCGTACTCTAAAATGGATTAAATCGTTTTTTCCCCCTCATCAATCTACACACAATACCCCTAAAGACAAAGCAAAAACAAGTTTTAGAAATTTTTGCAAATTTATTAAAAAATAAACTGAAGTATTACATTTTACATTACTTTGTTGAAGCTCCTTTGGCAGCGATTACAGCCTTGAGTCTTCTTGGGTATGACACTACAAGCTTGGCACACCTGTATTTTGGGAGTTTCTCCCATTCTTCTCTGTAGATCCTCTCAATCTCCTGCCAAGTTGGTTGGGGAGCGTCACTGCACTGCTATATTCAAGTCTCTCCAGAGATATTCGATCTGGTTCAAGTCTTGGTTCTGACTGGGCCACTCAAATACATTCAAAGACTTGTCCCGAAGCCACTCCTGCATTGTCTTGGCTGTGTGCTTAGGGTCGTTGTCCTGTTGGAAGGTGAACATTCACCCCAGTCTAAGGTCCTGAGCACTCTGGAGGAGGTTTTCATTTAGGATCTCTATACTTTGCTCAATTAATCTTTCCCTCGTTCCTGACTACTCTTCCAGTCCCTGCCGCTGAAAAACATCTCCACAGGATGATGCTGCCACCATGCTTCGCCGTAAGGATGGTGCCAGATTTCCTCCAGAAGTGACACTTGGCATTCAGGCCAAAGAGTTCAATCTAGTTTCTCATGGTCAGTCTTTAGATGCCTTTTGGCAAACTCCAAGCGGGCTGTCATGTGCCTATTACTGAGGAGTGGCATCCGTCTGGCCTCTCAACCATAAAGGCTTGATTTGTGGAGTGCTGCAGAGATGGTTGTCCTTCTGGAAGGTTCTCCCATCTCCACAGCGGAACTCTGGAGCTCTGTCAGAGTGACCATTGGGTTCTTGGTCACCTCCCTGACCAAGGCCCTTCTCCCCCGATTGCTCAGTTTGGCCTGGTGGCCAGCTCTAGGAAGAGTCTTGGTGGTTCCATACTTCTTCCATTTCAGAATGATGGAGGCTGCTGTGTTCTTGGGGACCTTCAATGCTGCAGAAAGTTGTAGGTACCCTTCCCCAGATCTGTGCCTCGACACAATCCTGTCTTGGAGCTTTACGGATAATTTCTTTGACCTCATGGCTTGGTTTCTGCTCTGACATGCACTGTCAACTGTGGGACCTTTTATAGAGCTAGACAGGTGTGCCTTTCCAAATCATGGCCAATCAATTGAATTTACCACAGATGGACTCCATTCAAGTTGTAGAAATGTCTCAAGGATGATCAATGGAACAGGATGCACCTGAGCTCAATTTAGTCTCATAGCAAAGGGGCTGAATACTTGTGTAAATATGGTATCTGTTTTTTGTGTAGATAAAACATGTTTTTTTTCTTCAAATAAGGCTGTAATGTAACAAAACGGGGGTCTGAATACTTTCCAAATGCACTGGAGACATTTGTTTACCTGTATCTTTTTTTTCTCTCCAGAGGGGAGGTCTGGCTGCTGGCATCTAGTATATGTAGTTTATATTTGTATTGACCTGTGTGTCTCTCCTCTCCCCAGTTGACTGCAGAGGGGATGTCAGGCAGTAAGGCTCTGGGAGGGGCACGGCGGCGGCGGACGCGGTGCCGGCGCTGTCAGGCCTGCATGCGGACCGAGTGCGGCGAGTGCCACTTCTGCAAGGACATGAAAAAGTTTGGCGGGCCCGGAAGGATGAAGCAGTCCTGTCTGCTCCGACAGTGCACAGCGGTAAGTTAGAACACACACGCTAGTGATGGGGGGAGAAATCAATACAGTTACATATCAGGATATTATTTTTGAGGTGGTATTGTTTTTTACAATATTGCAATATTGTTTTTCTTTCTGCTAGTTGGCTGTACCTGCACCAAAACTCCAGTATTTTTCCTTCATAGCTTGTTCCTCATCTTCTTTTTAAATAGGCAGCCTATTTGTTTTCAACAACTTATTCTCTCTCTTGTCCTTCTGCAGTAGACATATTGTGAGCAATATATTTGAACATTGAATCGCAATAAAATCACAGTATCAAATTGCAATACATATAGAATTGAGATACATATCGTATCGGCACCAAATATCGCATTGTGAGGTCCCTGGCAATTCCCAGCCCTAACACGTACTGCTCATTCTGAATACATTAGGAAATGTGTCAATTGTACAACTGATGCCATTTTCTAGATAGGATGTAACATCTGACACTAACTTTTGAAACATGCACAGGACATGCAGTGCATTCGGAAAGTATTCAGACCCTTTACCTTTTCCACATTTTGTTACGCTACAGCCTTATTCTAAATTGGATTAAAGAAAAAAAAGTGCCCCATAATGACAAAGCGATAACAGGTTTTTAGAAATGTTTGCAAATGTATTAATTAAAAAACAGATACCATACTTAGGTATTCAGACCCACTGCTATGAGACGAAATTGAGCTCAAGTGCATCCTGTTTCCATTGATAATCCTTGATGTTTCTTTAACTTGATTGGAGTCCACCTGTCGTAAATTAAATTAATTGGACATGATTTGGAAAGGCACACACTTGTTTTATATAAGGTCCCACAGTTGCCAGTGCATGTCAGAGCAAAAACCAAGTCATGAAGTCAAAGGAATTGTCCATAAAGCTCCGAGACAGGATTGTGTCGAGGCACAGATCTGGGGAAGGGTAACAAAACATTTCTGCAGCGTTAAAGGTCTCCAAGAACACAGTGGCCTCCATCATTCTGAAATGGAAGAGGTATGGAATCACCAAGGCTCTTCCTAGAGCTGGCCGCCCGGCCAAACTGAGCAATCGAGGGAGAAGGGCCTTGGTCAGGGAGGTGATCGAGGACCTGATATTCACTCTGACAGAGCACCAGAGTTCCTATGCGGCGTTGGGAGAACCTTCTAGAAGGACAACAATCTTTGCAGCACTCCACCAATCAGGCCTTTTTGGTAGAGTGGCCAGATGGATGCCACTCCTCAGTAAAGGGCAAATGACAGCCCTCTTGAAGTTTGCCTAAAGGACTCTAACCATGAGAAACATTCTCTGGTCTGATGAAACCAAGATTGAACTCTTTGGCCTGAATACCAAGCGTCATGTCTGGAGGAATCCTGGCAAGATCCCTACGGTGAGGCATGGTGGTGGCAGCATCATGCTGTGGGGATGTTTTTCAGCAGCAGGGACTGGGAGATTAGTCAGGAAAGATGAACAGTACAGTACAGTACAGTAAAGTACAGAGGTCCTTATTGGAAACCTGCTCCAGAGTTCTCAGGACCTCAGACTGGGGCAAAGGTTCACCTTCCAACAGGATAACGAGCCTAAGCACACAGCCAAGACAACGCAGGGGTGGCTTTGGAGCAAGTCTCTGAATGTCCTTGTGTGACCCGGACTAGAACATATCTGGAGAGACCTGAATATAGCTGTGCAACGACGCTACCCATCCAACCTGACAGAGCTTGAGAGGATCTGCAGAGAAGAATGGGAGAAACTCTCCAAATACAGGTGTGCCAAGCTTGTAGCGTCATACCCAAGAAGACTCTATGCTGTAATCGCTGCCAAAGGTGCTTCAACCAAGTACTGAGGAAAGGGTCTGAATACATGTAAATGTTTTACATTTTTTTTATACATTTGCAAAAAATTCTAAACCTCTATTTGCTTTATCAATATGGGGTATTCTATGTAGATTGGAGGGGGGACAATTGAATACATTTTAGAATAGGGCTGTAAAAGGGGTGAAAAAAGGGCTGAAAAAGTCAAGGGGTCTGAATACTTTCCGAATGCACTGTATACTTTTGTTGTTTTCAATGTGTAATGAGATTTGATTGGCATCTGGTATATAGAGCACATTACCTAACCTATAGCTTAATTAACCTCAGTATCAAATATTGTAATTTATCTACGCAAGACTGAAGTTTAGGTTGTTTTTCCTGTTACACAAACCTTCCACCCTGCCAAACAATAAACGTGAAGAAGGGAGTTTCCACATACACTGCTAACATGTTGTGACCCGCGTCTTTTCCCAAACGTGAAAGGGCGAGCTTTAAGAGCTTTTGGCATATCCCTCACACTTATTGAGATCCCGTCTAAACAGAAACCACCGTTTAGACTAGAATATAAAATCATGTTGTTTAGGATACACAATCGATTGACAACCCATTGACGACAGTTACAGTGCCTTCAGAAAAATATTCATACTCCTTGATTTGTATAAATATGCACACCCATTTGACACAACAAATTGAGCTCCGGTGCATCCAATTTCCTTTGATCATCCTTGATGTTACTACAACTTGATTGGACTCCACCTGTGGCCAATTTTAAATTGTTTGGACATGATTTAGAAAGAAAAACACCTGTCTATATAAGGTCCCACAGTTGACAGTGCATGTCAGAGCAGAAACTATACCATGAAGTCTGAGGAACTGTCTGTAGATCTCTGAGATATAATTGTGATGAGGCATATATCTTAGGGAGGGTATAAAACCATTTGTTGAAAGTTTCCAAGAGCACATTGGTCTCAAAAAAATATGGAACTACCCAGACTCTGCCTGGAGGTGGCCGTCTGACCAAACTGAGCAAGAAGGACCTTGGTCAGGGAGGTGACCAAGAACCCAGTAACTACTCTGACAGAACTACGAAGTTCCTTGGCTGAGATGGGAGAACCTGCCAGAAGGAAAGCGGTCTTATATGTGCTTTTGTATGTATGCCAGTGGGTATGCTGTATATAGGGTTGCAAAGGGTCGGAAACTTATTGAGAAATTTCCGATGGGAAGTTAATCCCTGCAATTGAAGGTCACAGTTATGAAAACTTAGGACACTGAAGAGGCCTTTCTACTGACTCTGAATAACACCAAAAGAAAAATGCCCAGGGTCCCTGCTCATCTGTGTGAACGTGCCTTAAACATGTTGCAAGGAGGCATGAGGACTGCAAATGTAGCCTGGGCAATATTGCAATGTCTGTACTGTGAGACGCCTAAGACGGCGCTACAGGAAGACAGGACAGACAGCTGATCATCCTCGCAGTGGCAGACCACGTGTAACGACACCTGCACAGGATCGGTACATCCGAACATCACACCTGCGGGACAGGTACAGGATGGCAATAACAACTGCCCGAGTTACACCAGGAACGCACAATCCCTCCAGTGCTCCGACTGTCCGCAATAGGCTGAGAGAGGCTGGACTGAGGGCTTGTGGGCTTGTTGTAAGGCAGGTCCTCACCAGACATCACCGGCAACAACGTCGCCGATGGGCACAAACCCACCGTCGCTGGACCAGACAGGAATGGCAAAAAGTGCTCTTCACTGACAAATTGCTGTTTTGTTTCACCGGGGGTGATAGGCGCTATTTGCATTTATCGTCGAAGGAATGAGCTTTACACCGAGGCCTGTAGCGGGATCGATTTGGAGGTGGCGGGTCCGTCATGGTCTGGGGCGGTGTGTCACAGCATCATCGGACTGAGCTTGTTGTCATTGCAGGCAATCTCAATGCTGTGCGTTACAGGGAAGACGTCCTCCCTTGTGGTACCCTTCCTGCAGGCTCATCCTGACATGACCCTCCAGCATGACAATGCCACCTGCCATATTGCTCGTTCTATGTGTGATTTCCTGCAAGACAAGAATGTCATTGTTCTGCCATGGCCAGCGACGAGCCCGGATCTCAATCCCATTGAACACGTCTGGGACCTGTTGGATTGGAGGGTGAGGGCTAGGGCCATTCCCCCCCCCCCCCCCCCCCCCCCCCCCCCCCCAGAAATGTCAGGAAAGTTGCAGGTGCCTTGGTGGAAGAGTGGGGTATCATCTCGCAGCAAGAACGGGCAAATCTGGTGCAGTCTATGAGGAGATGCACTGCAGTACTTAATGCAGCTGGTGGCCACACCAGATACTGACTGTTACTATTGATTTTGACGCCTCCTTGTTCAGGGACACATTATTCAATTTCTGTTAGTCACATGTCTGTGGAACTTGTTCAGTTTGTCTGTTGTTGAACCTTAAGTTCATACAAATATTTACACGTTAAGTTTGCTGAAAATAAACACAGTTGACAGTGAGAGGACGTTTCTTTTTTTGCTGAGTTTACTTCGTTTTTAAAAATATTTACAGGACAATGCCACGGGCACTACCACAGGCACGATCTGATGTGTGGAGACATTTCACTGCAGCTAATGTAGAAGGAAAAGCAGTGTACATTTTGCAAATACTGTGCCAAATCAAATGTGAAGAATGCAACAAAGATGCAGAATCATCTGGCCAAGTGCATAAAGTTCATTCAGCGCTCACAACACGCAACATCTGACAAAAGTCCCTCTACTTCTATTTGATGTGAACATGATGACTCAGACACCTTATCGATAGCAACAGCTCATGATCCTCCTGGAATTAGGTTTTTGACTCAATGGAGGAACGTAGTCAGAAAAATTCTGAATGTCTTGCTCGAGCTGTGTATGCAACTGGTTCACCTCTGATGCTCACGGGCAATGTGTATTGGAATAGATTTCTGAATGTTCTTCGCCCAGCATACACCGCTCCAACATGTTGAACTCTGAGATGCAGAGATCAAGTGGAGGTCAAGCAAATCCTAGAGAAAGCAGACTGTATTGCAATCATCTCTGATGGTTGGTCAAATGTTCGTGGTCAAGGAATAATTAACTACATCCTCTCTACCCCTCAACCAGTATTCTACAAGAGCACAGACACAAGAGACAACAGCCACACCGGTCTCTACATTGCAGATGAGCTGAAGGCCGTCATCAATGACCTTCGTCCACAGTAGGTATTTGCACTGGTGACAGACAATGCTGTGAACATGAAGGCTGCTTGTTCTAAAGTGAGGGGTCCTACCCTCACATCCACAACCATTGGTTGTGCTGCTCATGCATTAAATCTTCCTCTCAAGGACATCATGGCACTGAAAACAATGGATACATTCTACAAAAGAGCCAAGGAAATGGTTAGGTATGTGATCAAGGTCCTCAATTTATAGCAGCAATCTACCTCACCAAGCAAAGTGAAAAGAATAAGAGCACCACATTGAAGCTGCCCCGCAATACCCGTTGGGATGGTGTTGTCATAATTTTTGACACTGTCCAAGAAATTGCCATATCACAGTCTGCCGATATGGACAGCCCCATCAAGAGAATCCTCCTGGATGATGTATTTTGGGAGAGAGTGGTAAGCAGCCTGAAACTCCTGAAACCAGTAGCAGTAGCCATTGCACGCGTTGAGGGAGACAATGCCACCCTGTCTGATGTTCAGACTCTGCTTGCAGATGTAAGAGGAGAAATCCGTACTGTCCTGCCCACTTCACTGTTGCTCCAAGCAAAGGAAACTGCAGTTCTGAAATGCATCAAAGAGCGTGAAGACTTCTGCCTTAGGCTCATACACGCCGCAGCGTTCAAGTTGGACCCCAATTATGCTGGCAAGAGCATCCTGTCTGTTACAGAGATCAACAAGGCCTATGGTGTCTCGCCACCTTGGCCTGGATGGGGGCAAGGTTCTTGGCAGTCTGGCGAAGTACACTTCCATGCAAGGTCTTTGGGATTGAGATGCAAACATCTCATCAGCCACCTAGTGGAAGGGACTTTGTGGATCTGAGGCTCTTTCCCCTATTGCCTCCATCATCCTCCAAATCCTACCAACATCAGCTGCCTCAGAGCGCAAATGGTCCTTGTTTGGGAACACACACACACCAAAGCATGTAACAGGCTGACCAATGCAAGGGTGGAAAAATTGGTGGCCATCCGGGAAAGTTTGAGGCTTTTTGAGCCTGACAACGAGCCATCCTCAACAAGGTTGGAAAGTGACAGTGAATATTAGGCCTCTGATGTTCAAGAGGTCGACATTGAGGAGGTCCAGGGAGAAGAAATGGAAGCCTGAGAGGAAGACAACCAAAGCTTTAGTCTAGAAACGATCATTTTACAGATGTATGTTAAACATTTTTGGGAGATGCGATGGATCATTGGGGATCATTCAATATTCCCTTTTTGTTGTTCAGTGAAATCATCCCATGTGATGAGTCAACTCGTTTAATTAAAGTTCCAATTCGTAATTAAATTATTTTATTTCTATTGGAAGGATTTAATCATTTGCAATTGTCTTATGATAAGGTAAAAGGTTTGTTTGTCTCCATATGATATGGTAGATATAACTAATGCAAGAAACATCTACATTTAAATGGTATTAATTTGCATATATTCCTGTTAATCCCCACAAAGTTTCCACCTCTGAATATTTCCCAAAATGTGCAACCCTAACTGTATATATTTCTTTATTGATTCTATGGAACCCAGGACTCCCTGGAAAAAAGTGGCAATTGTTACTGAGTGGACTATCCTGGCTAAATAAATCAAATGAAGGAAAAAAAAATCAAGTTTCTGCAGCACTTCACCAATTTGGGCTTTATGGGCGAGTGGCCAGACGGAGGCCACTCCTGAGAAATAGGCAAATTACGGCACACCTGGAGTTTGTAAAAAGGCTTTGAGATCATAAGAGAGCAAGAGATTCTGTGGTCTGATGAGACAAACATTTTACTCTTTGGCCTGAATGCAAAGCGCTATGTCTGGAGAAAACCAGGCACCACTCATCACCTGTCTAACACCATCCCTACCGTGAAGCATGGTGGTGGCAGCCCATGGTATGTGCAAATGACCTGAGACTGGGGCGAAGATTAACGTTCCAACGGGACAATGACCCCAAGCATACGGCCAGGGCAACGCTGGAATGGCTTCAGAACAAGAATGTGAAAGTCCTCAAGTGGTCCAGCCAAAGCCCAGACTTGGATCCTATTTGAAAAACAGTGGAAAGACTTGAAGATTGCTGTTAACCACCGATGTGTATCTAATTTAACAGAGCTTCAGAAAATCTGCAAGGAAGAATGTAAGAAAATCCCCAAATCCAGATGTGCAAAGCTGATACAGACACCCAAGACGACTCAAAGTTGTAATTGCCGCCAAATGTGCTTCTATTGACTTGGGTGCGAATACTTATGTAAATTAGAGTTCTGTATAAAATGTTCAATAAATTAGCAAAAAAAATGTAAAAACATGCTTTCAATATTTCAGTATGGTGTAGTTGGGTGAGAGATCACTAATCAATTTTGAATTCAGGCTGTAACAACAAAATGTGCAATAAGTCAAGGGGAATGAATACTTTCTGAAGGCACTGTATGACATACAATATGTCAACTGTTTTTTTGCTGTTTACATTCTGAAAATAGGCCTCTGGTTTAGCAATGCTGTTTCAGAGAGCGAATGTCATCAAAATAGAGTAGTCGTCCCCTGCATGAAAGTGGATAAGCTTGTTTGAACGTCTTTAGTGATTTAGGGTGTGATTTTTATCGATTGGTTTGCGAATGCCTGAAATGGCATAGATGGCTGGTTGCTTAGACGTGGGAAATGTGATGTGTTTCCTTGGTAACTGAGCACATTGTTACTTGGGTGTTATTTTTTTGGGCGGGCAGCAATTTGCTTTGATCAGTTTTATTTTCTCGACAGATAGCTGGGGGACTGATCTTGTGGTGAAGGAAGGAAATTAGGTTGGATGTATACAGGGATACTAATCCACAGAATCTGTGCAGATTGAAGAACTAATCTCATTAATTTCTAATAGTTGGTCAATGGATCTTGGCTAGATTCTGTTCACCTCAAACATGTTTGGCTTGATAAGTGAGTAATTTTCACCTCAGTACAGTTTATTTTTTCAACAGTCAAAATTCCACTGTTGGCAGATTCATGAAAATGTTGAGCTGGACAACTGGGGTAATGTGTCAAAGAAAATAAACCTAATAAATACAGTGCTCTGTCTCTGTGCTTCTGAAAAAGCACTTCTCCCTTTACCTCTTTTATTATTTATATATTTTTTAAATTAAGTGGCTGGCAAATATCTCTATATTAATGCATTTTGCTTTCATCCACACACTCTCAATTAGCTAGGTCCTCCTAGGTCCTCCTGTACCATCCATAGTGAATGAATACATGGTTACAGCTCCACCTCTGAGCCCTCTATCCTGAATGGACCCACATACAATATTTGATTTATATTGAATAAATATATTGTTTAACATGGTTATATAACATGTTATTTTCTTCCTTGTAGCCTGTGTTGCCCCACACAGCGGTGTGCTTCTCGTGTGGGGAGGCGGGGAAGGAGGACACAGTGGACACAGAAGAAGAGAAGTTTAGCCTCTCTCTGATGGAGTGTACCATCTGCAATGAGATCATCCACCCCAGCTGCCTCAAGGTGGGGCCAGACCCTCTGTGTATGGCCGGCTGTCATAGCTGGAGAAGTGTGTGTGTGTGTGTGTGTGTGTGAGAGAGAGAGAGTGGGTGTGTCTCTTCCATTCTTACGGTCTTAAGTCAAATGTCTGCTCTATCTAGTATTGGTTACATACATTTATTGATTGAATGATTTGTGATTTCATTGTTTTATTTTCTCCAACCTACAGATGGGTAAAGCAGAAGGCATCATAAACGATGAAATCCCGAATTGTTGGGAGTGTCCAAAATGCCATAAGGAAGGCAAGACCAGTAAGGTGAGAACTGTGACTGGGAACACTGCTCTGTCAGGCTCTGCTGATAAAACTAAACCAGAGAGGTTGACAAAGGACATCTATGATGTATGGATTAATCAATAATGGTTGATCAGGTAGGAGGATTGATTTGGAATGGAATGCGTTAGTCCTTTTATAGAAAATGTATTTGTCTAAATAAGCTCTTAAATTGGAATATCATTTTGTTTCATTGACCCGATCCCCATTTCATATACTGTAGTAGGCTATTACATATACAGTGCATTCGGAAAGTATTCAGACACCTTGACTTTTTCCACATTTCGTTATGTCACAGCCTCATTCTAAAATGGATTAAATAGTCCCCCCACCCTACCCTCAGTCTACACACATTATCCCGTAATGAAAAGGCAAAAGCAGGTTTTTAGAAATCTTTGAATAAAATAAACGGAAATATCGCTTTTACCTAAGTATTCAGACCTTTTACTCAGTACTTTGTTGAAACACCTTTGGCAGCGATTACAGCCTCGTCTTCTTGGGTATGAGGCGACAAGCTTGGCACACCTGTATTTGGGGAGTTTCTCCCATTCTTCTCTGCAGATCCTCTCAAGCTCTGTCAGTTTGATAGGGAGCTGTTATATCGGGTTCAAGTCCGGGCTCTGGCTGGGCCACTCAAGTACATTCAAAGACTTGTCCTGAAGCCACTCCTGCGTTGTCTTTGCTGTGCGCCGAGGGTCGTTGTCCCGTTGAAGGTGAACCTTTGCCCCAGTCTGAGGTCCTGAGAGCTCTGGAGCAGGTTTTCATCAAGGAGATCTCTACTTTTCTCTGTTCATCTTTCCCTTTAGTTTAGACTAGTCTCCCAGTCCCCGCTGCTGAAAAACATCCCACAGCATGATGCTGCCACCATGTTTCACCGTAGGGATGGTGCCAGGTTTCCTCCAGACGTGACGCTTGGCATTCAGGCCAAAGAGTTCAATATTGGTTTCATCAGACCAGGGAATCTTTCTTTCTCATGGTCTGAGAGTCCTTTAGGTGCCTTTTGGCAAACTCCAAGGGGCTGTCATGTTAATTTATTATACTGAGGAGTGGCTTCTGTCTGGCCACTGTACGATAAAGGCCCGATTGTTGGAGTGCCGCAGAGATGTTTGTCCTTCTGGAAGGTTCTCCCATTCTTGAATCAATTTTATAATAAGACTAACGGAACAAAGTGGAAAAGGGGAAGGGGTCTGAATACATTGCGAATGTACTGTACATATTATTCAATCCTCTTCCCCTTTCTCCACACATCAGGACGGGGGTGATGGCTCAGGGAAGAGGCGGATGGACAATGGGGAGGTGGGCCGATGGAAGCTGACCGACGATCCTCCGCCCACCAAAAAGAAACCCCCCTCTTTAGATGACGGGGGGCGGCAGGACGGTCACAAGAGGAAGAAGGAGAAGGAGCTTCCCCAGGACAGCGGCCCCAAAAAGAAGGTAGGACGATCTTGGTGAAGTGTTGCAGTTTGCAGACATTTAGCATGCACACCGAGTATACCAAACATTAGGAACACCTAATACTGTGTTGCATCCCTCCCCTTTTGCCCTCAGAACAGCCTCAATTCGTCGGGGCATGGACTCTAAAAGGGGCAGAAAGCGTTCCACAGGGATGCTGGCACATGTTGACCCCAATGCTTCCCACAGTTGTGTCAAGTTGGCTGGGTGTCTTTTGGGTGGTGGACCATTCTTGATACACATGGGAAACTGTGTATCAACGCTGCTGTGAAAGCAGCGTTGCAGTTCTTGACACAAACGGGTGTGCCTGGCACCTAGTACCATACCCCGTTCAAAGGCACTTAAATCTTTTGTCTTGCCCATTCACCCTCTGACTGGCACACATACACAACCCATGTCTCAATTGTCTCAAAAGGCTTAAAAACCCTCTTTAACCTGTCTCCTCCCATTCATCTACACTGATTTTTGAAGTGGATTTAACAAGTGACATCAAAAAGGGATCATGGCTTTCATCTGGTCAGTCTGTCTGTCATGGAAAGTGCAGGTGTCCTTAATGTTTTGTATGCTCAGTGTATAGTTGCTAAGAGGCCTACAAGTTGTGACCAATTTTATGAACGCAGCTTGCCAACTCTTCTCTGTCTGACCTTTTACCTCAGATGAAAGGGGCGCATGAAAAACGCTTGAAAAAGGTAATTTCATGTGAACAAAATGTTAAGCTCTGTCATAAAGCATATGGTAACTACGAACTGGATTCAATCTGTATCGCTGAAGTTCCCCGTACATAAAAAAAATATAAGGTAATTCCCGATTGAGCCGACATCTGCAGTGTTTACCGTTGAATGCAGTCTTTGCGAATGCGCCAACATTGCCCTTGAATTTCAATTGAGGTATAACGCGAATCTTCTGGGATATGGACTGACTCCAGCTCTTAGTCGAGTTCAAGTTATATTTCTCAATGGTAAAGGTTAGGGTTCATGCTCCTCTGTCACTCTCTTCACTAACGTTATCCCTCCCATGACAGAAACAGAAGCCTAACGTGTCAGAGACTGCAGAGTCCAATGGGCCCAACTCATCCACCGGAGGCGGCCAGGGTTCCGGAGGGGGTTCCAACTCCACGCAGTCCCCCACCTCTACGGCCAGCCAGGACCAGCGCTCGCACCACCGTGAGAAATTGGAGCGCTTCAAGCGCATGTGCCAGCTCCTTGAGCGTGTCCGCGAGTCCAGCTCATCGAGCTCGTCTAGTTCTGAGTCTGACTCGGAGTCCGACTCTGACTCGCCTTCCGGTTCAGATGGCCGGCGCGGCTCTGAACCGTCCTCCCCCGTACTCGTCACTTATAGCAACAGTGCAAGGGAGCGCAACCGGGAACGGGACAGGGAGAGGGACAGGAGGCTGGCGGAGCTGGGCTTCAGTGCCAGTGAGGACTCTGAGGGAGAGGGAAGTGTTAAGGAGGAGGAGGAGGAGGCGGTGGAGGAGCAGGTTGTGGGAGACAAGCCTCGGCGTAGAGGGGAGGGACCTCCACGGGGCCGCAAGGGGCTCACGACGGACGGGAATGACGAGGAGAGTGGGGAGAGGAGTCGGAAGTCTACCCCATTGCCTCCACCCTCCCCTCTCTCCTCCACCCAGCCTCCACCTTCCTCCGGCCACGGCCCCTCGCCAGGTTCCGAGGGATTCTCCGGTAAGCGCAGCAACGGCTCTGAGACGCGCAATGGACGGACACGGGCGGGGGTGAGGGACCGGGAGACTCAGGAGAAGGAGAACGCCAACAACAGCAGCGGAGGCTCGGTGGCCAACCACCGACACGGAACTGGCAAGGGCAACAAGGGCAGCAAGATCCGTAGCAACAAGCAAACAGGGTCCCAACCAACATCGAGGAACAGTAGCAACTCTTCCGCTTCTACTGCCACCTCCACATCCAATGGGGGAGGGGGGGGGCTGCTGAGCCCAGGCAGCAACTCCTCAGGGGGCATGTCAGCCCTCGCCGCCTCACCCCGGTCACAGCCGTCCCGAATGGCTCCACGTTCGCAGATGATGAAACGCAGCCCCCCTGCTGTGCCATCACCTCCCCGGCCTGTTCAGATGGAGCGGCACTTGGTGCGGCCACCACCCGCCTGCCCCGAGCCCCACTGCCTGCCCCTGGACAGCGGCTCCTCCCACGTGATGCCCCGCGACGTCTGGCTCCACGTCTTCCAGCACCTCAGCCAGAGGGAGCTGTGCGTCTGCATGCGGGTCTGTCGAACATGGAGCCGGTGGTAAGTCTAGACAAAAGGTTCAGATGTGGTCAGCATCCAGTTGGGCTGGAAGGGGGTAGTTCAACACAAACTTGTTTGGACTACTGAGAAATGCATCTTTGATGTTGAGAACAATAGAAAACCATCCCTGAAAGGATATTCATTGACTGCAGTGACTCAAATTCTGTGGCGTACAGTAGACCAGACTTTCTTTTGTTCTCATCCCAGTCTTTTATTTTCTGTCTTGCTCTCTCAGGTGCTGTGATAAGAGATTGTGGACTCAGATTGACCTCAGCCGGCAGCGCTCTATCACCCCTCCTATGCTGAGTGGTATAATCCGCAGGCAACCAGTCTCTCTTAACCTGGGCTATACCAACATCTCGAAGAAGCAGCTCATGTGGCTTATCAACCGTCTACAAGGTATCCTGTGTTCATTCAACACCTCTGCCTCCCTACCACATATTTTTTCCATCAATATAGCCTGACCATGTCCTATTGTAGTTTGGCTGTCATCACCTCATTGCTGTATTGCTAGTCTGCTTTAGGGATTACGCTAACTCCTGGCCTCTTTCTCTCCCAGGTCTACTGGAGCTGAATGTGTCGGGCTGTCCCTGGTCCTCTGTGTCGGCCCTGTGTCAGGCTGCTTGTCCCTGCCTGCGTCTGCTCGACCTCAGCCGGGTAGAAGACATGAAGGACTCGCACCTGAGGGAGCTCCTGGCGCCCCCTGCTGACACTCGGACAGGTTAGTGACAAGTCACTCACATGATTGATTAGCCATCCATAACCTGCAATACGAGGTGAATGCTATATAGGTGCAAATGAAATACAGTGGCAAATGCAGAGAATTGGTCTGCGTTAACAAAGCCCTGACTTCCCAAATATTTGTTTGAAATCCAGTTTGTTGTGATTTTGTTTCGTTTTACCAGTTCCTCCAATCAAACTACTTGTTTACTGGTGAATACAGACAAGGGCATTAGTAGTGGGAGATTTCCGAGGAAGCGGACTGGTGTGAATTGTATTGGAATGTCGGGAGGCCCAGCTTCGTTGTTATAGGCACGTTATTGGGGACGTGCACAATTCTGGAAGGAGAAATGGAGTCCCTTGAGAAAGCAAGTACAAGATGGGTGTCAGGGATGGAGCAGCAGTATTATCATAAGGAGACGTGTACTTGCAAAACGGAGAAGGACTGGAGAGAAAAAGAGAGGGAGAAGAGGTCTAAGAGAGTGAGGGAAGAAGAGGGCGAGCTTGAGTCGGATAAAAAAAATGGTGGAAAAAAGGGAGATGGTTTGTCAAAGAATGGTAGAAAGTATAAGCAGAGGGAGCTGAAGACGAGGAGAAATAGAAGTGAATGAGGGTGAAGTATCGGAGGTGGTAGGTGTGGTAAAGTTATCGAAAACTGAGGTATGCACCAAGGATCAGGATAAAGAAGAGTCTGACAGTAGGCGTGTAGTTTATGGAAAAAGGGGACTCTTGAATTTTGGCTGATCCATTTGTGGTTCCATTGTGGTTGGAAAAAGTGTTGGGTAATGTGGACTCGGTGAGGGTAAAGTGGTCTAGTGATAATTGTTTGTTTCTGTTGGGCAGAGGAAGAATGCGCTCAAAGTAAAACGAATGGGGGAAAGTAAAGTGAATTGTTTCGTTCTCATGAAAAGGGCACCCGTGAAGGAGTGATAGCTGGGGTAGCAGTAGATATACAGTTGAAATCAGAAGTTTACATACACTTAGGTTTGAGTCATTAAAACTCGATTTTCAACCACTCCACAAATGTATTGTTGACAAACTATAGTTTTGGTAAGGCGGTTAGGACATCTACTTTGCATGACACAAGTAATTTTTCCAAAAATTGTTAACAGATTATTTCACTGTAACACTAAGTTGACTGTGCCTTTTTTAAACAGCTTGGAAAACTCCAGAAAAGGATGTCATGGCTTTAGAAGCTTCTGATAGGCTAATTGGCATAATTTGAGTCAATTGGAGGTGTACCTGTGGATTTATTTCAAAGCCTACCTTCAAACTCAGTGCCTCTATGCCTGACATCATGGGAAAATCAAAAGAAATTAGCCAAGACCTCAAAAAAAAAAATGGTAGACCTCCACAAGTCTGGTTCATCCTTGGGAGCAATTTGCAAACGCCTGAAGGTACCATGTTCATCTGTACAAACAATAGTATGCAACTATAAACACCATGGGACCATGCAGCCGTCTTACTGCTCAGGAAGGAGATGCGTTCTCTCTCCTAGAGATGAACGTACTTTGGTGCGAAAAGTGCAAATCAATCCCAGAACAACAGCAAAGGGCCTTGTGAAGATGCTGGAGGAAACCGCTACAAAAGTATCTATATCCACAGTAAAACAAGTCTTGTTTTATAACCTGAAAGGACGCTCAGCAAGAAAGAAGCCACTGCTCCAAAACCGCCATAAAAAAGCCAGACTACGGTTTGCAACTGCACATTGGGACAAAGATGGCACTTTTTGAGAAATGTCCTCTGGTCTGATGAAACAAAAATAGAACTGTTTAGCCATAATGGCCATCGTTATGTTTGGAGGAAAAACTGGGAGGCTTGCAAGCCGAAGAACATCATCCCAACCATGAAGCATGGGGGTGGCAGCATCATGTTGTGGGGGTGCTTTGCTGCAGGAGGGACTGGTGCACTTCACAAAATAGATGGCATCATGAAGGAGGAAAATTATGTGGATATATTGAAGCAACATCTCAAGACATCAGCCAGGAAGTTAAAGCTTGGTCGCAAATGGGTCTTCCAAATGGACAATGACCCCAAGCATACTTCCAAAAGGTGGCAAAATGTCTTCAGGACAACAAAGTCAAGGTATTGGAGTGGCCATCACAAAGCCCTGACCTCAATCCTATAGAAAATGTGTGGGCAGAATTGAAAAGGCGTGTGCGAGCAAGGAGGCCTACAAACCTGACTCAGTTAAACCAGCTCTGTCAGGAGGAATGGGCCAAAATTCACCCAACTTATTGTGGGGAGCTTGTGGAATCCTACCCGAAACGTGTGACCCAAGTTAAACAATTTAAAGGCAATGCTACCAAATACTAATTGAGTGCATGTAAACTTCTGACCCAATGGGAATGTGATGAAATAAATAAAAGATGAAATAAATAATCCCCTCTACTATTATTCTGACATTTCACATTCTTCAAATAAAGTGCTGACCTAAGACAAGAAATGTCAGGAATAGTGAAAAACTGATTTTAAATGTATTTGGCTAAGGTGTATGTAAACTTCTGACGTCAACTGTAAACATTGACCAGCTGAGGGCATGTGATGCTTGTCATTTGTGACGCAGACCAGGTGGACAGAGTGGGGAAACAGTGATTGTCTGTTCTTTTGAGTTTTGAAGTTGAGTCTTTGCCTGACAGTGAAGTTAGGATATACAGTGGGGCAAAAAAGTATTTAGTCAGCCACCAATTGTGCAAGTTCTCCCACTTAAAAAGATGAGGCCTGTAATTTTCAAGTTCAAACAGGTGCCATTAATACAGGTAACGAGTGGAGGACAGAGGAGCCTCTTAAAGAAGAAGTTACAGGTCTGTGCAATCTTGCTTGTTTGTAGGTGACCAAATACTTATTTTCCACCATAATTTGCAAATGAATGAATTAAAAATCATAATGTGATTTTCTGGATTTTTTTCTCTCATTTTGTCTGTCATAGTTGAAGTGTACCTATGATGAAAATTACAGGCCTCATCTTTTTAAGTGGGAGAACTTGCACAATTGGTGGCTGACTAAATACTTTTTTGCCCCACTGTATAAGTTATTCTGTACGAGTGTTTGTGCCGAATACATTGAGATGTTACAGGTGTCAAGCTTGTAGCCGTGTGCTAGCAGTGTGTAGGAGGGAGGGTCCAAGGTGTGAGAGATGTGCAGAAGGGCATGAGACAAAGGAATGTGTGTAGTAGTGGAATGTGTTAATTATAGGGGTGCCCATGGAGCTGGGGATCAGAAATGTCCCGTGCGAGAGAGGCAGGTTGAGGTTTCTAGGGTTAGAGTAGAGCAGATGTTGTCATATGCTGAGGCAGTGAAGAAAGTAGAGGAAGATGGGTTAAGGGAGAGGAGTGGTGAGAGTAGTAGAGATATACCAGTACAGAGGGATAGGCCAGAAAGTGAAACAAGTTTCAGTAAGATTGGATTTTTTAGCATTTATAGCAATGGTTATTAATTGTACTGCAGGGATGGATCGGAAATCTCAGAAAATTGAGGTTGTTGTGGCAGCTGCAGAGAGGTATTTGGGTGTGTGAGACTTGACAACAGAAGAGTTACAGGATATGTTAAGTTGTGATGTCCCATCCTTTCAGGGTGATGTCATGAGGTAGGAATGAATACATTTAATTAGTGGAGTAGGGGGGTGTTCATTTTATTTTGTATAATTTTGAAATGAGTGATTATAGTGTTAGATGGTAGGGTATTTATTTAGTACATTTTTCTTTTTCAAGTAAAGTATAAGGGAGTTGTACTCCAATCTAGTAGGTGGCGGTAATGCAATAATTTGGATGCCAACCGCTGTTAAACCTCATAGAAGAAGAAGTAACCTGCATTACACTATGGAAGGGAAGATGCCGTGCTGTGTTCATTGGCATTTGTGACATCGTCTATAAAATGTACTGTTTAATTTCACTGTACTGTCATGCTTGTTTTCAGTGAATATTGTTGCAAGTGAAGAACCACTCCCTTTTCATAGTGCAGTAGTTCCCACACTTTTTATAGTCCTGTACTCTTTCAAACATTCAACCTCCAGTTGCGTACCCCCTCCAGCACCAGGGTCGGCGCACTCTCAAATGTTTTATTTTTTTGCTTTCATTGTAAGCCTGCCACACACACTACACGATACATTTATTAAACATAAGAATGAGTGAGTTTTTGCCACAAACCAGCTCGTGGTAAGTGACAAAAAGCTCTTATAGGACCAGGGCACAAATAATAATAACCAATAATTTTGCTCTTCATTTAAACATCTTACATCTAAAACCATATTTGTTCATCAAAAATTGTGAATAACTCGCCACAGGTTAATGAGAGGGGTGTGCTTGAAAGGATGCACATAACTCTGCAATGTTGGGTTGTATTGGAGAGTCTCAGTCTTAAATCATTTTCCACACAGTCTGCCTGTATTTAGTTTTCATGCTAGTGAGGGCCGAGAATCCACTCTCACATAGGTAAGTGGTTGCAAAGGGCAGTGTCTTAACAGCGCGATTTGCCAAGGCAGGATACTCTGCAATTCACAGAACCGCTTGTTGCAATTTCGGTGAGGCTCTCTAGTTCAGATATTGGTAAGTGGACTGGAGGCAGGGCATGAAATGGATAACTAATCCAGTTGTTTGTGTCATCTGTTTGGGGAATGTAATTGCGCACCCAGCTCACTCAGGTGCTTCGCTATATCACATTTGACATTTTCCGTAAGCTTGAGTTAATTTGCACACAAATCATACAATGATGGAAAGACCTGTGCGTTGTCCTTGTTAATGCAGACCGAGAAGAGCTCCAACTTAATCATAGCACATTGAATGTAGTTGCGAAGAGTCCCTGTAATCTTAGCTTCAGATCATTCAGGTGGGAAAAACGTCACCCAGATAGGCCAGTCGTGTGAGAAACGCATCATGCAAGCGGTCAGACAAGTGAAAATGGTTTAGTAAAAAATGTAAGCTTGTCTCTCAAAAAAACGTGTCAATATTTTGCCCCTTGATAACAGCTCATTTTTTGTATGTGAATCACATTTTTATTTGGCCAACCCCAATTTGGGAATACCTGTCATAGTGCATTACATTGATAAACACACAGACTCTGAATCCTAAAAGTCCTGTAACATGTTTTGCTTTGTTCTTGGTCGAAAAGCTCATGGCGAGAGCAGAGGGGGGCGGTTCCAGAACGTAACAGAGCTGCGATTGGCCGGGCTGGACTTGACAGATGTCACGTCCCGCCTGTTGGTGCGCTACCTGCCCCACTTGACCAAGCTGGACCTGAGTCAGTGTGGCAACATCACGGACCAGACCATCCACACACTGACCTCCCCCATGTCTCCACTGAAAGATAGCCTCACCCACCTCAACCTGGCAGGTAAAGACTACACGGTAGACTCACTAGCCCCAAATACACCAAGGTAGGTACCCTGTTTTTTTGTTTGTTCGTATATTTGAATATTGCAGGTTCAGACTACTGACTACTGATCTGCTCCAGATACTGACCTTTTCTTCCTTCTGAGATGTTGAATCATGCTAAAGTAGCAACATACAGAGATACTTGTTGTCTTATTTCATTTCCCAACGATATCAACCTGGCTCCTGGTTGAAATATTCAAACCACGTTTACTGATTGAAGTGTTGCAGTCATTGTGGTTATGTAGGTTGACCGTTGGTAGTTAACCTCCTGTTGTTTTCTCTTGTCCGCAGGCTGTGTGAAGGTGACTGAGCAGTGCCTGCCCCTGTTGCGCCGCTGTGCCTCCCTGCAGAGCGCTGACTTGCGCTCCTGCACCTTGCTCACCCCTGATGCCTGTCAGCTCCTCTCCTTCCCTTGCCCTGATGATAGAGTGCTGCTCAAGAACAGCTAAGGGCCTGCGACGCCTCCCCCCACACACACACACACACACATCAACCCCCACCACACTACAGAGAGATAAGAGAACGAGAGGGACCCTGCGATGTGGGCAGTGAGCCAGCCACTGAGGGAAAAGGACATGGAGTGGGAGCCACGAAAGAGAAAAGTGGGATTAGAGAATGAGAGAACCATAGACCTTTGCCTACATTTCTCTGGATCAACTTGTTTGTGAACGGACATCATTGAAAATGTTTTAGCATGTACATATTCAATATCTGTACAATGGGTGTGTGTATATAAATGTAGTTTACTGTAAATTACCCAATCCGCCCCTTCCCTCTCCTTCTACCCTCACACCAACCATTATCCAGCTGACGTGTAAAGGCACTGCGCCACTGTCTTGAACTAGCATCATTTGCACTCCATAATCAAAAACTCCTGACGAACTAATCAATTTCCTCTTTCGTGGCGTCAGACTACGAAGAATGTACCCAATGCCAGAGGCTGCGCCCCATCGGAAGCCGTTTAATGTCCAGACGGATGCTGGGCTCATGTTAGTGTGTGTGTCTTTGTAAGTATGTGTGAGAGATGTAAACGGTGTTAATGTGACAGTTGGCGCGAGAAAGAGACGGAAACATGACCCGTGTACGTCTCCTTCACCGCTAAGCTCTCTGCTGCCCTCAATCTTTCTGGGGGTTAAGGACATTCAAGGCCCTACATATCCTGTTCAATGGCCGGAGAGCCACTAGAGCCCATAACTCCTAGCCCCGACCACAACCCCTTATTTTCCTATTTTTTTCCTGCCCAATGTGCCATTCTTATGGGGTCTGTCCATCCTTGTCAATCTGATTGTCCTACTCTGTACACTGGACAGCCCTTCCCATCACACTCTGTCTCTCTGCTGCCATGGCCCTTTTGCAGCTTGTGCTGCCCACCGTCTGTGCTGTGTGCGTACATTATGCAGAGAGCTGGACCTTGCTGTGTCCGACTGCAATGAACCATGCTTACCGTACTGTTTCATACCAGACCTGGAATTTGCCACGGCCCCTTTCTTCACTGCTTCACGATGCCTGGCTGATGTAACATTATCTTGTATATTTGCAGACCGGTTCAGTCTAGATCACGACCGCACGAACTTCCAGTCAATGACTGACACGTTTTGAGTATGACTTGGGAAAACTGTATCGATAACAGAGACCGTCCGTTGCACTGCGCTCGCTGCGCCACGTGGCAGGGGGGATTAAAACTAAGGCTGACCCTGGTTGGACTTCTGCCTCAGATGTGAGGGACTTTGAAGACTTTCCCAGAATTGGGTTTTCATTTAAGTGTCCACATGCTGCTTATCTTCCAAAGCCAGGAACATCCCAGCCCATCCAACCTGCCTCGCAGTGTCATTACCTTAAAGGTCTTGTAGGATGAAGGTTTGATTGAATCAGTTGTAGCAATTCTCCAAATCGTTTCTCCATTAGGGTACCCCTGAGCATGCTGGTTTTGGACTCTAATCACAAATCCAGTGCAGTATTTTATTCATGCTCAACTTTTTTAACCAATCAACTCTCAATCCAGTTCAGAGGCCAACATCAACAGTCAGTTGTTCCTTTTTCTGCTCACCCTATCATTATTAATAATGGATGTTATCGGTTGAAACCAGCATGTACGGGAGGTTGTTCAGACCAGAGCCCAAGCTGTATTTTATTTGGTTGAGCTGTATTGAATTAACATGAGCAGTATTTGACATGTGTAAACGTCATTCAGCTGAATGGGACTAGTTCAGAGAGTAGCTATTGGACTCAACGGGCCAGTTCATTCAGTATTGGACTGGACATCACTTTGTCATGCAATGCTGGACTCAACCATGCCAGGTTGGGTCAAGTGTTTCCCTTGTCTGTCTCCTCCTTCAATAGCAGTTGTCCACTTCCTGAGCCATGTTGATCTGTATTTGTGCTTCAGTGCCACAGTGGATCTTGCTGCTGTGTGCTATCTGGAACTAAACCCAACCAACTCTAGGTGGGTTGGTGGACGGTCTTAAACCTCAATCTGTAATTCTCATCTAAATCACGTGTTTCTGTATCCTTTCAACTATTCTGTTTGACTTTGTGATTCCATCCTCATCGTTTCAATTCCCAATACCATTTATTAGAACTCAAATCAGCTTCCTTTGGGTATAACATGTAGGGCTAGAGGCCTGCCAAGTAACTCTAGAGCCACTAGACAAATGGTAGTTGTCCCAATGCATTCAGTTGTACAATTTATTAGGTATCTCCCTTTCCCTAAAAGGTTGGTTTGAAAGGTCACATGCCCAGCTTGGACAGCGATTTCATCTTTACCCAGTGTATTCTAAATCGCTTCCAGTGTTCCTGTGTGAATTTATTGACTTGCGTACCAAGCATTGGTACCAGGATTGCACTAACTAACTGATTGATCAGAAGACCATTTAGGAGGGAACACTGAGCTATAGTGTGCTTTATTACCCTGAAAGTGTATCTATTAAAACAGGTCAAATTAAAACACAGCCAAATCATGAACCTTAAAAAAGAACTTGATTCAAAAGTAGAACTAATTAGCTGTCCATGCTAGTTACCATTTAGCTGGGTAGTCCAGCGTGTTTCAATGTTAGCTCAGGTTGAGTCCTACTTTAGATCATAGATAAGTCATTATTGTTTGCCACTAAGCTATGCTGCTTACAGAGCTGAGCTTACCAAGTAGCAACTGTAATTGTGGTGGGCTGAGGCTTACAGCAAAGCAAATGTCCAATATATGGTGGAAAATTGCCTTGTGCCATACACACTCATCCAAATCAATATTTAACTTTTCATAGACTGAATGGGTCAGTTTTCCAAAAATGTTTACTTCCATCAGTAATGTGGGGTTGTTACTACTCCTCGTCATCCAGTTTGTTCATCAGCGCACAATCTAGCATGCGAAAGCATATCAAAAGTTAAACTGACAACCACTTTCAGAGAGAAAATAAATGGGTAGCGGTTCATGGGAATTGATCCGGTTGTCTGATACGGAAATTATTCCAGACTCAAATCTGTCATCTTTTTCACTCCCAGCCTAGCCAAGTTGACTCAGATTTGACCCCTAGATTGTACAGTCTTGTCTCTACCAAACTGTATTGCACCAGAGACAAATTGGGTCAACATTGTCATCACCTCTTGCCAAAATTCCTGCTTTCTTTGATAAGGGGCATTTTATCCATTTATTTTGCTCTTGTTTATTTGTTCATTGTTTCTTCCATTGTGTTGATCAAAATGAGAAAGAAAAGTAGAACAATGTGAAAAGAGACAAAAAGAAACTCAAGGCAGCTACTTTTGAGTGACTACTGTAAAATGACTAACTAAATAAAGACAGTGGGGTGTTTTTTACACTGTGTGGCCTCTGCTGATTTTCAGATTTTACATTAAGTAATTTTGCCTACATAGCAGCTCACTCATAGTCCACTTTCAATTTAGCTGCTGGCGGTTTCTGAAATGATGCACAAAACAAATGGCCCGCCCTGGTGGGCAGCTGTGACGGATCAACCAAGACTATCACTGACCAAATCAATAGTGCCCCCTATGGACCTGAATGGCAGGGTAAGGGACGATTTATTTGAACTTTGTCCAAATATTATGATTGTTATGCGGGTGGTCCTCCAAGTTCGGTGTCCTGGTTGCACTCTGCCATGGATTATTTCATCACGTTCATAGGAAATAAAAAATATATAGGCAGTACATAAGTATAGGGGGATTACTTACTTACGTGAGTCGTACCAACTGAAATTATGGTCAAATGTCATTCCATTCGGCTAGCTACCCATTTTGTCCACTCCACATTTGGTTTAGAATTTACTGAGAAGTCAGATAATTGTATGGTTGATTAAGTACAGGACATCAAAGCTACAACTTCGACAATTATACAACAGTTGGCTAATACCTTAAATGTTTTGGTTAAAAATTAATATATTTATCTTCAGACAAGGTGCGCGCACATGCATGCGCAGGAGAAAGGGAGGAGTTTAATTTTTATTTTAAATGCCATAGCAGCGGCGTGTGATATCCTTCCGCGGGAGTTAAACAATTCCTTTCCCCTCCCGACTACAGAATGGACAAGCGGCATTACTGCTTAAACAAATTGTTTTAAGGTTCCGCGTTTGGAAATAGCGCATATCCAGAGTAAACTAATCGGCTGGAGGATACCCGGCGTGTATGTTTTTCTCACCAGCTTTCATTGTTTTATCCACACGGTCCTGTTACATTTGGCTGAACACTGAATAAATAAAATCCGGAGTTGTGCGCGGCAATCTAACTAGCGACTTCTGTTATTAAGAGTGGTTGGGACAGAATGGAGCTGATAACAATCCTCGAAAAAACTGTCTCTCCGGGTGATTATACAGTTCCATATACTCATCTTTAACAGTGTGAAGAGTTTAGGCCCAGCAACTTGACATATCTGTATTTGATAACGATTACGGGTGAAAGTTAAATCAGAAAAAGGGAGTAGTGAAGTGCCTTGCTAGCTAGGCTGCTAATGTTACGGCCTATTCACTCCGCGGATCCGGCTTTCTGTTATGAACTCGCTAAATTTGAGCACTGTTAATAGTTCAATCTGGGCGGCATTGACAGAGCTGCCAGTTGTCAATGTATTATCGTTGAAAAAGTTGTCACCCACATAGTTTGTCATTTTGATGTCATGATTTTACTGGGTTTAGTTACCTATCAATTTACTTGGCTAGCTAGCCACTCATGTGTAATTAAGTCGGCCCTGCGTTGCATAGCTAGATTACTAGCTATGTAATGTAGCTATCATGTGCCGATGTGGGGAAAAAATAGAATAGGCCTGTACTCGATCGTGTAAACCTTATTAGGTCGTATACGCTAGCTAGTGAAGTATGCACTTGTGCATTGTCCGTGGTGATGTAACTAGGACGGCTAACTACGTTAGCTAACTCAATCGTTGCCATCAAGTAGCTATCCGCTAGTGAGCAACGCATCCCCGGGAGCCAGCATGTTGCATGACATGGGTCACCTTTCTAACGAGTAAGGCTTGATGAATTGGCTGTTTCATTTAACGAACTAATATCTCATCATGAAATGAACACCCACAATTTCCCAAATAGATTACCGCAGTAGCATTGAATGTGATCACTGCTAATCGTGGTAGCCTAGCTAGCTAGGAATTGTAGATGTATGCTAACATAACTTTGCTGCTTCATGTTGTGGCTAACCAGCATGTGCACTAGCTATTCACATAGTGTAACTCTTAACATTTCCCCCCTCGCCCCCTCAGATCGAAATGAACTGGAGGCGGCACAGAAGTTTCTGGAGCAGGCGGCAATTGAGAATTTGGTTTGTATAACTACACATTTCAGTCAGACGGATAATTTATTCCTATCATATTCAGGTCTAGCGCCAGAAAGACAGGGCATTGAATTGCCGCCGTTTTCAACTGGACCGTTCCTTCCCCCATTTTAACATTATGGCAGCAACGTCACACCCCTCTGACCTAGCATTAACCCACGTTACCTAGCTAGCACACCAGCTACACCCACGTAGACATCCAGTACCTCGGCATGGTCACTTGGCACAAACTAAATTACCACACATTCTCGTTTAATTGATTTTTAAATTCATTCAGTTGAGTATCACTTGAGCAACAAAAAAAAACGGCATCGAAAACGAGTACACTGCTAGTGATAGATCATTACCCTGCTTTGATATGAACACACGTGGCTAACATGTTGTAATCCTATAGCTAGATTTGTGTATGTATGATATTCATGTACCTAATAGTTAACCGGAAAGCTGCCTGATAAGCGTTTAGTAGTGAGCAAGAGCACTTGTCCCCCACTGACAGATGGTCATTGCATTTTCGGAGTAGAAAGCAAGCGGATGTAGCTAGCTGGCTAGAGAAGATGAAGTAAGGGTAATCTGTCATTGCGCTACGTTTTTTTGCATAGCTATATAGCTTTGCTATATGAGTGCTTGTGTGTATGCACTCTGCCCTTTTAGAACATTTATGCTATGTTTACTATTTTGGGCTGTGGCAGATCCCCACAGAAAAAGCTAGGTTATGCAAGGTGTGCAGGGCTCATTTTGAACCGACATTGACATGCTGCTTACATCTGACACTTACCCTTTCTCCTGCTCACTCTATATTGTCCATGTGTTACATACAAGTTACATGTGTTGTATATTCTGCAGGGTACTCAAGCTTGAACCAGTGACTTTTCGGTGACTGGCCCTACACTCTTAACCACCTCAAATGTCTATGCGATGTTTGCTGGACTGTGCAGCTCTGTTAATGATCAGTTACATAATTAGCTAGGATGATCAAAAACTATTAAGGGAGTTTTACCCAAATCAGTAGTCAGAAGATGCCGTGGTACAAGTCTTGCTAAATGTTTTTTGTGGTGCCCACCTGTCTTTCATTATCATTGAAGACCACATTGTGATTAAACCCAATCTGTCTTTTGATCCATCAGCTAAAGGACATAGAGATTTCCTCTCATCTAAATATTTGGACATACTTTTTCAATCTCCAGGAAGCCTGGTTAGTGACGCCAAGCTAGACACATGATGCCTCATAGGCCCCACTAGTGGGATCTGGAATATGGGTCACCGGTGGTATCCACAGATGAAATCTTATAGTGAAAATTGGTCACAATGCAGAGTATACAGTGCCTTCGGAAAGTATTCAAATCACTTGACTTTATCCACATTCTGTTACAGCTTTATTCTAAATTTGATTAAATTGTTTTTTTTTCTCATAGCAATCTACATACACTACCCCATAATGACAAAGCAAAAACAGGTTTAGAAATTCTTGTGAATTTATATAAATAAAACTGATCACGTTTACATAAGTATTCAGACCCTTTTCTCAGTACTTTGAAGCACCTTTGGCAGCGATTACAGCATTGTGTCTTCTTGGGTATGACGCTACAAGCTTGGCACACCTGTATTTGGGCAGTTTTCCCCCTTCTCTGCAGATCCTCAAGACCTGTCAAGTTGGATGGGGAGCGTTGCTGCACAGCTATTTTCAGGTCTCTCCAGAGATGTTCGGGCTCTGGCTGTGCCGCTCAAGGATATTCGGAGACTTGTCCCAAAGTTACTCCTGCTTCCGCTTGGCTGTGTGCGTAGGGTCGTTGTCCTGTTGGAAGTTGAACCTTCGCCCCAGTCTGATAACCTGCTCCAGAGCACTCAGGACTTCATCAATGATCTCTCTATTCTTTGCTCCCTTCATCTATCCCTCGATCCTGACAAGTCTCCCAGTCCCTGCCGCAGCAAAACATCCCCACAGCATGATGCTGCCACCACCGTGCTTCACTGTAGGAATGGTGCCAGGTTTCCTCCAGATGTGAGGCTTGGAATTCAGGCCAAGCAGTTTAATCTTGATTTCATCAGACCAGAAAATCTTTTCTCGTGGTCAGAGTCTTTAGGTGCCTTTTGGCAAACTCCAAGTGGGCTGTCATGTGCCTTTTACTGTGGAGTGGCTTCTGTCTGGCCACTCTACCATAAAGGCCTGATTGGTGGAGTGCTGCAGAGATGGTTGTCCTTCTGGAAGGATCTTCACTCTGGAGCTCTGTCAGAGTGACTGTCGGGTTCTTGGTCACCTCCCTGACCAAGTCTCTTCGCCACCGATTGCTCCGTTTGGCCTGGCGGCCAGCTCTAGGAATAGTCTTGGTGGTTCCAAACATCTTCCATTTAAGAATGATGGAGGCTGCTGTGTTCTTGGGGAACTTCAATGCTACAGAAAGTTGTAGGTACCCTTCCCCAGATCTGTGCCTCGACACAATCCTGTCTCAGAGCCTACAAACAATTCCTTTTCACGCAGGGCTTGGTTTTTGCTCTGACGTGCACTGTCAACTGTGTGACCATTTATATAGACGGGTGTGTGCCTTTCCAAATCATGTCCAGTCAATTGAGTTTACGACAGGTGAACTCCAATCAAGTTGTAGAAGCATCTTAAGGATGATCACTGGAAACAGGATACACCTGAGATCAATTTTGATTTTCATAGCAAAGGTTCTGAATGCGTAGGTAAATAAGGTATTTCGGTAAATTTCTTGGCATTTGCAAAAATGTCTAAACCTGTTTTCCGCTTTGTCGTTATGGGGGTATTGTGTGTAGATTGCGGAGGATTGTTATTTATTTAATCCATTCTAGAATAAGGCTGTAATGTAAGAAAATGTGGAAAAGGTCAAGGGTCTGAAAACTTTCCGAAGGCATTGTATATGTAAAACAGACCCAAACAACTCAGCAGGACTTGTATGAATTTAGCAGTTTGTTGTTTTGGTTACACAAACACATTACATATCTGATTTAAAACTACCACATATGGATCATTAGTGTTTTGTGGAGGCCACTGCTGCCACTCACTGACTGCAGCATGAATGGAATTTAGTGTCTAAATTGTTTTGCTGTTGCATACGAACCTGCTCCGTCATGTCTGATTCCTAGCCTCCTACATCCTTCAGTTGCTGAATGTAACTGTTGAACATTTCAGTGTCACTGCAGTGAAATCTTACTCATGCCAAGGACTGAAAGACTGTGGTGGTGACCATTTTTTTCTTACCTGTGTTTTACTAAACCACTACCATCTTATGGCCTGATTTGTAAAAATACATTTTAAAAAATCTCTCCCCACTCACTCTCCCTTTCTCCAGCCCACGTTCCTGGTGGAGCTCTCCAAGGTGCTCGCCAACCCTGGCAACACCCAGGTGGCTCGCGTGGCCGCAGGGCTGCAGGTGAAGAACTCGCTCACCTCCAAAGACCTGGACGTGAAGACGCGTTACCAGCAGAGATGGCTAGCCATCGACGCCGACGCCCGGCGGGAAATCAAGAACTTTGTAAGGAGAAACTCCTCTTCCACCTCTTAGTGCATATTTATTTATTTATACTTTCTAGCTTTAGTAGGATTTTGTGGTCTCTTGACTCCCCACCCACCCGTCCTTTTTTGGGGTTGAAGTATATTAAAGTCTATATTACGGTTTTAAGTGACAGTGTGGGTTACACAGTGACAATCATTTCATTCAAATATCCCCTGGGGGAAAGAGGATCCTGAAGTTGATTACTCTTTGATAATTTAACCTTAAGAAACCTACCCAGCTAATTACTTATTTTTCTTAAGCCCTTGGCTCCTATAAGAACCAATGTCCTCCAACTCACTCGGCCTCACCCAGCCAAATGCACCAGTTGATTCACTCCCCTCCAGGTCCTGCAGACCTTGGGCACGGAGACGTACCGGCCCAGCTCGGCCTCCCAGTGCGTGGCCGGCATAGCCTGCGCAGAGATCCCCGTCACACAGTGGCCCGAGCTCATTCCCCAGCTGGTGGCCAACGTGACGGACCCCAGCAGCACCGAGCACATGAAGGAGTCCACCTTGGAGGCCATCGGATACATCTGCCAGGATATAGTGAGTGCCCCTGACACACACACTTGCGTACATGAGGGACACGGGGGTTATAATCTAAAAGTCAAACAACTGTAATATGAAACTTGTGACATTGTGTCCTCAATTGCACAAAGACAACATTTCAAAATCGAACAGACTAACTTGATGTCTGTGTTTTCATGTGCCTGTTCCACTGCAGAGCAGACGTAGCTTCCACGAACAACTGTCTTCTCTCCTCCCCTGTACTGTAGGACCCTGAGCAGCTGCAGGACAACGCCAACCAGATCCTGACAGCCATCATCCAGGGCATGAGGAAGGAGGAGCCCAGCAACAACGTCAAGCTGGCTGCAACCAACGCACTGCTCAACTCACTGGAGTTCACCAAAGCCAACTTCGACAAAGAGGTATGTTTGTGTCTCCTGCCCTGCCTGTGTCCCACTATGTTAGTGTTTAAGTTCCTCCTTTGTCACATGCTGCGACCCCAAAAATGGAAAGACGAAATGGACAAATCTGAGCTTGTTTGTCGACTTAACGGTCTGGTCTGATGATGAGAAATCATGCACCACGCTGAACGTGTAATGGATAACCCCTACCACAATATCTGAGACCTTCGCACAAGGCTGGGTTTCGAATGCTTTCTCTATGTGCCTGTCGTAACAGTGAATGGGTCTGTGTTTTCCAGACGGAGAGGCACTTTATAATGCAGGTCGTCTGTGAGGCCACACAGTGCCCAGACACCAGAGTGAGTATCGTGAGTTTCTCTTTTCTATTTAAAACCTTTTTTTGGCACATTTTATTCCATGCTTTCAGCCAATAATCATCTTCTTAACCAATGTTGGTGGAATGCGATGTCTGTCTCCCACAGGTACGAGTGGCTGCCTTACAGAACTTGGTGAAGATAATGTCTTTGTATTATCAGTACATGGAAACGTACATGGGCCCAGCACTGTTTGCGGTAAGCAACCCCCATGCAGCAACTTGGTCTTGCTCTGTGGTCTTAAGATGTGCTTCTACTTTCTGAAGTACGTGAGGCAGAGAACTCCGAACAAGGTCTTGGTGGACCTTATCAGTTACTGATATTGTCGTGTCGCTTGTTGACCACTTGTCTGGTCTGTGGTGAGAAATCATGCACCGCGCCGAAAAGGCCTGATGTATAACGTCCTACCACAATATCTGAGTCCTGCACGGACGCCGGTAGTCCGTATCAAGGACGCTCCTTTTAAATTGAACCCCCCCCCCCTTTTTTTTTGTTGGTTGCTGTCCTCTCCCTCCCTTACCCTGAACAGATCACAATAGAAGCCATGAAAAGTGACATTGATGAAGTTGCCTTACAAGGAATCGAGTTCTGGTCGAACGTGTGCGACGAGGAGATGGACTTGGCCATCGAAGCGACTGAGGTGAGGACACCCCCAACGCACACACACTTCCAAACGTGTTTCAACTCTATAAACTAAACACAAGGCAACACTTCAGCCCACGAATGTAAATATGTTTTATATATAACACCAGAAATGGTCCCAGTTAGCCATGTTGCTGAGTGATGATCTATCTCACCTGTCTGGTGTGATGAGAGATCCTGCACCACGCTGAACGCCTGATGGATCACCACTACCTGAGACCTGCATGTACCTTGTTATTTTGTTACCACTCTACTTTCAGCCATTAGACTGACATCCTTACCTCGAGGGGGTTTGTTAGATGCAAAATGCATACAATGGACAGCAAAAAGGTAAATATTCCTCTAAGCTTGGTACCACTCGCTCTCTCCCCAGGCATCGGAGCAGGGCCGGCCCCCGGAGCACACCAGCAAGTTCTACGCCAAAGGAGCCTTGCAATACCTGGTGCCCATCCTTACCCAGACACTCACCAAGCAGGTACGCAGGAGGAGAGACCCGGGCAGTCATTTTACACCTCGTTAACCCCTTCATTACACGTTAGGGATGATTGATAAGGATGTATCATTTACTAGTATTAAAATCTCTATTGAAACACCACAGCTGGCAGAATAGCTGGCAGAATTCTCCAGCTTTAGATGAAATGAAGATTCTGGCTCCTAGGACAAAATCGAAGACCTGCATAGACGTGCAACAAGTCAGAATTAAGGGGGAGGGCGGCTCACCCATCCAGACACCAACATTTAGTGTCTAATACCACAGATGCTCCCCCAGGAAGACAGTGTGCTAGTGCTACCACCCATTTTTATAATTAGTCCAAGTGTACCATGTGAAGTCTAGCAGAGAGGTGTGAGTGTTTCTGTACATGCCATCGCAGTCTATCTATTAGGGGCTTTAATGAGAGGCACTGTACTTGTCTAGCTGAGTTTTGTTTGTCCTTTGTGTTGGTATCTGTTATTTTGTTTGTATCCTTTGCTACTCAATGTCCTTGTTCATATGCTACAGGTACCTGTTCACGTAAATATATGCTATTTTCCTCGATCTCCTTCCCCTGTGTACACGATCAGGTCATCTCTATGTAAATGCCAGTCTTTCCTCTCACCTCCTATGTGCAAGTCCAGTAAAGATTCCTTTCATACTTCTCCCCCCCCCCTATGTTCCTCTGTCATGTGACATTGGTTTTATCCCTCCTTTCTCAATGTCATAGCGTTTCATGTAAATGCGTCGCTCATTCACCCCTCTTCCTTCCTTCCTCAGGACGAGAACAACGACGATGACGACTGGAACCCGTGCAAGGCGGCGGGCGTGTGCCTGATGCTGCTGGCCACGTGTTGCGAGGACGACGTGGTGCCTCACGTGTTGCCCTTCATCAAGGAGCACATCAAGCACCCCGACTGGCGCTACCGCGACGCCTCCGTCATGGCCTTCGGCTCCATCCTGGAGGGGCCCGAGCTCAGCCAGCTCAAACCCCTCGTCATCCAGGTGACTAACTTCACCACATGAAGACACATATTCAACATGCTGTAAACTACTATTTTCAACAGTTTCGCTCAATTCATTCTAATTAACCTCATAATTATGATACAACCCCTCACTAATGTCAGTGGTTGCAGTCTTCGTCAACAACCTGGTTCAAGCGTTCATGACATTACCCTGAAGAAGGCACAGTGATGCTGAAACGTAGGTTTACCCAATAAATTACTGAGTTTTATATATGTGTATATATGTATTTAATATGCTGCTACTATTGCATTTTATTCGCCGTTAGTCAGCACCTCTATGCAAATAATTTTCTCTGGGTGTGCTCCAGCTTTTTATTAGACATGAAGACATACCATGAACGCCACACCACCATATGATCTCAACCAGAGAGCCTGCTATAAACTAACATATCAGATAGAGGAGACCATCTGCTAGGAAATTATCTTTGCATCTTACGCATAGTAGTGATGGGATGTTCTTTTGACTGACTCAGATATTTTCGTTTGTTCAGTCAAAGGAACGACTCGCTAGAGGCCTTTTTGTTCATTTGAGTCCCCCCCCCCCCCCCCCCCCTACCGTCGAACTGAGAACCCGAGTCATGATTCTACAAGCGTCTCGTTCACCGTAGGGGGCTTATTGGAGCTGTCATTTGTGATTGAGACATGTGAAACTGTGCTTTAAACAATGTACACTGGTTGATTGCTAGGCCCACAACTAAGATTGTTTCTTTATACATTTGAAACTGGGTATAGTTGTGGCTGCAACCGGACTAGATTGTGAACGACTCTTGGTGTAATGCATTTTTTTTAACGTCTTCTGTGGGCGTTGAGCACAATGCTCAAACTGCGGCCCCCAGAACGATTCATTCTCCAGGTTGAGTTTGTTGAGCAGAGGCTGTGTATGTTTTGGTAAAAAAAACGTTTAAAAAACTGTGTCAATGATGTTCAATAATCAATGAATTGCTGTCGTTCTTGCACCATGCGATCAATTACCAATTCGAAACATGTGTTTTTCTTCTCGGTGCTTATGATCTATTTCCCCGTGCGCGTATGATCGGTGGTCGGCGCACATCTGGAGCCGCTGAGCCAGGGGAGCGTGTATTAATCCCGTTGTAGGTCGGACTCACTGCGGCCAGTACTAGCAGGTCGAAACGAAAGACGAAAGTGAACCAGTCGCTCAGGGAAAAACGAGTCATGCGTCTCGAGTCGGTAAAAAGATTTGTTGAAAAAGAACGACTCGTTCGCGAACTGCACATCGCTAAGGCATGGCCCAACCAGCTCAAACCCCTCTTCATGCAGGTAACTACACAAGCTACCACTGTATAAGGATACCTACTTCCTGATACTGCTGATTTTCCCAAGGGGAAGTTTCGGTGGAGTTTCACAGCAGCGTAGACTAACATCCGTACTAACAATCCACCGTCTGACGGGTGTGGCGAGCAAGGAAGAGGAAAGCTTGTGGCCAAGTAGAAATGTATCTGTTGCAAAGGTCTGCAAGTATTCCTCAGTTTCCTTGTATTGCACGCCCATCACATAATGCATTGTCTTCTCTTTGTGCTTAAACTCCCCTATGGTTTATAATGAAACTATCCACAAGTTTGGCTTTAAATACATTTTAAGTTCATCTTTAGATGAACCACAGATTAAGTTGTTGCAAGGGTGATTGGGTTTTTACAGACATGTTCACTCACAAGTAGGGTGGACTGGAGAGGCTGTGAATAGGGTGGTATCAGCTGAACCACCATGTTATTTCATGGCTGTGTGTGTGTGTGGCTGTGTTTAAAATGGCTCCCTATTTAGTGCATTGCTTTCTACCAGGGCACATAAGTAATGCACTATGTCAGGAATAGGGTGCCATTTGGGACACAGACTATGCCCAAATCCTTGACCCTTAAGCCCTATTGAACTGATAACTGAATTGGGTGCTTGTCTCAGAGTGAGCTGGTGATAAGCTTGTGCAAGTGTCTATAATCACACCGCTGAAACCTGTCATTCACTAGACACCAAATTCAAGAAAATTGACAAACGGGACTAGCGGACGTTGTCCAATAAAATACTCTTGTTTCCGTTATAAAATGGAAATATATGAAGCAAGAAATGTCAGCAGTGGAACCTTGTATCTGGTCTGTGATGTGAAATCTTGTACTCAAGACCCTGAGAACCCTGATGTTTAATAGGATTTATCTGAGACCTGCACAGACAAGTTCAGTAAATCTGCATTTAGACTTTCTCTGTAGTAGTGATGATGGGGGGGGGGGGGGTCTAGTTGCGTATCGGAATATTATTTTTGACAACTCTTATCATTTTGACAATTGCAATATTTTTGTGTTAGTTGGCTGTACCTGCACCAAAACTCTTGTATTTTTCCTTCATAGCTTGTTCATCTTTTTAAGTATGGAGACAATTTTTGTCTTCGCTTAATTCCATGACTGATAAAACTGTATTTTCCCATGGCTCTCTCGTGCCTCTGCAGCAGACATATGGTGAACATTATGTTTGGAACATCGAATCGCAATAAAATCCCACTATCGAATTCCCAGCCCTACTCTGTAAATGAGGGGTGGGCCACTCCAGTCCTCCGGGGCCTGATTGGTGTCAAACTTTTTCTCCGTCCCTAGCAAACACAGCTGATTTAATCAAATTGCATTCTAAACTGAAGATCATGATTAGGTGATTATTGGAGTCAGGTGTGTTAGCTGGGGCTGAGGGCTGGAATTGCCCACCCCTGCTGTAGAGGCTCTGAGACTATCCCTGCTGGCCCTTTCCATGTTTCTGTAGTCTGGCGCACTACTGTTGTAAGATCTCGCCCACTTCCCTTCCAGTCCATGCCTCTCGCTACACCTGAATACCGCTGTTATATTAACAGTACCTTTCTTTCTCTGCCCATCCATGCCTGTCTTTTTACTCTTGAACACTGGTTAACAGTACTTGATAATGAATCAATTAGAATTTATTACATTTCTATAGCGCTTTTCATGGCATCTCAAAGCTCTTAAATGGGGAGACTTCATGTATTGCTGCTCTCCTCTGCATATTTACACTACTGTGGTTAACGACCAGTCTGCTCTTGTTTCTCCCCTCCCAGGCGATGCCCATGCTGATTGAGCTGATGAAGGACCCCAGTGTTGTGGTGAGGGACACCACGGCCTGGACGGTGGGCAGGATCTGTGAGCTGCTGCCGGAGGCGGCCATCAACGAGGTGTACCTGGCCCCTCTGCTGCAGTGCCTCATCGAGGGCCTGGGGGCCGAGCCACGCGTTGCGTCCAACGTCTGCTGGGTGAGACAGAAGCTAGAGCCGCTAATTAATTTATTTTACCATTGTTTTTAAAAACCTAATTCAACACGTTGATATACAATGCATTTAAAATCATTGAGGATAATGCCAGAAGTTGAACAGCTTATTTCCATTGTGGGCCTCTACATGTAGCAGTAGTTCTTTGTTAATCCACAGATAAGGATTTTTATCACCACAAGCATCAACAATATACTGCACAGTACAAAGACACTCGCTCAATTACAACAATTGATCTCTGTCCACCCCACTCGAGTGTGGAATATGTTGCATCAAAGTGTCTGTAGTTGAGAGAAATACCTGTCAGGTCTGTGATGAGAAATCATGCACCACGCTGAACATGTGATGGATAACCCCTAACCACAATATCTGAGACCTGCTAGAAATATTTGTCTTTTTTTAGGACCAAAAATAATGATTCATGGGTTTTCTTATGAATGCCCTCATAACTTCTCCCTCCATCCCTCTCTCTCCCTTTCCCTCCCTCAGGCTTTCTCCAGCCTGGCGGAAGCTGCGTACGAAGGCACAGATGCAGCAGAGGAACAGGAGGAGCCTGCCACCTACTGCCTCTCCTCCTCCTTCGAACTCATCGTCCAGAAACTACTAGAAACCACAGACAGGTAGGCAGGACTGTCCAGAAACCGCAGGCAGGACTGTCCAGAAACCGCAGGCAAGACTGTCCAGAAACCGCAGGCGGGTAAGCAGGACAGTGGGTTGGAACGGCACCTTCTATTGTCAGGTCTGTAGAGGTTTAGAAGCCTCTCCACTTGGCTAGGCAAGCTAGACATTTTGTATGGATGAGTTCTAGAGTTGGCTAGAGACTTAACTCTCTAGTTTGTGATGAGGAATCATGCACCACACTGAACGTGTGATGGATAACCCCTACCACAATATATGAGACCCAAAATGCATTTGGAGATGTAGAATGGCGTTAAAATGTACTTCCTCAGGAATTCCTTTTGAAACCCTTAGCTGTACATACCCTTTTGAAGGCTGTGAGTCTCTTATCCGGTCTCCTTGTCCTAGTTCGATCAGGTTTATGTATTTAAGTGCACCAACTGTTTTGCTAAGAATTGTACACATTTCTGTATATTATTGTTTTGATGCTGCTGCATAGTAATGATTTAAGTTAAATAAATCAATGTCCTTCCTCTGTGTCCACCAGGCCGGACGGTCACCAGAACAACCTGCGTAGCGCGGCCTACGAGGCCCTGATGGAGATTGTGAAGAACAGCGCCAAGGACTGCTACCCAGCCGTGCAGAAGACCACCCTGGTCATCATGGAGCGTCTGCAGCAGGTCCTGCAGATGGAGGTAGGTCCCAACCGAGAGAGGAGGGATGGGAGTGATGGATTGGGGGGGGGGGGGGCTTTTTGGTCTGTGATGAGAAATCATGTACTCACTACTCTGAAAACCTCTGATGTTTACTTAAGGATTTATCTGAGACCTACTTTAAACTATTATACATTTGGCTTGGAGTCTTTTCTATATTGAATAATCTGTTTTTCATGCGTTCTCTCTCTCCTCAGTCTCACATCCAGAGCACGTCGGACAGAATTCAGTTCAACGACCTCCAGTCCCTGCTGTGTGCCACCCTGCAGGTGAGACGAGTCGACTTCATTCAGCTTGACCCTCAAACTATTTCGACCTCGTCGAACAAGAGGTAGAAGAAGGATACCTAGGGCGTTCCATTAATATATTTTTGCCAACTTGAGTATTTTAAAGGTGATACACATTTTAGTATCTGTCTGGTCTGTGATCAGAAATCGTGTACTGAAAACCCCGATGACTCTAATTAGGAAGATCGAAAACAAACTAGGAAAGGAGAAGGCTTTATGAGGAAAGGAAACAACTTCCGGGTTTGACCTCTTTCCCGCTTCTCCTCACAGTAGCTAAACGACGTTCAAGTTAGCCTGTGCTATGTTAGGTTAACCCTTTCCCTCCCCACCTCTCTGTAGAATGTGCTGAGGAAGGTGCAGCACCAGGACGCGTTGCAGATCTCCGACGTGGTGATGGCCTCGCTGCTCAGAATGTTCCAGAACACTGCCGGCTCCGGGGGCGTACAGGAGGATGCACTCATGGCCGTCTCAACCTTGGTGGAAGGTGAGCCGTTTAAAACTGTCACGCTGTAGTGGATGGGTTAATTAAAAGTTTTTTAAATTTTTATTATTTTTGATTTACATAAGTCACACACGGGTTTTCTACCCACAACCTCGTATCTGGTCTGTGATGAAAAATCTTGTACTCAAAACGCTGAAAACCCTGATGTTTAATAGGATTTATCTGAGACCTGTTTCCAGCCACTTGGTCAATGTTAAACTGATTTCCACGCATCTTACAGTATGTATATGGTGTGTCACATGCCTCACTGAGCATGTTTACATGCACACTAAACATGTGGTGTTATGGCTTTGGTCATATAACCACCGTACTCTTCTGATCTTAATCGCTGTACGGTCACGATCAAAGTCAACATAAGCCTATTAAAACAGCTCAGAAAACCCAGGTATCTCTCTGAAAGATTAGGCTATAGAAACGGCTCAGTCGGTGTTCCAGCTGTGTGTTTGATCTGTGCTTGTGCTAGCACCAGCAACTCAAGCCTCCCTCGAATGCCTGAGTTTGGACAAACTCAAAGTAAGAATCTTAGAACTAGTTTTCAATCGAAACTTTGTCCGAAACTCCGACTCAAATAGTTTTCTCAAAAATAACATGGTCGCCATGGGAGAAAGCTTATTTTGATTGAAGATCAAAAGATTTCTACATTTGATCAAATTGCCGTCAAGGAGACTGAATTTAGATATGGCCAAATGTACAGGATATTCTTCTTGCAAAGCATTTGAAATGTTAATTGTCATTAATCCTACTGTTCACAATCGTATTATTGTGTGCATATAACCATGTTGTTCTGTAATGTCTTGTATGTTTCCTCAGTATTGGGTGCTGACTTTCAGAAATACATGGATGCCTTTAAACCCTTCCTGGGAATTGGATTGAAGAATTACGCAGAATATCAAGTGGGTTCTATGAATTTTTTTTTTTTTTCAAGGATTTATATTCATATTAATCTCTTAAAGCAAAAAAAATAAATTGTCCTCCCTTCCCCTGACGCCTGTTCCTCTCACTGCTCTGAGCTGTGGCAGCTGGGATTTTAGTTCGTCACAGAGTCAAGCAGGGTCTATTTCACCCAGTGTTCATGAGGTAGCAGGGCTGCCATTGTCTACACTGGACTTTGCTGGACCCCACACTTGAAATGCACTGCTTTAGTAGCTAAGTTCTAGTAATGCTTGCTGTAAGAGTCAACACTCAATTATTTCACCTAGCTACACCGCTCACTCACCCACCCTTCCCTCTCTCTCTCCCTCGTCAGGTGTGTCTGGCCGCGGTGGGCCTGGTGTGTGACCTGTGCCGGGCCCTGATGTCCAACATCCTGCCTTACTGCGACGAGATCATGCAGCTCCTGCTGGAGAACCTGGGAGTGAGTTCAAATCAAATCAAATTTATTTATATAGCCCTTCGTACATCAGCTGATATCTCAAAGTGCTGTACAGAAACCCAGCCTAAAACCCCAAACAGCAAGCAATGCAGGTGTAGAAGCACGGTGGCTAGGAAAAACTCTCTAGAAAGGCCAATACCTAGGAAGAAACCTAGAGAGGAACCTGGCTATGTGGGGTGGCCAGTCCTCTTCTGGCTGTGCCGGGTGGAGATTATAACAGAACATGGCCAAGATGTTCAAATGTTCATAAATGACCAGCATGGTCGAATAATAATAAGGCAGAACAGTTGAAACTAGAGCAGCAGCACAGTCAGGTGGAAGTTGAAACTGGAGCAGCAGCATGGCCAGGTGGACTGGGGACAGCAAGGAGTCATGTCAGGTAGTCCTGGGGCATGGTCCTAGGGCTCAGGTCCTCCGAGAGAGAGAAAGAAAGAGAGAAGGAGAGAATTAGAGAACGCACACTTAGATTCACACAGGACACCGAATAGGACAGGAGAAGTACTCCAGATATAACAAACTGACCCCAGCCCCCCGACACATAAACTACTGCAGCATAAATACTGGAGGCTGAGGCTGAGTTGCACTTTAGTTTCTGCCACCTGTGTTGGTAATGACGAGGCTGCCATTATTGGTCCTGGAATGTGCAGGACCATACACTTGAGTCGTATTGCAGATTTACCGCCTCCGTTTTATGGATCGGTTATTTTGTAGAGACATGCAAATGCCTTCGTGTCAAGCTGACCGTGGACACACCAAAAAAATTGGTTTTATCAGAAAGAAAATGGTTCTAATTCCAACTGTCGTTGTTTAGTAGGTTAAGTCTTGTGGACACTAATTCAGTTTGTCACCAGTACTGACTAAGGATGTGGGTGTTGCCCCCCGCAGAATGAGAATGTGCACCGGTCGGTGAAGCCCCAGATCCTGTCGGTGTTCGGAGACATTGCCCTGGCCATCGGAGGAGAGTTCAAGAAGTACCTGGAGATCGTCCTGGACACGCTGCAGCAGGCGTCGCAGGCACAAGTCGACAAGGTAGAACAGATGGAGACGCGCTGTACCACATTGGCATCCCCATGTTTCGTTTGACCCTGACTCCTGTTCCTCTCGCTGCTCTGAGCTGTGGCAGCTGGGATTTTAGGGCGTCAGAGTCAAGCAAGGTCTATTTCACCCCGTGTTCATGAGGTAGCAGGGCTGCCATTGTCTACACTGGACTTTGCGAGACCCCACAAGTTTCTTCCTTGAGCAACCTTGTTAAGGTTGCCTCTTCCAGAGTTTGTTAGTAATATGGTGGCCAATGGTTCAGTCTAGCAAAATGTGTTAATTGACCAGTTACTCTTATTGAAGGCCTTTTGGATTCATCAAATGACCGTTGCGCACCTCGATGCGGTCTGTCCTCTGTCCCTCTAACCTGCTGTGTGTGTTGGTTCCTTCCCCCCCTGGCAGACAGACTATGACATGGTGGACTATCTGAACGAGCTGCGGGAGGGCTGTCTGGAGGCCTACACTGGCATCATCCAGGGCCTGAAGGGAGACAAGGAGAACGTGCACCGTGAGTCCCCTAGCCGCCATCCTCCCAGCATCATAACTAATCTACAGATCTTGTGGATCTAGTATTTTGGCGTATTGCTGACTATGGTATTGATATTGTGTCTTTTAATTGTCTTGAGATGCCAATTGTAGGATTTTCCTACACTTGTGTTTACAGTGGAGACTGAGTCCTTCCGCTGACGCCTGTTCCTCTCACTGCTCTGAGCTGTGGCAGCTGGGATTTTAGTTCGTCACAGAGTCAAGCAGGGTCTATTTCACCCAGTGTTCATGAGGTAGCAGGGCTGCCATTGTCTACACTGGACTTTGCGAGACCCCACACTTGCACATTGTGACATTTGCTGATTTTCGGACTTTGCAGTGTGCCATGTTTTCCTAACAAGCATCCTTAAATCACCTCTTTGCCAGAATATGGCCACTTTGATGGAATATTGGTCATCTGTCACCTCCGTCTTAATTCTCATGATTGTGCCTAACATTGTCTTCATTGTATCGTTCTGTCCCGCTCTCTGTAGCTGACGTGATGCTGGTGCAGCCCAGAGTGGAGTTCATCCTGTCCTTCATCCATCACATCGCTGAAGACGAGGACCACTCTAATGGCGTGGTGGCAAACGCTGCCGGACTTATAGGGTAAAGCAACTAGGATTATCTCAGTGGTAGTGACGCTTGCTTTGTGGATCACAATAATATTGAAGATGCTTTTGGTACGACATAGCATAAAAATGTTAGGGGCAGCTTGGGCTAAGATGCATGGAAAAACACTGAATTATAATAAAAAATCTTTTTTTAATCTAAGGAAAACCTGTCTGGTCTGTTAGATCTTGTACTCTTAAACCCTGATGCTTAACAGCATTTATCTGAAACCTGCACAGACAGTCAGTAAGAGGCCTGAAAAGGAGTTGAGATAGATCGGAGTCGTGTTCCCAGCGACTTGATCAATGTTAAACTGGTTCCTCTGCTTCTTCTTACAGTATGTAAATGGTGTTGTTCCTGTGACATGCTTAGTTAACCCCCCCCCCCTCAGAGACCTGTGCACGGCGTTTGGGAAGGACGTGTTGAAGCTGGTAGAGCTGCGGCCCCTCATCAACGACCTGCTGACGGAGGGCCGGAGGTCCAAGGTCACCATAACCAAGATGCTGGCCACATGGGCCACCAAGGAGCTGCGCAAGCTCAAGAGCCAGGCCTGGTGAGTTACTGACCTTAATGACCTACTGACTGACAGTGTACAGCACCTCTAGGGCACCATGAAACCGAAAGGGAATAGCCAAGGGAGAATTATATCTATTTTTTAACAATGTACATTTTGAAAGTTAATGTTGCGTTGGGAGATACTAATGCAAGAAATGCTAGTCTTGTCCATTTTATTTCGGAGATGGCGTGAAATTGTAACCATTCGTGATTTCATGAAAGAGCATGTATCGTGTAAAGTCACCAGAATTTCACTGGAGCAGCCTAATGAGAAGGATCACTTTACATGCATTGAGCCCGTGAACACAGAACTTTGGCTCCTACAGCAAATAACCCTTATTTTCCCTCTACAGAGTTCATGCTTGTTGGGGATAAGCTAGACAACAATGAAAACACCCCACTGGAGTTTCTTCTGTCTTTTGCGTCGTGTCCGAGTTAAAGCAGAAGTGAAGCGTGCGCTGAGATGAGTGTCTGAGAATGTGAGAGTGAGAGCGAGAGTGAGCGAGGATCGACGTCACGCCACCTTCTGAGTACAATTCCGGCAGTCGCCGGCAGACCAGCAGCGCCCCACCCCTGAACCCCCACTTCCTTTGCCGGCTCCCCCAAAACCCTCTTCGGCCACCTGTGGACTGATTCTGACTTGACGACAAGGACTCCACACAAAAACATGGATCGCTGTAGCCGGCTAGTTCTAGAACTCTTCTGAAAAACTAATATTAGTCTACAACAGGATCACCAGAGAGAGAAATGAACTGCCAAAATGTGGTTCTCTTTTGAGGGAAAATTACAAACACAACATGATACGAAAGAACTCAACTATTTTGCTCTTTGACCGATTAGTGGAAGACTTTTCCCTTGACTTTGGTTCCTTCAAGCACTATATGGTTGTGAACTTCAAAAACGGAGATGGTCAATTTTACGCAAACGTGAACTGAACCGGAATCCGAAAAAAGCTCACTTTTGGGGTGTTGGAAATGCGCCCAAAGGATCACTGCTGGAGTTGAAAGAAGACGAAACGAGGGGGATGAGCGGGCGGTCTCCACCCCCCTCGTCGCCTGCCTCTCCGCAATCCTCCAGCCTGCCCCTGCATGGAGCCCCCAGAGCGTGGCAGGGGTAGAGCTGATCAGCCCGGATGATGGAGTGTGTCTGTGAGGGCGGGGATTCATTGTCTCTACCCCCCCCCCCGGTTATTTCAAATAAATAATAACGCTTCAAGCAAATTCAGTAAGATATATTTCTGATGCTGTTTGGGAGAGGGCTGTGGGGGCTTGGTAGATGATTTATTGGCAGCACTTGAGTGAATTGGCAAGAAGGTTTTCTTTCTTTCCTGCAAGAGAATCACTGACAAATGTTCACAATTTTTTTTTTTTAATGGCATCAGTTTCTCTTCATCTTCAGTGTGGGCTTCTAGATAAAGACCCTTTCTTGCCAGCCCTGTTAACATGAATCGGTGAGGACTTATGCGTTGAGTGCATCAGGATCATTCAAGGCTAGGGATAACTACATTTGACATGTAACACTGACATCTTCTTAGTGCTAAGATGAGCAAGGAGTAGAAAATGAGTGCCAAATTTAGACTACTCATCAGGGTAAAATACAACAAGCAAACACATACTTGCCTACAGTATGCAGTTCAGAAATAAATCTATAATTTGAACTACATGAACTAGTGAATTGGGCTTGTTTCAGTTCCCATTTGTTGGTTTCTAGGTGCACTTAGTTGGAAAAGGGTCACTCACCAAGCTGTTAAAATGAGAATCGAAGATGTTTGTACAAGGTTATATTTTTCCATTGCTATGAAAAACAATAAAATGATATCAAACATTCCCCAAGCAGTTCTGGTACTTTGGTCTGTATTTTGTTTCTTGCAAATGTTTGTAATGCACTGTGATGACTTCGGTTTCCATGGCAACACTTGGTTGGTGAGATCTCTAAACTTCCAAAAATGTATCTTTATATATTGACATAATCAATCAGGTTCAATTGAACTTGGCTTCACTGTTTTGTACTGTTTATGTTCTCCAATACATAAGCATAGGATATGAGCTGTTTTCCATTTTGATTTGAGATTGGGTATTTTTTGCAGTGACTTCGGTTCTCACACCAGTTTGGATTGTGTAACATTGTCCTCAAGGGCTTGGCTATTTACATCATGTCATGTGTTGAAGTTATAAGAATTGCAACTTGAATATAGAATTGGGAACACTAAAACCGTCTTTTTTTTCTTAATATCCAACTAATAAAAATCTATATTGTACTTAATGATGTAACCTTTCAATGTTATTCTGTAAATGGCTGTCACTTGTGCCTACTGACCTTATACCCTTGCATTGAGTGTGTGTAGAATAATGATCCATCTTGATTAAAAGGAAAGTCAGCAAACCATAATTAATCTTGTCCCTCCAGAAATTAACATGACAGGTTGATCATGTTTGCAAGTGACAGTAATGCAAAATTGGGGGTGTCCTCAACGGCACTTCATTCACCACATAGTGCACTACTCTGAACAGGGACCATAGACTATTTGACCTTAACAGAATTTGGAATTGCTGTTGTATGTTAGAAGTTAACCCAAAACACAATGTATGATATTACTTGATCCAATCCTGAGGATAAAGGGAAAGAAATATGGAAGTGCATTACACTGTTAACTACCATATGCAATCAATGATCAGGTCACCTCTAGTGCCTAGCTGACTGAACTGCAAGTGTTTCTTATTTCCCCACAACTCTATTTAAATGTTGAAATGGTACAGTACTGTCTCGTAAACCTGCCATACTGATTTAGCCTGAAATGTGACTCAAACGGGTGAAATGCAGAACTCGACTCATCGTGGAGGCTACATTTTCTAAGAGAAAGAGAAATAGCACAGTGTAATAAGAAACCGGGTGAATTTATACTTGACCTGAAGAGAGCGATAAAATCTGTATTGAGCAGAGCAGCAACTGATGACGTTGTAAACAAGTCACCTAAAAGGCTCGAGGACCAGGGTCAAAGAGCACACTACGTAAAAATCTTTAAGTAGTGCGTTGTTCCAAAGAAGTTTACTGAAGTGGAAGAGTTTTTTGTTGTTGTTGTATGTAACCTTTAACTAGGCAAGTCCGTTTATAACAATCCTTATTTAAAATGACGGAACTGCCTTGTTCAGGGGCAGAACGACCGATTTTTACCTTGTCAGCTCGGGGATTCGATTCAGCAAGCTTTCGGTTACTGGCACAACACACTAACCAATAGGCTACCTGCCCTGGGGTTTATGTGTGACGGAAGCAGAGGCTATGGGTTTTTGGGGTCCTTTATACTTCAGGAAGCGTCCAGGGCATGGGCATGGGCAGTGACAGATGATCTATTATATTGACCAGCTACTCAAGTGGCCGCTCTAACAATGGAAATTGATGTCTTCAAAAACGGAAGACAGAGGAGGCAAACTCAGGTGGGACCATTCTAGCCAATGAGAGGGCAGATACGCGTGAGAACAAGAGGCACAACTCCTATATAAAGTGGGGATTTTTTTTCCAAAGTTGTCGGGAAGTCACGTGTCCTACTTATATCAGTACGCTCATAACAACCTTAGCATTAATTAAGAAACTCATATTCGAACAAATAAGCCTCACGTGGCAAATAAGCCATTACATTTTTGGTTGACCAAATTCGATACTCGCTGACCTCCATACAAAAAAAACTCGTTTGGTGAGCAAAAAACAACAACATAAAACGCCACCTGCTGGAGAATACATATTTTGGCCACAGTTATCACTCGTTTCGCATAAATCGGCCCAAAATCAGATTTTTCCAGCAGGTGGCAGTTTTTCGGGTTTTGTTTCGCTCTCCAAGCGATTCGTTTTTGTATGGGTATGGGCCTCCTTTATTACCACAAGAAGTAGAATATTGATGTCGCCTCTGCGCAGCCGCCCCGCGAGCCCTAGTGTGCGAACCACCCATTACATCCATGTTGTCTACGAAGAGGGAATCGGCATCAGCAATACTGACGGAACGTTTTAGATGTGTTTTTATTTATTAGCATACATTTATCAGATCTTTTTTCCCACGAGGAATATGGAAGTTCAAATGGCTGTCGTTAGGTAGAATGACGTGTTTGCAGTCAGCAACCGTGCTATTTATTTTTCTTAATGTTATGTAAGAACAGAGACGGTACGCGGCGCCTCTTGTACCGAATTGAGGCGTAATAATGAATAACGCGCAAGATATGTCTCCTGATTTTGTCTTGATGCGCTTGGTTTCTGCGGCTGAATATGACCGATTGGACGAGGAGAATTTGACGTCGGGTGGTGGAGTGGTTTCCGGATTCGGGAAAGCTGTCTTGGGTAATCATGGCAACAATATCAACAATGGGTTTGAATTTGATCGGAACAACCCCACAGCAGGCCCGGGAATTCCGAGCAATCCCTCCCCGCACTATAGTTCACAGGTTGAGAGCCGGACGGGAGCCCCTGACAGCCGCTTGATGCTGACCCGACCCTTAGTTTCTGATGCGCCTCAACCTCCGGACTTCGCGGTGGCTCAGCGCTTCGATTTCCCGCATGGCGCGGGCAGAGGCTCGCGGGCTCAGCTCATGGTGTTTCAGAACGTCCTTAGGACAAGCGACGGTGTTTTGGAATGCGGCCTCGAGCAACCTCCTGGCTTCCAGGTAAGTGAGGCTGATAAACAGGAAGCCAGTTCTGCCTGTGTCATGATGACGGGTGACAACAATATGGATGTGCAACACCAGAGGCTTCAGTGGCACCCCATTATGAAGCTGTCCAAGGTGGTTGCAGATGCAGGTGACCTGGCTGGAGAGGGAGATGGGCTCTGCCACCGGCACCGCCTGGTCACTGATGCCATGGACTGGCCTCCACTCCTGGACAAGTCCCTCCGCTTCTGCATCCTGGACCCCAAGAAGACCTGTTCGACGGGGGACACGATCTACCACCACCTGGACGACACGGTGCTCAACCTGGCCCGGAGGCTGGGGGAGCTGGGCCAGGCCTCAGAGATGCTGCTGAAGGAGGGTGGAGAGATGCCTCGCTGTTCCTGTCAGAGCATTCTGGCTTCGGCAACGGGGGGCATAGGCCCCGGAGAGGACCCTAGTGAAACCAGTGACGCCCTCCTGGTGCTGGAGGGCCTGGACTCTGAGGAAGTGGGTGAGCTGGGGCTGGGCGGGGAGGAGTTTAAAGGTGGTGTCCCTGGGCAGGAGGGCGAGACAGACATGGGGCAGGACCGGCGGGGGACTTTCTCAAGCGGCTCCCTCACGGGGCTAATGAGGCAGGTACACAGGCTTGCTGGGGAGTCCTGTGCCTGTGACCCCCAGGTGTGTCCCTCGCCGTTGGATGCCCTGGGCTCTGCTGCAGCCTTAACATCGTCCCTGTCTCTGGCCTCCTCTAACGTCACGGGGCAGCCGGCAACAGAAGCTTCCACCACCCTATCTGGCACCTTACCTTCACAGGACCCTCCCAGCCAAACCTCCCAGCCCCCAAGCAGGGCCACCACGCCAAAGTTAGGGGTGAGGTTGCGAGCTGCCTCACCCATAGTAGTAGAGGGGGCGGCAGGGGGCGAGAAGACGACCAGAGGGAAGTCCCGGAAAGGCTCTCTAAAGATCCGTCTGAGCAAACTATTCCGGACCAAGAGCAGCAGCGGCTCCAGTCACCTACTGGACAAGAGGCCCTCGCTGGCCTCCTCCACCTCCTCCGGGGGCAGCCTGGTGGATGTGTGGGGCTCTGGATCCACCAGCACAGACTTGGACACAGGGAGGTGAGGTTAAGGAGAGGGAAGGGAAGGGGACAGCCCTGTGTCTCTGACTGGGTCAATAGTGTGGTAAGGCTGAGGGTGTGCGACAGCTCTGCGGTCTCAGCTGGTGTTGGTCTAGTACAGTTAATCATTATAAACTATTAGTGGCTTTACAGGGGACTATTATAGTGCTAGAGGCGCTCAAACAATGTGGGCGTAGTAGAGTTATTATTACCGAAGTTAAGCTATTAGTAGCTAAATTGAAGGATGATTATAATGCCACAGGCACTAAAGGTAGACTAGTGGTTAGTGGAACTGCAGTCAATTTTCCCAGTGAGAGACAAACATTTTAGATATGAGAGCTTATAGCTCACCTCGGCAACAGAATCACGTTACTCCTCTTATCCGGCTGTTTCATGATTAGCGCTGAAAACACTACAAGAAAGGTGATTAACCTATCATGTTTTTAAAGAAACATGCTGGAACTATTGAGTAGACCATATGCTACAGTAGCGTGATGACTCCAAGCAATTCAACTTTGGTTACTAACTTCATCTTTATCATGTTCGAAACTCCCAAATCAATGAAGATTCAAAATGTCAACCAATGTTGCCATAGTTGTGTTGTGTTCACAGATAAATGCAGTTTAGGACTGTTACCTGTAAACACCTGCTATTATGTAGCCTTGACATCATGCTCCATAGTTACTGAGGTATTCTGGCATCCAAAATACAGTGCATGTTGCATTTCACCTCCTGGTATTATTTGGCATACCTCGGCACCATCCTGGTTCTACACTGTGTGTGCTGAAGCCACATTGAAAATGTGGCTAAAAAGCACAAGCAGAGAAGAGCTGCAGGCAAAGGCTACCTCACCACATTGTCATTTATGTAGCCTAGGCTATCCACTCCATTTTTTGGTTATCAACAGAAGCCTCTGGGGACATCTTATGGGCTTGCAACACCATCCCTCATACCGTACTAATGCCTTGTTTTCATCCTCATGCTGTTGGAGGACTTTGTGTCGGAGGGATCGTGGTAACATTTAGGCCTAATGTATGTATCTAGAGAGTGGCCCATGTTGGCTTATCGGCTACAGCATTAGTACGAATCCATCACAGTATAACTGTGCCCATTTGGTTGCCAGTTGCCAGCTTTAGACATGCGGTTCACTCCGTTCGCCATGTAGATTTGGCCTCGCAAATTTGTCATGAATACAGTATGTTGCTGTACCTTTTTTGAAAGCAAAGAAAGCAGCTGGCCATAGCAAGGACGTGAACGTAGTTTAGCATTATAGCCCCCTCCGTTTTGTAGATGCCCGCAGGGCATTGTTTTGCTTTATGTTGTCAAAAGTCAGGGGAAACAGTTGGAGCTAGTTTTAATGAGTTCAGCCTGCGGATGTTGGACCAACTGCCAGTACAGCATGTGCATTCATTCAACATGTCCTTTGAGAAATGTTAATATCTCATTTGTGATGTTTTCTTTTTCTATCTTTTTTTTCTATTTACTGTTGGGACAACTGTGGTCTTATTTAACCCTTCAAACGCTCACCGGCTGACTTGCTGTAGTCAAATCTAGGCCAGGTTCACCATGATCTAACCCAGCCAGTCATCATCATGTCTGTCTGTCTGAGCACAGCTCTCCCACGAGTTCCTATTGTCTCGACTGTGTTCTCATGTTTCCTTTGATTCAGTATGCACAAACCTGAGACGTGCCGTTACTGAACATGATGGGAAACCAGTGTTTCACTCCAGGCAGTTTTCTTTTTCCCTGCTCTCGGCAAACATGGCTCCTCTTTTAAGCGAGGGAAAGGGTGTGGGGAGGGAGGTAGGATTGTGGGAAGGAGTTTGTAGGTGGCGGGGGTGAATATCAGCTGCTGTTTACCCTGCTGTGCTTCAGGCTTAGCTCAAGCGGCATGCTGGGTTTTCCCCACTAGCACTGTCTCTCTCACACACACACACACAAGCTGGCCCCCGCTGCAAAGGAATCTGGTAGTCAGCAAGGCGCAGCTATCACCCAGTCAGGCCTTCCAGAAGCTTCCTAAAAAATCCCCAAATGTGAAAAACTGTGGAGTGGTGCTGTGTTTTAGGGGGAAGAGTTAAGCTAAGGATGGCTATCCAAAGAAGAAGTTACAGCACAGAAATGCTCCAATCAACGAAGGATCGCGTAGAGGAGCTCGTTGTGCTTCTATATATCAGTTTAATAGTGTAAATCTTAACTATGTCTTCTTGCTTCAGAAAATAGGCTATATATTTTTTTAACCAAACTAGTCCAATGCTGTTTAAATAAACTGATGCTCAAATAATGACAAAACTGAAATGCAAAACCATCAAGCAGGCACAACTGACTTCATTTTTAACCAATCAAGTCTGTTGGAATAGACCGCACCCTCAAGACCCTCAATGATAATGTTGCATCGCTGGCTGCTGACTTCACAAGGTCAGTGTAAGTGACTCTGCTTAAAAAAGAAACGAGCCGATTCGAGGGCAGTCCGGTAGGTTATGGCTGGTCAGGTCCACTAGCCAAAGGTAAGCGTCTGACCCTCTACATCCCAGAGATGGATCTCAGTCCTTGATGTTGAGACACGGTGTACCCTTGAGAAATAGGCCACTGGTTTCATACAGTAGAAGGGTCAAAAAGACATGAGGCTGAGAGAGATGGTTCAAAATGAATGCCGTGGGATTGAAGTCTAGCGGATAATAGTGGTTCTTAGGACTATATAAGGGCTTCTCTTATGTTTGACCCTCTCTCTGTCTCTCCACAGCAAACACCAGCTCTCCAGGCCCCAAAGTGCCTTCTCTCCGTTGGCCTTCGGTCCTGCCTTCACCGGTAATTGTGTGTACTTGAGTGTTTGTGCGCTTTTATTTCTGAATGTGGCGTTAGCTTTATGTCGACGTATATGGCTTGGTAATGGGTGGCTTGTGCTCGGGAGAATGTGCCACCCACATACGCACTTATGTGCCATATAGGATCTCTTCATCTTTTTTTCTTTCTCTCTCTGTTTTTCATTTTCCCTCCCTGGATCTCTCCCTCCAGGTGAGACTGTGTCCCTGGAAGACGTGGATATTTCTCGTAGAGGGGTGAACTCTCTGCACCCCCCGACACCTCCACCTCCGCCCAGACGAAGCCTCAGTCTGCTGGGTACTTTCCTCTCTTTCCTGCTTACATTTCCTTGGTGTTTCTTCTGTCGCGTCACCCTCTTCTTCTCCGTGTGCCACTCTGCTGCTGGGCTGCCCTTTTTCACTTTCTTTTTTTACTGGGCTTTTCTCGTTTTCCACAAAAACATTGATGCAAATATGAAAGTACATTGAGGATTTGTGTAAGGGTCAGACGTTTAAAAAAAAAAAAAATATATATATATATATCTAGGAGGGTTAGAAAAGGTGGTCAGGAGTTAAGCATGGGTAGTTTCTCCAATCTCCGTAGCAGTAGTTGCTGCCTCTGTGTTTTATAGTTGGCATGTGTGTAACGGTTCACTGTGTAAACCAATTTCAGAAACTCAATAGGAATATACGTGATAGGACAGACACTAATACACGTATGGTTCGGTGCCACTTGGGTTGTAGTACAACAATGACTCGTTGGTTTTCTGTGACTTCAAATGCATTAGGGCCTTGTGACTTAAGGTACAGGGTCAGAATTGCAGAACTGAATTTGTTTTAAGAACCACTCAGCTGTCTGTCTGTCTCTTTCTCTGTCTGTCTCTTTCCTCTCTCTCTCTCTCTCTC